>NW_024096552.1:16062500-16400000 GCF_016545835.1 Crotalus tigris | reverse complement strand
TGGAAGTCTTTAAGAAGAGATTGGATAGCCATTTGTCTGAAATGGTATAGGGTTTCCTGCCTGAACAGGGGGTTGGACTAGATGACCTCCAAGGTCCCTTCCAACTTTATTATTATATTATTATTAAAACCAAAGTGGGCAGTTCAAATTCATATAAGAGTGATTTCTAATCAATTTCTCATTAGACAGTCACACAAACATTTACCACTATTGGAATATGTCATACAAAGGAGTAAAATGTATGATTAGAAAGTTTTCGAAACCATGGATTAAATATTAGAATTGTTAATGGAATAGGTCCTTCAATAGGATAGATTCTTCATAGATCCTCCCGTAGTGTATTTGCGAAACCCCCCACATCTTTGAAAAAGATTATCCATCATTAAATCCACAATCAAAGCCAACCAGCTATGTAGAGCCTATTAAAAATAACATAGTTCACATATCTTGAAACAAAACAGGTTGAATCTAGTATAATTCTAAGGATCCAGATTTATTCTAAAACTTCAAATATTCAGAAGATATGCAAAAACTGGCAAGAATTTCTAGATTGCTATGTGAACTCTTCTTGGCTATGCTTGCATTTCCACAGGATTTACAGTTGACTCTCAATGACATGGTGTTAAATGACTGCTAAAAAACACAGCGGCAATTTACTAATGGTTCCCTTGAGATACTTGGGGAAAAAACACATTACAAATGGTTCTGGTGTGCAGTGCCCCCGCCTGTTATCTTCCAGGGCAGAAGTATTCTGTTCTCAGTTCTCAGTGCTCTTTCTAAAGGCAATGCTTAATGCATTGTTCGCTTGCAAGAAATATTGGCTGGATGGGTTTTGCTTTCAAAGTCATCCTTTTTTTCTTTGCTTTTTATTCTCAGTTTCTTTTTGCTTCATACTTCTCAGTTCTTAGATGTGGATCCAACAATTTTTTTTCAGCTTACCAAAAAAAGATTTGGGCTTTATTAAACACTACATCTCAACTAGCTTTGTGATCCTTTCAACTCAAAAGCATTCAGATCATCAAGATTATTTAAAAGATAAACATTAAGGGTGAACACTAGTTAAAACAACTTCATACCTTGAAGCCTTCTCAGTATGTCAGCCTCCCAGTGGTGGATGATAACAGTTTTTGTCTTAACCATCTAGTCCAGAGTCCCCAATCTTTTGGGCACCAGGGACTGGTTCCATGGAGAGAGGTTTTTCCATGGACCGGAGGGTGTGTGGCTTTGTGTGTTGTCTGCATCCTGCAGATGGGGCTTTGTTTGTTTGTGCGGACTGGTTGCTGGCATGCCGCAGCCTGGTACCATTCCACAGACCAGGGGTTGAGGATCCCTGATCTAAAAAACTTAGCTGGAGAAGCTGATTTGTAATTATATAAAATATTATTTATCGTACAATTAAAGGCTATTGCAGCAGATGAATATAACAACCTCCTTCCTCAATAATTGTCAGCTGAAAAAGAATACACTCGATGCTTATGAAGCACATACTTGATTGCACTGAACTGGTGCTCTGCTGTGCATTGGCAGCATAACATAAATCAAGCAAAGTGCCTGGGCCAGATGTGAGAAAGATTGTTCTCTTTCATTTTGTTAATAGAACATGGTTGCTGCAGTAAGAGCAAAGCTACCTGACACCCTGCTCTATTGATTCTTTCACAAATACTTTCTTATGTTGGAGAAACTTCTCTCTGTCAATGATGAAGCAAAACTGGAGACAGGTTAACAGTGTCTGCAATTACCCTTTGTTTCAAACTTGAACTGTAAAGAAAAAAAGCAATATCTACATTTCCTATGAGAGATATAACTGTTGGAACTATCAATATAATAGCAAATATTGAATTGACAAATTTTGGATTACAAAAAACACAAAAATACATCTTTAAACTATCTCATTTTTTAATAACATATAGATGTCCCTTAAATAATTTCAGAAGTCAGCACATCTTAACAATGCTAACTGCATGAACTCTGTATCTGAGATGAAAAAAAAAGTGATATTATGTTAATCTAATTATTACATTGAGCGGATAAGGTAATAAAATGTATTGGAGTTTAGATATATTGTTGTATTTACTTTTGGATTGTGATTTAGCAACAATACCTATGTGATTTCTGTTTTAGAGTAGTGGTTAATCAGCAGGATCTTTAGAGCCTGATCAGTAACCTCATTGTTCTCTTGCACCACCTAGTGGATTTCTTGGGAATATTTAGTTCTCAAGGGAATAGAGAAGTGCCAAAGTTAAATATCAAAATTAAAAATTACCAGGGAATGTAGATCAATAAAAATAAAACTATTTTTTTTGCTATACTGTTCTAAAAAACAAGATCTAATTCTCTTAAAATTCAATTTCAATCTTGTTCATAGTGGTTAATAATAGAAAATAGAAAATGCAAGTGGGATCTTTATGCCACCTCAGCATCCATCCACTTAACCCATCCATCTCAGCATCCATGAAACCATTCAAAGCAACCATATTTCACATTGTATGAACAATATGAAACAATAAAGCATCCTTATACCTTTCCTGTTTTGGGAACAAAGTGAGCAAATTGTAAGTTTGGGATATGAACCCGGAGCCCTCCATTTTTCCTTGCTAAAGTGAGTTGAGAAGAAATCAGGTGAAAGCAGGGCAGTGTTTTTGTTCTGAAGAATTCCTACTCAACTATATTAGTTAGCCTTCCACTTTCTCATATTACAGTATTGTTGTCTAATACTAAGATCAAAATCTGATGCCTTGGGGAAGGAGCTGTTGCCATAAAGATGGTAGGAATGTTATGGGTTAGTCCTCTTGGGATGTACTGGCTGTATGTTTTAGTGCTGCTGTGTTTCACAAAACCTCACAAGCTTAAAGAGAATGGACATTTTGCCATTTAAATGTTCAAAGGCTGGGAAAAAAGACCTAGCCTAGACTAATGTCAAATTTCTCTTGCATTTTTAGTACTATTGGAAGAACTGGAAATACTCGGTTCTTACATCACTTTCAGCATGAGGTTCGTGTACCTTCAGGTTTTCCAAATCTGACCTGAAGATTTTTCTTTATATGTTGTTCATATCCTCTGTTCCTAGTCAATTGCAGTCCATTCTTTTTTGGAAAATCTGTTTGCTACTTCCTTTCTTCTCTATTCCCAAGAACTCACCAAGACATAAAAAGAGTTGTCTTTGTCACAATTTCCTGTTTGCTTCATGAGATAGTTAGCCTGGATGATAGCAATTTATAATTCTCCTCACAAGCATTACAGCTGAGCAGATATTTGAATTTATTCTCTTCCATCAGTGGATTCAGTACTAGCTTCCAAAAACTCTAGAAAAGAGAAATGCAATCTTACTGAGGCTGGGAGAAACATTTAGAATGTTGAAAAGATATTGTAAAACCTGTCATAAAATGTAGCCATTTATTAAAATAACATAGGGCATAACTAAAGATTAACTTGAATTAACATCTCTGTGTTATTCTGTACTACACATATTACCGTGTTTGCCCCAAAATAAGCCCTATCCTGAAATTAAGCCCTAGCTTGATTTTTACACGTGCGCCTATTATAAGCCCTGCCCCCAAAATAAGCCCTAGTTTTGGGGTGAGGCGGATGTGTAAAAATCAAGCTGGGATGGGAAGTGAAACTGCCCCACGCGCCCTGCACTCGCTTACCTTAGCACCACTGCAGCCAGGCCTCCCATGCCCCGACACCTGTTGCACTGCTGCCTGACTTCTGTGGCCACTTGCATTGCACACCCTGTGGCACATTGTGCCAGTGCCACCACTTGCAGCAGGAGGCCGCAGGGCTTGTGGTGTGGTACGCGAGTGATGGCACCGGTGCAATCGGCACAATGAGCCATGGAGCCTCCTGCCATGAATGCTGGCACCAGCTCAATGTGCCACGTGGTGTGTGGTCGCAATTGGCCACAGAACTCAGGCAGCAGCATGACAGGTGTGGGAGGCCTGGCTGCAGCGATCTTAAAGTAAGCGAGCAAGACATCCCCCCAAAATAAGACCTGGTGCCTCTTTTGGAAGCAAAAAAGTATATATAAGACTGAGTCTTATTTTCAAGGAAACACGGTATAGACAATTCTGTAAGATATTTATGGGATATCAATTTACTACATTATAATGATGATTATAATAGAGCCCTGTATTTTGCTTGCCTCAAAGAACTGAGCGGACCATTCTTTTAGGTGCCTCACATTGCATGGATGAAAAAAATACATAAAGAGAAATAGTGGGAAAATAAATTGTGAAACCCAGTGCAAGAGGTTCTGATAGTTGGATTCTGAGAAACAACCAGATTATTATTTTTCATTATTTTAAATATTTATATCTTAGTTTCCAAATCACTGTTATAATGTGATTAACTTGAAAGCTTTGAAGCAAAAGAGTACAGTAAGAATAACAAGACCACAGGAGGAAAAAGTCTTTTTGAAAGCTGAATCTCTTTACCTCAAAACAATATGGATCTTAAATAATCATGTCGTGACAGGTAAAAAAGGGAAAGAACTAGTTGATCTTTAAAAAAAATAAAAGATGTTTATAATATAAATTTTATTGGGAGTACTTGCACTGGTCCTTTTTGGATTAAATGTTTTATTTTCTAAAATAAAAAATAAATAATTTTAAGCAGAAGCATAGAATCAAGAATTATCTTTCTTTGCTATGTGTAGTTACACAAATTGAAAAAAGGCCTGACAGGTCTTAGTTAATTTGGTTAAATAACAGTTAAAGTGCTGGACTTGGACTTCCGTGGCTCACTAGATAACATCTGGTCAACGACTTTCCTCCTCTCCAGCTGAACTTAGGGTTTTTGTGAAGAAAAATGACAAATAAGCTATCTTGCACCACTGAAAGAAAGATGGGATAGGAATTTAACCACTTTCAGCAACAAAACATCAGGATGGACAACCTGTTTAAAGCACAATTGGAGTTTCAGATACTGAATAGTATAGTTATAATTTTGTAAAATTGTTTTCAAACTGTCTTTCTTCAAATAATATTTTACAACGAGTTTCTACTTATGAATATTTTCTGAAATTCCTCTTCAGCCCACATGATCAGATTAGACTGATATGTTTTGTCCTCCCCATTATCCAGTGTGACCTCAACATATCTAGGACATACTCAACTTTTTCATAAAATTCTATGTTGTAGAGCTCATCCACCTTTACTAATCTCATTGAAGTCTCCAAAAAGATTTGGAACATAGATAGTTTCAGTGCCAGAAAGCAATATTTCTTTGGGTTTGCTTTAGCATATTTGCTACTCAAATTCTTATACAATGTACTTAGAGCCATTGATCTGGCAACAAGAATATTAGACTGATGTATTAATAGTATGTGATAGAAATACTGACCAAAGTGAATAATAGTTCTGATTTGTGCACTGATTAAAATATGTTGTTGTTGTTAATTGCGAAGTCGTGTCCGATCCATCGCGACCCCATGGACAATGTTCCTCCAGGTCTTCCTGTCCTCTACCATCTTCTGGAGTCAAGTTAAGCTCACACCTACTGCTTCAGTGACTCCATCCAGCCACCTCATTCTCTGTCATCCCCTTCTTCTATTGCCCTCAATCTTTCCCAGCATTAGGCTCTTCTCCAGTGAGTCCTTCCTTCTCATTAGGTGGCCAAAGTAGGAGTTTCAACTTCAGGATCTGGCTTTCTAAAGAGCAGTCAGGGTTGATCTCCTCTAGGACTGACTGGTTTGAACACCTTGCAGTCCAGGGGACTTGCAGGAGTCTTCTCCAGCACCAAAGTTCAAAGGCCTCAATTCTTTGGCACTCTGCCTTTCTTATGGTCCAACTTTCACAGCCATACATTGCAACTGGGAAAACCATGGCCTGGACTATATGTACTTTTGTTGGCAGGGTGATGTCTCTGCTTTTCAGTATGCTGTCTAGATTTGCTATAGCTTTCCTCCCCAGGAGCAAGCGTCTTTTAATTTCTTGGCTGCAGTCCCCATCTGTGGTGATCTTGGAGCCCAGGAAGATAAAATCTGTCACTACCTCCATTTCTTCCCCATCTATTTGCCAGGAATTGAGAGGGCCGGATGCCATGATCTTCGTTTTCTTACCTTAAGTTGTTGATATTTCTCCCTGCAATCTTAATTCCAACTTTTGATTCATCTAGTCCTGCCTTTCTCATGATGTGCTCTGCATATATGTTAAATAGGCAGGGCAACAGAATACAGCCTTGCTGGACTTCTTTCCCAATTTTGAACCAATCAGTGGTTCAGTGTCCAATTCTCACTGTTGCTTCTTGATCTGCATATAGGTTTCTCAAAAGACAGATCAGATGGTCTGGTACTCCCATCTCTTTAAAAACTTGCCACAATTTGTTGTGATCCACACAATCAAAGGGTTTTGCATAGTCAATGAAGCAGAAGTAGATGTTTTTCTTGAACTCTCTAGCTTTCTCCATGATCCAGCATATGTTGGCAATTTGATCTCTAGTTCCTCTGCCTCTTCGAAATCCTGCCTGTACTTCTGGTAGTTCTCGATCCACATACTGCTGGAGTCTAGCTTGTAGGATTTTAAGCATAACTTTACTAGCATGTGAAATGAGTGCAATGGTGCGATAGTTTGAACATTCTTTGGCATTGCCTTTCTTTGGAATTGGAATGTAAACTGACCTTTTCCAATCCTGTGGCCACTGTTGAGTTTTCCAAATTTGCTGGCAAATTGAGTGTAGCACTTTTACTGCATCGTCTTTTAAGATTTTGAATAGCTCAGCTGGAATACTGTCACCTCCACTAGCTTTGTTGTGGCTCAGATTTCCTAAGGCCCATTTCACTTCACATTCTAGGATGTCTGGCTTGAGGTCAGTGACCCCATCGTGGTTATCTGGGACGTTAAGCTCATTCTTGTATAGTTCTTCTGTGTAGTTTTGCCACCTCTTCTTAATCTCTTCTGCCTCTGTTAGGTCCCTGCCATTTTGGCCCTTTATCATGCCCATCTCTGCATGAAACGTTCCCTTCATATTTCCAATTTTCTTGAAGAGATCTCTGGTCCTCTCTATTCTATTGTTTTCTTCTATTTCTTTGCACTGTTCATTTAAGAGGGCATTCTTATCTCTTCTAGCTATTCTCTGGAATTCTGCATTCAATTGGGTGTATCTTTCTCTTTCCCCCTTGCCTTTAGCTTCCCTTCTTTCTTCAGCTATTTGCAAAGCTTCCTCAGACAGCCATTTTGCTTTCTTGCATTTCTTTTTCTTTAGGATGATTTTAATTGCTACCTCTTGTACAATGTTGCGAACCTCTGTCCATAGTTCTTCAAGCACTCTGTCTATCAGATCTAATTCCTTAAATCTATTTGTCACCTCTACTGTATATTCATCAGGGATATGATTTAATTCATACCTGAGTGGCCTAGTGTTTTTCCCTACTTTCTTCAATTTAAGCCTAAATTTTGCAACGAGAAGCTCATGATCTGAGCTACAGTCATCTCCTGGTCTTGTTTTTACTGACTGTATAGAGTTTCTCCATCTTTGGAGAGCACATAGACTAGAGCACATTTTGTTGTTGTTGTTGTTGTTAATTGCGAAGTCGTGTCCGATCCATCGCGACCTCATGGATAATGTTCCTCCAGGTCTTCCTGTCCTCTACCATCTTCTGGAGTCCATTTAAGTTCACACCTACTGCTTCAGTGACTCCATCCAGCCATCTCATTCTCTGTCGTCCCCTTCTTCTATTGCCCTCAATCTTTCCCAGCATTAGGCCCTTCTCCAGTGAGTCCTTCCTTCTCATTAGATGGCCAAAGTATTTGAGTTTCAACTTCAGGATCTGGCCTTCTAAAGAGAAGCCGGGGTTGATCTCTTCTAGGACTGATCGGTTTGAACGCCTTGCAGTCCAAGGGACAGAGCACATAGTCAATTAAAATATAGTATTTTATTTTAAAAAGATATAAAGCAGACATAGGAAATCTTGAAAATGGAAAAAAAGAGGGGGAATATTCCTTGGCATCTTAAGTTAAAAAGAAATATGATGTGAAGGAGGTTGGAAAGCTACTGCCAATCAAAGTGAGATAGCATAAGTCTTATTGGTCTTAATAATCAGTTTTGCCTAATTCTGCTAGAAACCTTGGTCCTGTAAGAGATACTGTGTTCTGATGAGAGAGGAAGGTTTGATACAAATGAAGAAGTAAATGCTCAAAAATTTGAAGTGGTGATTCACTTTTATTTATTCCTCATGAAATGATTGTTGCTTCAAGTTGTTTAGGTAGCATTGTGCTCTATGGACTTTGTCTAAATATAATGAAATCTTAGTGAATCTTCTTCCTTTGTATAATCCCAAGCCACCACTTGTTATCTATTGAAGCCTTTAATACTCATGAATCTTATAATGTACTAAGAATTTAGCAATTCTTTATTACCTGATGAACTCCAATTTCTTAAATGCTTCTTTAGGCTCAAGCATAGCTAGACAACTGCTACATTTGTTTTCAGGAATGAATTGAAATTCTAATGCATGCAGGATACAATTTATTGAAAATAAGAATGGTGAATATTTTGATGGCATCTTAATGAAAGAGAACAATTTCTCTCCACCCTCCCTTTTTCACTATATTATTTAATTTGGTTGGGAAAAATGATGAAGGGAATCAGCTGCAGTTTCAATTCATTAGAGTGGCACGTTAAGCAAGGATATATTGGAAATATATTGGAATGTATTGGAAACATTTCAAGATTCCTTATGAGAATTTCTTGCAGTACAAAAATTTATATTAGAGGTTATAGTTTAACAAGGTTTCATTGTACTGATCTAGTAGAGTTATGCAGTTGGTTTTTTTAAAAAAAGTCCAGACTTTATGAAATTTCATCACAGCTTGGAAGAAGAAAGAAAAAAACACCTACCAACAAGACTGTTTAAGACTTAATGGGAATATTATTGAATGGAATGATTTCTGTAAGGTGTGCGCAAATAAAAATGAACCCTGTAGAAACCATTATACAAGGAAGAGAGGGATATCCAAAATCTCACAAGAAATGTTTCTGATTGGATTGGAACTCTCAAGGTCTCTATGGAGATTCTCAGTCACCGGAATGCAAATGATCAGCTGTCTGCAAGGAATATAAATCCTTCCATTCCCCACCATCTAGTCAGAGCTGAAGAAGCTTCTTGCTTCTAAAAAATGTCTTCAAAGAAAAACAAGAAAATCCAGCTACCTCATGAAAAAGCATCTTTGGGACAACCTTCAAGGTCACTTAAGTGTTTGGTGGCTGAAGACAGTTGCTCAAATATTGTAGTACTGATAATTTAAGGATGTGAAGGCCCTTTGAGTCTTTTGGATTTCCTCATATGTCTCACCATAAAAGGAAATATCATATTCACTTAAAATGTCACTTTTCAGTGTTGTTTTTTGATATATGTCAAGAAATTGCCTCAGCAATTCAACAATTGAAATTAGGGAAAGCACCGGGTACGGATGGGTTAACAACTGTTTATTATAAAGCTTTAATGGAGGAGATGATCCAACCATTAAGTGATCTTTTTAATGGTATCTTACAGGGTTTAGAGATTCCTCCTTCATGGCGTAGTGCTTTTATATCATTGATTCCAAAGGAGGATCAAGATCTTACTTTACCAAAAAATTATAGGCCTATATCTCTTTTAAATGTGGATTACAAGATATTTGCAAAAATTTTGGTAAATAGGCTTATGAGGGTGGTGCATCATCTTGTGCATAAAGATCAATCAGGGTTTATAACTGGAAGGTATATGAAAAATAATGTTAGACAAATTATTAATCTATTAGAATATTTAGACAAGAACAACCAAGTTCCTGCAGGGCTCATATTTTTAGATGCTGAAAAAGCATTTGATCAATTGAATTGGCATTTTATGTTAAGAGTAATGGAAGAAATGAATTTTGGCGAAAAGATATTACAAGCCCTTATGGTAATATATCAAAAACAAACGGCACAACTTATTGTTAATGGAGGTTTGTCGGAGGTTTTTACAATAGAGAAAGGTACTAGACAGGGGTGCCCTTTATCGCCATTGTTGTTTGTTTTAACATTGGAAATATTATTGATCAAAATTCGAGAGTCTCAGGAAATTAAAGGAATAGAAGTTAACAAAAAAGAATATAAGTTGAGAGCTTTTGCGGACGACTTGGTTGTTACTTTGTCGCAACCTGATCACTCTGTAGTAAACTTATTACAGTTGATTCATCATTATGGTTTGGTTTCGGGTTTCAAGATTAATGTAAATAAGACTAAAATCTTACCTAAAAATATGTCTAGTCAGGAGAAGCAGATTTTGGCTAACTTGACGGGTTTTGAGATTGTTAATAAGGTAAAATATTTGGGGGTGATGTTGTCTGTTTCTAATGTAAAATTATTTAAAAATAATTATGAAAGGTTGTGGGTCAGGGTACAGAAGGACTTGAAGAATTGGGAGAAGTTGCAATTATCCCTCATGGGAAGAATTGCAGTGATAAAAATGAATATTCTACCCAAGTTTCTTTTTTTGTTTCAAATGTTACCGATTTTGAAAAATGAGATTAACTTAAGTGAGTGGCAGAAGGGTCTTAATAAATTTATTTGGGCAGGGAAAAAGCCAAGGGTTAAGTTTAAAATTATGCAAGACTTCCGTGAGAGGGGTGGACTCAAGGTACCAAATTTGAAATTATATTACGATGCGGTGGTTTTAACACTAATTAGTGATTGGGTAAATTTGACAAATCCTGAGATACTTCATTTAGAGGGATGGGATTTACTTTATGGGTGGCATGCCTATTTAATATTTAATAAAAAAATGGATTGGGTCTTTAAATCTCATATTTTAAGAATCTCTTTACTTAGGACTTGGAGAAAATATTATAAAAGTGATTTTAAAGTTCCATTATGGGCCATACCTTGGCATGCGATAGAAGGAATAAAAAGAGGTGTAAAAATGGATATGGTGTCTTATAGTCAGTTACTTAGATGGGATGGGCAAAACTGGCAGTTAAGATTACGGGAAGATTTAGCGCAAGAAAATATTATTTATTCTTGGTTCCAATATAGGCAACTAGTAGATAAATGGAAGGTGGATTGTAAATTGGGTTTTCTTAGAGAAGATGGAAATCTTATTAAGCAAGTCAAGGATCAAAGACAAACCCACATCAAGAGAATCTACGGGGTATTAGTTGAAATGGACTCAGAAACGGAATTAATTAAAGACTGCATGATTAGATGGGCGCAGAATTTTGGTGTCCCAGTCTCATTGGACATCTGGGAAACCATTTGGGTGAGAAATGTCAAATTTACACAAGCACAGAACCTTAGGGAGAATTTTTATAAAATGTTTTATAGATGGCACCTTGATCCACAAAAAGTGTCTCTTATGTACCCTGACGTACAACCTAAATGTTGGAGATGTGGTTATACGGATGCTTCCTATTATCATATTTGATGGTCATGCAGAGAGATAAAAGCATTTTGGATCAAAATATGGTGGAATATCCAGAGAATTTTTAGAAGGAGGGTAAAATTTACTCCGCAATTATTTTTGTTGGGCATTGTTACAGATTGTGATACAAAGGAGGTTGTATTGATGTTAAATTTGATTACAGCCGCGAGGCTGTTAGTTGGACAATACTGGAAGAAGGAATCTTTGCCTACACTGCAGGAATGGTTTCTTAAAGTGTCCTATTTGGCGGAAATGGCAAAGATTTCGGCTTTCTTAAAGCAACAAACGCAAGAGAAGTTTCTTGCCGTTTGGGACAAATGGATAAAATTTATACAATTTAGACTGGGTATAAAAAAATATCACATAGTTTTTTCATAAGTTTTATTTTTATATATAGAGAATGTTATATATAGATATTTTTTTATATATATATAAATATAAATTTTTTAATTTAATTTTTATCTTTATTTGTTAATTTTTAACTAAGCCTATATTCTGCTCTGGGAAGCTCAGGGGGGGGAAGGGAGGGTGTTTGTGAGGGGTGGGGGATGGGGTTTTTTTTTTATATGTAATGTTTAGTTTTTTATTTTTTTTGTATATGTTGTTTTTTGTTTTGTATTGTTTTTGTTTTTTTGTAAAATTTATAAAACTTTCAATAAAAAAAAAAAAAAAGAAATGAATCAATCGGAAGTGGTAAAACCATCTCCCCCCCCCCCAATCATCAGTTTGAATGAAACAGTATTTCTGGGATTGAAGTTACTGCTTATGTTTAATCCATTGGTTTACAAATGAGGAATAAAAAATAATCATTTAAAGGCAAAATAATCAAGAAATTCTAAGGCAGAAACACAGTGAATAGAAATTTTTTTACTGTGTAATCTCATCCCTCTTCATCAACAGAGTTTCACAGAAAACACTGTGGCTTAATAAAAAGTCCACTTAATGATCTGAAAAAGAGAGGATTAATTAATAAGTTTTGACTGAGTTAAAGTGTTTTCCATTCTGTCTTATGAGTATGAAAACACAGGTGGAAACCTTGTAGAAGAAAAACATAAACTTGCCTCTGTAGGCCATATGGAGACCACAGCTGCCTTGCAGTAATTGACCCATATTTGCATGTAGACCTATAATACCAAGTGCAGTAACTTAGTGGCATTATAATAAAACTGTCAGACATCAATATCAATAATTTACACCAGCATTTTTAGATTTTCTGTAGGCAAAATGCACTTCTTTAGAGTTGAAAAATGAGGTGTGATATTGTAAGGCTTAGCTGAGAAAGAACAGATGTTGACATTTTTTAAAGTTAATATTTTTCCTTAAAAACACATCTGTCATCAGCCTCCACTTAGAAGAGCACTGAAGCACATATCTAAATAAACATGGCACTTGGCTCCAACACCAAACCTGCTTTTTGCATAGCAGCAGCTATTATTTTGTCATTGTGGGTGGAAGGTATTTCAGCAGTTAACCAGTGGCTTATACTTACAATTTGGCCACACAACTATGCTGCATTTCTAAAACAATTTCAGATGACATCTTTGCATGTTGTTAAAAGATGGGCTGACATTGCTAGATTAGAATTACTGTAAAACTGCCCATTTATACAGCTGAAAATACTGTGCTCTGGAAGGAGGAGGAGGAGGAGGAGGAGGAGGAGGAGGAGGAGGAGGAGGAGGAGGAGAGAAATTTCTTATGGATGATTATTCATAGATTTGAGGAAATGGGTGTCTCCTCCCCCCTCCTCAGCTTTCTAACCTTTGTTAAAGAGATGAATTCATAAACTTTTTCCATCCTAAGAAAATAAAAAGATAGATATTGCCTTTTACCTTCCCTCTAAATTCCTAGATTATCACTTTCTGGAAAACAGAAAAACAAGGGGAATCCTTTAGAACAGTGGTGGCGAACCTATGGCACATGTGCCAGAGTCGGCACTCGGAGCCCTCTCTGTGGGCACACATGTCGTTGCCCCAACCCCGCCTGCCCACATGGCCCCCTCCTCTCCAGCAGCTCCCCTGGAGGAGAGTAGTCCCCAAGCATGGCCCATGTGGAGCAGTGAAGCCAAGGATATGGCAGCCAGGCAGCATAGAAAAGACTCTGTCCTCATGCCCCATCATGCACAATTGATGCTGTGGGGCACGGGCAGAGGGCGTGGCTGCCATGGTTCTGCTGGGCTGCCTGGGCGATCTGTGGCAGGCCCTGGAGGTGGTGTGTAGCCCTGCAGGCAGGCAGAGTAGGGGCAAAATGGGGTGGAGTGAGGGTGGGGCCAATTTTTGGGTACTCGGTCTCTAAAAGGTTCGCCATCACTGTTCTAGAATATTTAACATTTTCCAATCTAAGGCAATAATAAATGAATTTTCTGATGCTAGATATTTACTTTGGTTCTTTGGTTCTGATTGAAAGAAAGATGAGGAAAACTAAACAACAAAGTAATAGAATAGAGGCATCAGTGGGAAGGTGTATATAATGAGTTCAGATCAACAGGATCAGATGGATTGCATCCCAGGGTTCTCAAGGAACTAGCAGATGTGATCTCCGAATCACTGAACTATATTTTTCAAAGATCCTGGAGCACTGGGGAACTACCAGAGGACTGGAAAAGAGCTGATGTAGTTCCCATCTTCAAAAAAGGAAAAAAAATGGATCCAGGAAATTACAAACCTATCAGCCTGACCTCAATACCTGAGAAGATTCTGGAAAAGATAATAAAACAACGAATTAGCGAACACCTACAGGCAAACAAAGTCATTACTAAAAGCCAACATGGGTTTGTCAAAAACAGATCATGCCAGGCAAATCTTATTGCATTCTTTGACCAAGTGACAAAATTACTGGATCAGAGGAATGCTGCGGATATAATTTACTTGGACTTCAGTAAGGCATTTGACAAAGTAGATCACAACCTACTACTTGATAAGATAGAAAAATGCGGGTTAGACAGCATCACCACCAGATGGATATGTAGTTGGCTGATCGGCCATACTCACCGTGTGGTCCTCAGTGGAACCACATCTACATGGAGGGAAGTGTGTAGTAGGGTGCCCCAGGGCTCTGTTCTAGGCCCAGTGCTCTTCAACATCTTCATCAACGATTTGGACGAGGGGATAGATGGGAAACTCATCAAATTTGCAGATGACACCAAGCTGGCAGGAATAGCCAACACTCCAGAAGACAGGCTTAGGATACAGAAGGATCTGGACAGACGAACACTGGGCGCTATCTAACAAAATGAAATTCAATGGTGAAAAAAGTAAGGTTCTACATTTACGCAAGAAAAACCAAATGTACAGGTATAGTATAGGGGGTACCTTGCTTAACAGTAGTAACTATGAGAGGGATCTCGGACTCCTAGTGGACAATCATTTAAATATGAGCCAGTAGTGTGCTGCAGCTGCCAAAAAAGTCAACACAATGCTAGGATGCATTAACAGAGGAATAGAATCAAGATCACGCAAAGTATTAATACCATTCTACAATGCCTTGGTAAGGCCACACTTGGAATACTGCATCCAGTTTTGGTCACCACGATGTAAAAAAGATGTTGAGACTCTAGAAAGAGTACAGAGAAGAGCAACAAAGATGATTAGGGGACTGGAGGCTAAAATATATAAAGAACAGTTGCTGGAATTGGGTATGTCTAGTTTAATGAAGAGAAGGACAAGGGGGGACATGATAGCAGTGTTCCAATATCTCAGGGGCTGCCACAAAGAAGAGGGAGTCAAGCTATTTTTACAAAGCGCCTGAAGGCAGGACAAGAAGCAACGGATGGAAACTAATCAAGGAGAGAAGCAACCTAGAACTAAGGAGAAACTTCCTGACAGTTAGAACAATTAACCAGTGGAACAATCTGCCTCCAAAGCGTTGAATGCTCCAACAGTGGAAGTTTTTAAGAAGAAACTGGACAGCCATTTGTCCAAAATGGTATAGGGTTACCTGCCTGAGCAGGGGGTTGGACTTGATGACCTCCAAGGTCCCTTCCGACTTTATTATTATTATTATTATTATTATTATTATTATTATTATTATTATTATTATTATTATTATTGATCATTGCACAGTCAGCCAGATGTTCAGACTGGATTTGGCATTTTGTCTACCTATCGAGTCCTTACCCAGGACCTGGGATAGGCAGATGTGGATGTTTGATGGTATTACAGTATCGTCGCAGGATGGAAGCAGTTCCTAATAAGGCTGCCTTTTGCAATTGACTAATAGCGAATTTGTCAATGCCAATGGTGTTCAAGTGGTGCTCCAGTTGTTTTGGGATTGCACCCAAGGAGCCTATCACTATTGGTACTACCCTTGCTTGCTTTTGCCACAGTCTTTCTATTTCTATTTGTAGGTCTTTGTATTTTGTTATCTTCTCCAGTCTTTCTCGTCTATTCTGCTGTCTCCAGGCACTGCCACGTCCATCATCATCATCATCATCATCATCATCATCATTATTATTATATACAAATATGATAAAGGTTTCCTATTTTGGGAGTTGGAGCCAAGCTGAGAAAGTGGACTTAAGTCTCATTAATGTTATCTCTCTGAGGGAATGAACTTGTCTGGATCAGCCATGTTCATGTTTAGATATGGAATATAACATTTGTTTGGGGGACTTAAAGCAGGAAAGAGAGAAGAAATGATAGAAAATAACCTGTTACTTTTGGGACAATTTTATTATATACTATATTGATATTATTTTTTTAAATTGAAAACAAATCTCATGAGGCTGCTTAATCTTACAAGTTTTTGGCACAATTGTGTGAAACACTCTTGTGACTGCGTGGGAGCTTCAACATCTCATGAAATATTTACTCTTTTACAAGACATCTCATAAGAATTTAGGATAAGGTTCTGGAAATGTGGCTTAGTCAGCAATATTACATGAATTTTTTTCATCTGCAAGCTGAAAAAGTTGCCAACCCCATGTGTATATTTATTATTGGTCTGCTCTAGATGTATGAACAAGGTGAAATATGGTGGAAGATAGGGGTGGGCAGCTGTTAGGGAAGATAGACCTGGTGATTGGCACCAATGCCATTCTACTTCTCTGTGCTGTAGCTCAATATCTAGTCTTCAGAGCCTCAGTACTTAAGCACTGAGCAGAGTTCAGAGTTTCTGCTTAATGCAGGGTTGATTTGTAATAAGACTTGCCTCATCTCTGATTTTATTATGAGTGAGAAGGACAACTTTGTAAGCTTTACTGAAATGTGGTTGAGCACAGAAGGAGGCTTTCCTGCTTGGAAATATGTCCACCTAGGATTTGTGCATGGTAAGGAAATGGCTTTTATTATTTAAAAATTTCTTGGATTTTTTCTGTGCTGATGCAATAGGATGGAAAAGTCTATTTGATTTGTCCAACTCAAGCACCGGATGATCCTTGTTGAGTTTCAGAAAAAATAAGATTGTGTATAAGGTCTGTTGCATTGGCTTGACTGACATTCTAGTCACTGCTTGAAATGAGAGGGCAGTGGTGATTTGTGATCAGATTGTGCCCATTTGGACTGCCCAGACCTCAGTGAAACCAGGATGCTCTGGTTTTCAGAGGAACTTTAAGAAATGAAGGAAAAGCTCTCTTTGTCCTTTAATAATATAAAATAAAACTCACTATGATTCATAGATGTGCTTGGATACTGGCTAAACATAGCTTATCTGCCTTTCTTTCAGAGCTATCTTGTGCTGCAATTTCCTAAAGTTTGTTGGAAGGTAGTTAAAAGAAGCAGGCTGACAACTCTTCATGCTCAAGCCTGCGATTTTCAGATCAGTCTGCGTATTTTTCCAAGAATAGTTAGCTGTGAATATTTTTTCAAAGTAATGATTTAGCCAACAATGCATTAAATATCATGGTTCTGATAGATGGGACAAGTAAAAACAGAACTTCAAGGCAAGAGGTTTCCTTAAAGAACATATTTAATGGCTAGAAAGTATTGGCCAATCAAAAGTGAAACCAAGACTGAAGTTCCCTCCCAAAGGTTACAAAGTTACAAAGTTGAACTTCCCACCCCAGTAATATGTCATTAATTCCATTCCCCAATAAACTACTTTGGCGGGCTTTCTAACAGAAAGCTCAGCCTGCCAAAACCCAAGCAGCAATGACCTTGGTTCCCACAGGACAATTTATTGTTTTGTCTACCATTAAAAGCACACATCCCCCCCCCCTCAACTCTGGCAACCGATAACAAAGTTGCAGCATTGACTTAATTGGGTGTAAAACCCTTGACTCCCATCTAGTCTCCCCATTAACACACAATGCTGTGTATAAAAGAGTATTAAATTGCTTTTGTTGTAATCTTCTGGAACAAGGAGAAGAGGAAGCAGAGAAGGAAATAAAATCAAGCACTGCCGAGGAACAGTATATGTCAAAAAGTATGATCTTTAACTCATCCCTGACTGTGGAAACCTCTTTAAAGATTGGCAGTGAAACCATCCCAGTCTCTGTTTGGAATTAGTCCAATCCTGATTTTTCCAGTATAGGCTAGTTAATGGGGTGTTACGATCTTTGCAGACACCTTTATTATTACAAAAAGAATTTAGAGTCCCCACGGAACAATAAAGGCTAGCAAATTGTGGCAGAAGCAGAGATTTGTGATATTATAAAAAGTGAAGACTTCAAACTCAGATAGATTTCATTAACAAGTGCTTACTAATTCCAGAAGCCTGATTTTATAATCCTGTATGGTATTTAGATCTTAAAGGTATTAGACGCAGATCATACACATGTTATCATAATGAATGCAGAACTGATACTATGAGTAGGATTTTAAATGTTAATTGGTTAAAAGAAGGTGTGAAGATTCTGATTTTGCAGATATGCACTAGTTTGTGCAAAGTTCTCATGTTTGTTATAAAGTTTTTATTGAGAGACTGAATTAGCTGTAATATTTCTGGTCTCCAATGTCTGTATTTCAAAGAAGAAGTATTAATTTATGGCCCAGGTATCTTTTGATAACTATGCCGATGGAAGTTGAAGGTATGAAATTTTGTATTGCTGAAGTTGACATATGTGATAAGCATGGATTGCAAATCTTTAAGAGGAAAGTGTCTGTTCCATAGACTTGGATGTGCAGCCTATTAGAATTAGTATATGTTCAGTAAAAGAATATTACCACAGTGCATTGTAAGTATTTAGAAATAGAGAAATCCCTGGGGTTTCCATCCAGTAGCTCAGTTTTCTTTAGTGCGATGTCCAGCCAGATGTGTTGGACTACAACTTCTGTAATTCTCAATCTTTATGAGGAATTGTGCATTAATCTATGGCTATAAAGCTACATAGTTTAGATAGCATGATGACTACAACTGGAGAGTTGTTTTTCTGCAACTATTTAAACAGCTCAGCAATTTTCAACGTAAAGATTCAGCCTCTAACCCACCCATCCAGTCTTTCCCAGAAAGATGTTTCCTCAGGAATACCTAATATGTTTGATAGCATGCAAATTCCCTGATTTTCCTGATTAGACTGCAGACAAATTGTGAGTCCAGGTCTCACAATTGTGGATTAGAAAGTGAGACCTGAACCAAATTGGCGGTAAGTAGCCAGCCAGCCTCCACTCATCCTAGTTTCTCTTCCAGGTTTTAAAAAAATTAACTCTTAGGGCATTACAACATGCAGTGAAACAATTTGCTCTATAACTGGGGGAAAAAATTGAAACCATCCAATTTTCTACTTCAACCTTTTGGCTATGTTAAGAATAAACAACTGGAGCTATGAAAATGGTTCATTGACTGAGTGATCCATTATGTGCCATCAAATTGATGTCAACTCTTAGTGACTATATCGATAGGTTTTTCCCCCCCCAGGACTATTGTCCTTAATCTGGTCCTTCAATTCTTCCAACAGTGCATCCATCACACTGTAACTAAGTCTATTCACCTTGCAGTTGATCATCCTCTTCTTTCATTCCACTTTTCTCAACATCAGAGCATTCTCCAGTTTCAAAGCGCAGCTCTAGCTTCAGAGATTTTTCAAACATAAGGTGTCCAGAGTAGGATCATTTGAGCCTGGTCACTTAATACCTCAGATAAGAATTCTGGATCAATTTGTTTGATATTTAATATTCCATTTATTTGTTTCTTGGCTGTCCATGGGACAGTCTTCTCTAACACCAAAGTTCAAAAGTATCAGTGTGTATGTGTGTGTGTGTGTGTGTGTGTGTGCACGCATGCACATACACACACATTTACTTCCTCATGTATTCTTCCTCATTTAGGATTGCACTGTAATATAGATATGCATAGCTGTTTGTCTAGTTCAACTTCTGGAGACTAAAACTAGTGGGTTTCTTTGCAAGGCTGCTGTTCAATTTCCAGGCTATTTTTAGAAAGATCTTTATTATGCAGCTAACTATGAATGTAGGAAGTAATCTCTTCAGTATTATTTCCTCATACATGCTAGTCTAAATAATAAAAATAATCCTTCCTATTATCATTCTCCCATTTTTATGTTCTGGTTACTTTGTTCTACATATTGAGTTGTAGTATTTTGCTGTATCGCATATTGGTTACAAAAGCTACAAGTTCACATCTGGTTTGCTTTCTTTCCCCCTCCTATTTTCCTTTCCATTATTCATGTCCTCAACTTCAATGTTCTATGATGAAACTTCAGTCAGTGTCTCCGTTTCCTTTCTTAAATTGTTCCCATCAAAATGCGGTTTGGTTGCTGCTTATATTTGGACATAATACAGACATTATGCAAGACTCAGTTTCCCTTGCTCTTCTCTTCCTTCTTGCATGTTTCTGAATAACAAAGTGGAAGTTATTGTTTTAGTTTTCAAATAGCCATGAGTGATTATGTCCAAATCTTGGTATGGTATGATTAGTCTTTCTTAGAAAACATTGCAAGACTAATCACAATTGGTCTGCTTTTGGACTTTGTGTGGTTACATAGGAGTGGGGAGGGTGGCACATCTGAATTTATTGCTTATTCATGTAACACTGAGAACACAGCTGTCTCCGATAAGTATTTTTGTGCTGCTTTATTAATATCCTGATGTTGTTGGCTTCATAACTTCCAGAACTCCTAATGAACATTCTCTCTGGTTGACTAAAGGAACAATTGAAATAGACTTCTCTTTCATTCCACTTTTCTCAACATCAGAGCATTCTCCAGCTTCAGAGCACAGGTCTAACTTCAGATATAGATTTTCCACATATAATGTGTCTGGAATTAACTAAAGTCTGGTTGTCTAAAAGGACAATACAGAGATAGACTTCTTACCAGCAAAATAAAAATAAAAAGGCCCCCATTTTTCTCATTGTTTCATATGTTGAGTTGGGCATTTCAGGAACAAAGGTGGTGGTGGTGGGAAACAGTGCAAATTGTGATGATGAGAAAGGACATGTGAATCACAGTATACCCCCAGGCTTTGGTAGTTGTTTTTTGACATTAACTGCAAGTAAATGAGACAATGGTTTGTGGTGAGGCATACATTCCATCCTGTTCCCTTTACAGATACTGTTGGAGAGGGAAAGTTGTTTGGTTTTAACAAGCGCACTGATGTGGTGAAGTGCCATAGCATGTTGACTTCATTGGTGGGATGGAAAGGAGCCAAAGAGCCAGGATGTGGGAAGAGGATTTCCTTCAAAAGGAGACTGCCTACCTTGCAGCTTCAGTTATCAACAATGTTCACATATTCATGTCGCTCCACTTTAACTGATCAGAACCCTTATTGTCAAGTTGCATTGTTAAGCCCCATCTCATTAAGTAGAGGATGAAACTTAAAATTCCTGATTTTCTTCATATGGAAAAGGTTAATTCACATAATCCACCAAGAAAAATCGGAGCACCACAAATTCAAAACAGTTTCTAATCAGCCAGCAAACAGAAATTGTAACCATGACTGAAGGTGATTTTTATTTCATGGTTTATGCTAACCTTGGCTTGGTGCATGGGATAAGAAACCACAATTATGGCTGATGCAACAAGCAATGGGATTTCTATGGCATAAATTATAAGCAGGGACTAATATATGTTTTGCTTGTTTCTAAGTCTAAAAGTCAGAAAGTGTGTTCGTATAACTAGCGGATTAAAATATTCAGCTTAATGAGTTAAAATAAATAAAAGCGTATTTATTGAATAAAATCAGATTGCTGTGTTATAGGTTTAACCTAGCTTCTTTATTAAGAAGAAATCCACTGAAATCATTATAATGCATTCTGCTATAAGGCTGATACTCTAAAGTTTGCTCTTGTATTCTTTGGAAGCACAACTCTTGGAAGTTAGAATATATGACAAATAACAGTATGGCTTTAACCTGCGGCATCATATGTTTCAATATGTTTGCCATTTGTGGAGAAGAATGGTTGTAATTCAGTGGCTTCCTTTTGATCTAAATTGCTAGCTGATGGACAGCATATAAAAAAGTTGTTGCAGCTGAATGTAACCACACAAAAAAAGTTATTCCAAAAGAGGACTAGTCTCATAGTTACGTGGAATTTTAATATTCCAAGAATTTTATGGCATGCGAATCAGGAGTCTTTTTTTAACAGCTAACCAAATTGAACAGGTCTTTTCCACAACATTTTCCCCCTGGGTTATTAAATATTATCCATGTTATTAAATATTATCTTTAATATTCAAGATGTGAAAATGTATAAAGAATAATTTAACATTTATAAGCTATTAATATTTTTTAAAATATCATACACCATCAAAATGTAGCACACAATGAATCAAATCAATGAAGCCCATTTTCCCCCCAAAATGGCACATTATATTAAGCTAACCAAACAATTATATTGAAGCTAGTTTGAGAAGGCATTTTCATTTTATTTGGTTATTTCTAGATACATGAATAGTAAACATAATAAATAGTAAAATTTTACTATTTACTAATTCCATAGTAATAAAATCTTGAATCTTCCCCCCCTCTCCTTTTATCTTTGTGGGAATTAGGGAGGAGCTTGTCGGAGACATTTTCACAAATCAGTTTCCTGGAAGAGACTCAACTTCTGCTTATCTGACCAATGCCTCTGTAGCAGCTGTTGCTTCTTTCTTTCAAGGCCATTCCTTGTGTATTCTGCAGGAGTTACAAACTATATATACTGAACTATATAATGTATAATTATATATATATATATATATTCCCTTATTTATTTTTTTCCTCTTAAATGACATTCATGTAAAACCTGGATTCTTATGAAAGATGCTAAATACAATTTTTAATATAATAATAATAAGTTTTAAAGATGAATGCATGGTTGTACTCATATGGTTTCCATATTATCATTCATTTAAAAATGCCACCTGGGATTAATTATTAATTTGCTCTCCAGTTTAATTTACAGTTTTGGTAATTTCTGGTGGTGTATCACCCAAGTTACAGTTGTTTTGTAATGGTTTAGGTTGGTCCTATATTGCATTATTCTTTTCTCTCTATACTGTGGGAAGTCAGCCCCCCCCCCCAGAGAAGGAAATATTAAAAGGGTAGAATATTATATTTTCTCAAAGGATCTTAAAGAGGCAGAAAAGCATGTCCAGTTTTTCTTAATAGCCCCAAGTCTCCCTCTCCCAAGCAGAAGCCAGCTCTGTAGAAATGCAGATGTAATAATCCATTCAGGAAGGTTGGAGCCCTCCAGCTAGAAGCTTAGCAAGACAAAGAAACCTAAAATCTATATACCCCACCCAAACTCTAGGATAGGACATAAAAGGATTAACCCACAGATGCCAAAGGGGCACACTCAGAGTCAGGTAAAAGTACATGACACAGGAAATACAAAGCCTCAAACAGGAACAGGAAACAACTCCAAACAAAAGCCCAAGAGGGCATAAAAACCCTACTACATGTGCACTCCCTACTACATGTGCACTCTTTTCTTCCAGAGCCATCTTTCTGTCTGGCTCTCCTCTTCAATAAACTACAACCTTCTTTCTAAAGCAGTTTATTCCCGGCTTGGACTGAACCATGATGAAGACTTTTCCTTCAGCAATACAAATGACTGTATCTTGAAGGATCCCTCTGTTAAAATTCTGAAGTTTGCAGATGATACAACAGTCATTGGTTTCATTTGAGATAATGGTAAATCTGCATACAGACAAGAGGTTGAACAACTGGCCCTTTGATGCATACTTAAAACTGTAGAAATGATAGTAGATTTTAAGAAAAGGCCTCATATTCTTACACTATTAGATAACACAGTATCAAAATAGAGACATTCAAGTTTCTGGGTTCTATAATCTCCTAGGACTTGAAATGGACAGCTAACATTGGAACCATCATTAAAAAGGCAAAACAAAGAATGTTCTTCCTGCATCAACTCAGAAAGCTCAGATTGCAACAAGGAGCTGCTGATACAGTTCTACAGAAGAATTACTGAGTCTGTCATTTGTACTTCTGTATCTGTCTAGTTTGTCACAGCAACCAGACAGGACAGATGCAGACTTCAATGGTTAGTTAGGACTGCAGAAAAAACAATTGCAACCAGCCAGGCTTCCATTGACAACACGTATACTGCAAGAGTCTGAAAGAGGACTGAGAAAATATTTGCAGCCCTCTCACATCCTACACATAAATTGTTTCAGCTTCTCCCCTCAGGACGCCATTATGGGCATTGCATGTCAAAACACAAAGATAGTCCCCCCCCCATGTCATCATTCTGCTAAACACATAATTCCCACATCACTGTCTTATGCCTAAGGATATCTAACTGTGTAATAGGGCTGTATTGCTACTATCCTTCTCATCTTCTGAACTTTTTCATCTTTCCTCCTACCTTCTCCTATTGATATCTAATGATTTATCACTTGTTGTTTGTATCTTATGATTTATGATTGCATTTTATGATTTATGATCTATGACTTACCACTTTTTTATTTGTATATACAATGAGAGCTTATGCACCAGAGAAAAAATTCCTTGTGTGTCCAGTCACACTTGGCCAATAAAAAATATTCCTTTCTTCATAGTAGATCAGTGATCCTTTCAGGTCCTTTCATAGTTCTGATACATGTTCCATTCTGTCAGGAACAGCCTAAGATATAATGACACAAACCACTACAAGTAGTAATCTTCTATACCAGATTGTTCTGGAATTCCATCACCAGATTGTGTCTTGGACTGGCTGCTCCTCCCCATTTCCATTTCATTTAAACAAATAGACAAATAACTATTCATACAGAAGCAGAAGTTTTTGTCAAACAGGAATTCATCATGCAACTAGCTTGTCAGTCAAAATTATGACATGTTTTCCATTATCCTGTATCTCCATGACTTATATTCGAGATTAAAGTTAGAATTGACAATCCTCCTTTTGATGGAGATGGCTTATTTAGCAGTAAGATTGATAACACTATGGATAGGCTTTAAAAATATTATACAATGTTGTAAAAAACAGTCCATTGTTCCACCTATAAGTCCTATCCAAAATCTGTTTCAGATGGAACAAAAATAATTTTCTGTGTCCAGGCACTGTTGATGGATTTTGGTATTCCCTTCATATCTATCAAGGATGAGCCATAGATTTAGCTTCAAAGCTCCAAGTAGTGATGCCTTGCTTCCAAGATATGTGGGCTTCCATAACAAATCTCCTTTTGGTTTTGGTGATCATTTCACTGAGTTGCCTAATTGAGATCTGGGTTAATAACACACCAAATAATCCTGTTGTTTTAAAGGCTTCTCCAGAATTTTGTGAGACATCCATCCATCCATCCATCCATCCATCCATCCATCCACCCATCCATGCAATTGTAACCTTTCTTGGTGAAGGTTGCATTCCACTTTCTTTCTTTGTTTGATTTTAAATCAGTTTTTGACTTCTGGCAGCTGCCTGGATTAATTCCTTTAGTTTTTTTGGCAAGGGGATTTGGAAGTGATTTGTCCTTGTCTGCTTCCTATAGCTGAGAGACAGCAACTGGCTCAAGGTCACTCAGCTGGCTTTATGCCTAACGTAGGACTAGAATTCCAGGTCTCCTGGTTTCTGACTTGGTACCTTAAGTACCATACCAAATTGGCTTTGCTCCTTGAACAATTTTATAGCAGATAAGCCTCGTTACTTATTTAAATTTTTACCATTTGGCTCTAACAGGGTTTCCTTCCCTTAAATAGGATTTGACATTGCTTTTCTCTTCTTCCAAGGTTTCAGTTTGTTCCTTTCCTGGGCTCCTGGCTTCTAGCTGAATATTCGTATACCAAGCTAACTTGTCATTTAGCATAATTTTTTTTTCTGAAGCACCTTGTCATCATGTCTCTAGCTTCATTTAAAAAAATAACAAGACTGCCCTGTTTTGGCAAATATTAATAAATCCATCAATCTTGTATCAAAGTCATAAATTCACTTCAGGTTTCATACATACATAGTAGACTCACTGAAGCAAACACATCCCAAGAATCAGCAAGAGGGAGAATCTGAAGACAAGCAGAATTAATTTCCAAGAAAAGATCTTGGTAGCTAGGGTTCTAAGCAAAAATTAATCAAGATGTTTACTGGTATAAGCATCTTTGATTCCTATCTGAGTTCAAGCTTCTTCTTCTTCTTCTTCTTCTTCTTCTTCTTCTTCTTCTTCTTCTTCTTCTTCTTCTTCTTCTTCTTCTTCTTCTTCTTCTTTCTTCTTCTTCTTCTTCTTTTCTTCTTCTTCTTCTTCTTCTTCTTCTTCTTCTTCTTCTTCTTCTTCTTCTTCTTCTTCTTCTTCTTCTTCTTCTTCTTCTTCTTCCTCCTCCTCCTCCTCCTCCCCTCCTCCTCCTCCTCTTGATAAACATTTGACTTCAAATCCAATATCCATTGTATTTATTCACTTTTCAAGGAAGCAGAATCAGAAAATGGCTTCTAATAATGAGACAGAGAACCTTTATGCTGTGTTTAGGCAACCTACGAGATGATGGACATTTTGTGATTTTCAGTATCTGTTCCACAGAAATTCTTGGAAATGAAGATGATGCAAAAAGCTGTTTCATTTTACAATATGTCATATTCCTATGTATTTGTTTATAATAATTTTTAAAACTAAATCAAGTGCACCTGGGAGCCTAGAAACATAGATAAGATTTTTTTTGCAGGCATCTGGAATCAAAAAGCAATCCATAGACTTTTATGGCTTAAGTTCTTTAGTTTCCTCCCAGCCTATTCTTAATATTGTTTTATAAAAAATAATGAGAATAGCCAATCTTATAACAATAAACATATTCTTTTGTTTTTTTATTACAAAAACTTTTGTGCTGTTTAGATCAAAATTGTCTGCTATCACTGCATAATAGTGGTATAATGAAGCATCCAATATGAAATGCATAAACTAATTTTAAATTCTCTGCAATTCTAAAAAGTGCTAACAGACAAAAGTGTAGATTAATTAATAAAAATATGACCTCCAAGTTTTAAAAAAATGAATTTATAGAAAAAGGCTCATCTAAAAAATCCAGATGTCCAATGGATGATGAGTGGGATGTATTTCTATAGAAAGAAATTCCATCCATAGTGAGTCACCATCTAAATGATATTATAGCTCAATGTTATCTGCAAAAGTGTTGACTCTATTCTCTCTATTCACTCTACTGCCTGTAGAGTGAATAGGAAAAAGACTAGACACATACAGCTGTACAAAAGCACAGAATATTACATTGTGTTCAGAATTCAATTTCATTAAGTTGGCAAGGTCCTAAAATATGCTTTAAAAAGTGCAATCCCAAGTCGGATATAGTAATGATGAAGTTAGATTTCTAGAGATTTCATCTGAGGTTTTGTTATTTTGTCTTACATGAATTTGATTTTTATGTAATCTTGGAAACATGTGCATTGTGCAATTGAGTTCTGTTGTTTTAACTGTTAATGTGTATTTGAAATATTGAATCAGTCTATTTATACCATAGCATTTATTTGCTTTCTAAATATCCTTTGGGGTTTGTTTGTTTTTAGGGTGGAAGGACACATTGTATACAGGAAGTGTGTCCCATTCTCTCATGTCCACAACACCTCAGTCACACGCCTTCTGGACAGTGTTGCCCAAAATGTGTAGGTAAGTGGTTACTTTCATAGGAATATTGCATTTACAATGAACATTTCTCACAATCCATAACATATTAGAAAATAAGTTGCTAACTCAGTAAATTGCATTGCGTTGTTAAAGCAGAGTAGTGATCAAGTTAATTTTGTGAACCATGGACCACAATTATTGAAAATACTATATTGCATAATTTTTATATTATGTTATATTGTGTTTATATTAACACAATATATATGCTGTGTTTCAAATAGAACTCTAAAAATGCTTATTGCTTTTACATTTTACATTCATGTTCCCACTTGCTATGAACCATTATTTTGGAGACTGAATTTAGAGCACCACAGGGTCCTAATTTATTTTCCATTTTTATTTATAAGAAATAAGCTTAAATCTTGATTATGTTTTTAGTTACAGGGACATATCGTAACTTTTAGAGAAATTTTGGTTCCAAATGTTTATATAAACAAGAGCAAACTCCACTCTTTCTAGCACTGAAAATGTTATCTAGCCAGGTAATAAAACATCTGCAAGAAAACAACCAAGCTCAAGGGGTAACAAGGGCTCTTTTTTTGTACAAGTTGTGAAAAGAGTTTTTGCCATTAAACTTTTTTTTTTCTGGTATGGCATGACTCTGAAATGGACATATATAAATTATAATTGTAATAACGTTTTCCCAAAGCAGACTATTAATATTCCATAGGTATATTCTCAGTACACTGGAGGTAAATGATCTGCCCTACATAACAGGGTATGTTATCATGTTGTTAACTGGTTCAGATTCTTGCAGCTGAGATGTAGTAACTTTATCTTCTGCAGCCTGAAATTTCTAAATTCTAACGTATCAGTATGCCTGAATGGTGTCAAATTGAAGAAGGCTAGCATAGAAATAAATTTTACCTTTTGCTTCTTTAATGAACTCAGGTAGAAAGCTTAGGAAAATAACTGTTCTCCATATTGCGGAATGCCATTGCTAGTCAGAATAAAAGGTGTTGAATTCATTGGATATGAAATTATGCTATCATAGATTTAACACTACTTTTATTATTATTTTTACACTCTATTTCACAATAAAGTAACTGACTTACACAGGCAATAATACATTGCAGCTGACAGTTGATTTTGCTACAAAGCAGTTTCCTTTTAACCACATTCCCTTTCTCTTATTTATATGCAGGGCAGAGGAAAGTATTTGATCTTCCATTTGGAAGTTGCCTCTTTCATAGTGACGTTTATGACAATGGAGCCTCCTTTATGTATGACAACTGTACAAAGTGTACATGCAGGGTGAGGCATTAATACTTCTTTTTTATGATAAATTTGATATACTTTGAGACTAGTGAACTTGCTGCCACTGACTTTTGTAATATGACAGTTACTTCTCACAAGTCTCTGAGAATAGGTAAGTTCAAGAACTGGAAACTTGGAAACACACATTATTTCTGTATGAATATTTAACTCCTGTTTTAAAGTTTTTGTGTATTGGAGCCAAAATATCTAAAACTTGCCTGTACATGTTGCTGTCTTCAGATCCAGGCACACAATTACTCAAGGCAGTTGTGGAAGAGGCATGCATAGTCTGAATGTGGACATAGACGGCTCTCCTTATTTGCAGAGATGGGGTTGCCCCTTTCCTGGTTATCTACAGAAACTACTATGTTGGCAGAAGCCAAACTACTTCATCTTTCTTTTGCCAGCTCACTCTGATTATGTGCCAGTAATTTATTCATTTATTTATTACATTTACAATATATGCCACCCATCTCACTCTGAAGAGTGACTCTGGGTAGTTGTCATAAATGTTCCAGAAGAAAATCTGTACAATTTTCAAGCCAAAGAGCCCATCAAATAATTATTAGTATGTCAAGTTAGCTAAGGGTCATTTGGTGGATCGGGAGTCTTGAGCAATCAGAATAATTTTTTTTGTCCATGTCCTTGAGTTATTGTTGACTCCTGGTGACTGCCTAGGTTAGTCCCTACAGCAGCGGTTCTCAACCTATGGGTCGCGACCCCATTTGGGGTCGATCGCCCATTTTTCGGGAGTCGCCAAAGGCGGCGATCCGCATTTTTCGCGGTGTCGTGCACGCACGCCGCGCATGGGGGCAGCACTGCGCATGCGCGCCGCGCATGGGGGCGGCACCGTGCATGCGCGCCGTGCATGGGAAGGAGCCCCGTGCATGCGCATCGTGCATGGGGCGGCGCCGTGCACGCGCGCCACGCATGGGGGCGTCGCACATGCGCATCACGCATGGGGGCGGTGCCACGCATGTGCGGCACGTGTGGGGGCCCTGCCCCCATGTGCGCGGCCCGGCGCATGCGCAGAACGTTTGTGTGACGGGGGTCGCCGTCACACAAACGTTGAGAAGCACTGCCCTACAGTTTTATTGGCAACATTTCAAAAGTTGCCCTTACCTTTTCCTAAGGCTGAGACAGAGTGACTGGGCATTTATTTATATTTATTATACACAAATATTCATATAGTGATTTACAGGCAGAATTTAAAAATAAAGTTTAATTGCCCATTTTGTTACTTAGTTAGCCTATCTAAAACATTAGTGGAAAATATAATGCAGAAGTTTTATCGGGTTTTGAGATCTATTTAGAAAATACAAATAAGTTTACAAGGTATTATCCATTGCCTCATCCCTTCCAGGCTGATACCGGCACTAAAAGGCTCATGGGCAGGGATTCAAAAGCATAGCTTTTGATAAGATAGTTTTTATTTCAGCTTCTAGAAAAACCATTAGCACAAAGAAAATCAAAACTGCCAACAGGAAGACTGAAGCTTACATAGAGAGCAGACCCAAGATTAAAATTTGCATCTTAACAGGCAAGAGCCATTTATTTTTCAGCAGGAAAACTGTGCATTGTTATCATGGTGGCTCCCTCTCAGGCCTTTTGCTTTTGGCCTTGCCTGCCCTAATCTTTGGCCTCATGTATAAGTCTGCCCTGAGAGGGATGCTTCTAGATTTGTGTGAATAGCAAGATCCACACTCGAGATTGATGCTGGTTGAAAGAGAGCCGCTGAGGGTGGCATTTCAGATATTTGCTAATTCAAGAATAGCATTGTTCTAGTGTTGAAGTCACTAAGAGTCATTTTGTAGGAAACAACTGCAAATGTTAATGGTATCCTTCAGCTTCCAGGCTGAAAAATATGGTTGAGAATGCTCCATGGCCTCTAAAATTCCGAAACCAGCACTGGAAAGCATTAATGCCACTAAAAGGTCCCAAGAACACACAATTAATTTAATTTTGAAAAGGAAGCCCAGCAATGACTCCATCCATTTCTGGATTCCCATGTAGTGGTAAGAATTTGGGCAAGTACAAGGCATAGTGATGAACATACGAATAGCAGTATAAGAGTCTGAGTGTGGATGCAAAGTAAAGAAAGGAGCCTATTCCAGTGTTGTTCCGATGAAGTTGCTTGTGTAATGTAGCGGCTGAATCATTCTGGAGTAGCATAATCTCTAAACATATTCAGTTTTAACTAACTGAATCTTAAATGTGGGGATCAGTTTGTTACTTGTATGGAGGCTCATTTGTTTTTCTTTCCATGCAGGATTCCACTGTGGTGTGTAAGAAAAAATGCTCCCCTCCCGGAGGTTGTATCAAAGCCAGAGACGAGTGCTGCAAGGAGTGCATTTCATATGTGTCTCCTGAGGAAAAAAAAGTGTGCAAGTTTGGAAATAAGGTCTTCCAGGTACACTTTCTTAAACTGTGTCTCAGGATGACTTCACTAGACCATTTGATTTCTTAACAAGTTGTAGTACATTCAAAAATCATGCTTTTAGTATTTTTTCCCTGATGCTTTAGCCAAATGAACATAACGTAAAAATGCAGTAAAACTGAAGAAATTGTCAAATTAGCTAGTCCTTTGGTAGAGCACTCTGATGCATTTTCCCTGGGGCAGATGACCAATCAGCTGTTCCTTTAAATGGAATGCTATGAATCTGCATAGCATGCTTTGCAGATTTGCTTTGTCTTTTGCATAGAATGCACTGAATTGTTTTTTTTAAAAAGCATACAGTACTGTATTTCTGATGGTCTTGGAAGGAAAATTTTGCAGGCACCAATCTAGCCAAAGACCTCTTTTCCCACTCCACCTTCAAGTGAGCCAATAAGAGGTTAGCTGATGTTTCTGAATATTATTCAGGGCTTACAGGGCTTCACGCATTGGGATATCATTGGGACAGCAGATTATTGCAATATATCATAGGAACATATTGGAATAATTTGCTCCTGCTTTCCTTCTACCCAAGGTCCATCCAAATTTGGACATTCCCTCCAAATGCTTCCAATATTTTTGGGTCTCTGTGCTTTTAAGAGGTATAGGATATTTTTCCCCATTCCCACCCCCACACTTAATTCTTTATTGGACCTATATAATTGTGTTGAGAGCGTGATTTTTTTTTTCTTTTGCACAAACCCACAGTGTAAAATTCTCATTTGCAGTAAGTTGAAACAGACTTTCCGGTTAGTTAACAGACAAAAGAATTCATGAATTGTCTTTTTATTCTTTCTAATGTGGAAATGGGGGGGGGCAGCGGGGATAGATAGAAATAAAAAGGTATGTAGACATAAATTGAAATGTAAAACATTAGAAAAGAGAGGAGATACATCTCACAGTTATAATGACTGAAACCTCAAAATTATTTTAGGCGTATCTACAGACTTTGAGTTTTGTTTTTTAAATAGATGGTTCACACTTATCAGTTTCAAAGAAAGTGAAGCTTAAGATAGAAGCTATGAAACAAAAGGAAAGAACAACCAGTACTTACAAAACATAGGTCAATATTTTCAGAAATCAATATTTTGGAGACATTGGTTTTTTACACCAATCATATTTAGTCCAACCTCTTAAAGTAGCTGCCTTAAGGAAATTGATAATAATGAAGACATGAACAATCTACAACAATATACCTGAAAACTCTAACAAGGTTATTTCTGTGTAATTAATATGGGTAGCATGATAATACCCTATCATGTTATTCTGCAGTTATCTGTCTATATTTTTCTTTTAAAAAAGAGATATTTAGTTTATACAATCATTTTCAAAGCTGGGATTACCAATGGTAAGTGCAACCACTTGTAAAGTGTGATGTTACATGACTGCATCAACTTAACCATGGCAGTTGCAGTAGTTGCCGTCATTAGGTGAAATCTGTGCGGTTGGCATAATTGCCATTTGTGACCTGTTGGCTTATTCATTGATTTGCTTGTCAGAAGTCAGCAGTGAAGATCAGAAATTGGGTTCATGTGACCTCTGGACACTGAGACAATGTAATTGAGAGCAGGTGGTCAAGTGCTTGACTTGTGATCATGTGACTCTGGGACCACTGCAACAGCTGCAACCATGAAGTCCAGTCATCAGGTTCCCTTCATTCACTGCTATCATATGTTTGAACAGTTGCTGAAGAAGTGGCCTTATTATCTTAATTTCTACTACGGGTAGTCCTCAACTTACGACCCCAACTGAGCCCAAACTTTTTGTTGCTAAGTGAGACATTTATTAAGTGAATTTTGCTCCATTTTACAACCTTTCTTGCCATAGCTGTTAAGTGAAACACTGCCATTGTTAAATTAGTAACACAGTTGTTAAGTGAATCTGGTTTTCCCATTGCCTTTACTTGTCAGAAGGTCACAAAAGGGGATCATATGATCCCAGGATACTACAACAGTCATAAATGTGAGTCAGTTCCCGAGCGTCTGAATTTGGATCACAGGACCTTGAGGATGCTGCAACAGTCATAAGTGTGAAAAATGGTCATAACTTATTTTTTTCAGTGCTGTCACTAAATGTCACTGTTGTAAGTTGACGACTACTGTAAAAAAATTTATTTAGAAGATTACTTATAATAAAGAAACTAAGGATAGTGGAAAAATTTTATCAAAAAATTAATCAAAAGCTTTTATAAGGTAGCTATTAAAAGACTAGTTCTACCCCCTCAATTGATGAAGGAATATTTTAGGAACTTCATTTGGCATATGTAAACTGTAAGAAATTGAGTCAATGAATTATTTTAGCAACACATTGGAATCATAGTGTCTTTAGAGAGGGCCAATGGGGTGGGGGAATTTAAGTCAAATGTATCTTTACCTGCCAGAACATAGGTAATTTCTCCTAAATGTTTTCAGATGTTTAGTAGATTAGATGTCTGCCTTAGCCCTGTAAGTAATCTAAATTTGAATTCAGTATTAGCTGTATTTCTGGCTTAAAGCAGAATGAGGCTACATCTGGGAATAAATTTTCTGTCTTAACGGAACAATCAAATATTTTTATGTGCAATAACTTAAACATGCCAATCACAGCGGCTATATTGAATCAGACTTTTCTAATTATGTCATCCCAAATGAGACAATCAGGATACAGGATAACCACAAATTGAATAGTTTTCTTTCCTAAGAAAGAAATATAGCTAATCAGGTGATTGATGGGAAATTCTATTGTGTCTTCATTAAGTCTGGAGTTACACTTCTCTATGTGGAAGAACCCAAGTGAAAAATTATCTCTGATTCCTTGCCAATCCAACCAGTTGGAAATGGACACCTGATAACTGATTTAGACTAAATAATGACATAATTCCAACATGAAGAATATTGTTTTTTCTTTCAATAACAGGATATAAAACACTAGAATAACTTCTTCCTACCATCCCAATGTGCTTTCCTTCTTGCAGGATAGAGAGATGTGGTCCTCTGTTAACTGTACCATCTGTGCCTGTGTGAAAGCCAAGACGGAATGTCGCAAGAAGCAGTGTATTCCAGTCAGCAGCTGCCCTCACGTGAGTGTAACAATAAATTATTTCAAAGGAGTTCAGCTCAGTAATAATAGGCATAAAAACAGTTTCACCAAGAGCCTACCTAAAGGCCTCTGTAAGTCTATACTTCGTTCGTTACGCCCTCCTTTTTATTGCACAAATACGTTTTGAACCAATGAACTTGAAGTGAGCTTCAGATTTATTCAGGGCATGCTGCTCCACATCTATCATATGTTTTTAAACACATCTGCTATTTTAACAAATAAACAAAACAGAAATGTAGCTGGTCATATACCTGTGCCAAATGAAGAAAAAACAAGAGCAGCTGCTTTTATTGCATAACCTCTCCCCAAAATCTTAACTAGTTTACTTTTTTTAAACTCACAGACAGAAAAGACAAACTATAGAGACATACCTAGATTGTATTATTAAAAAGAAGGAAAGCGGAACTCAGAGATTCCAGATAGGCCCTGCTTATAAATTCATGGAGAAAAATGGCCCATTTCTAAGGAACCCCTCAATTGATTAATAACACTCACAACACATGTTATCAATAATATATGGCTTTCTTTTACAAGTCAGAAACAGAATCCTATGCCAGCAGCTCTGTTCAAGTAATGACTTATCAAAGAATAACTTCGTTTGAATTCCAGACACTTTCTTCTGGGAAAATGGCTACACCATTTTATGCAAACTCGGAGATAAGGCTATCCACTGAAATTAGAAAGCATTCAGATATATTTCTCACCTCCATTCTAGAGTAGCTTGTCCACTTAAGTCATTTCCTGCTAATCTGATGTTTGTGGAATTATGGGAGAAGGATGTCTGTCCTGATTAAAAGGATCAGATGGTGCTTTATGGCATCACATGAACTTATTTTTTTGTTTTATCCTAAACTCAGAGCAAAAATATAATGATAAGTTTAGACTTCATTCTATGTAGATCAGGGGTGTCAAACTCGCAACGTCATGTGACATGTCACAACGTATCACGACTTTTTTTCCATTGCCGGCAATGGGGTGGGCATGGTTTCGGCATGACTCATCCAGCCCACAGTTCACTGCTAGCATTACATATATACAATACTAGGGGTCCCCAACTGCCGATCTGTGGACCAGTACCAGGATGTGCCATGCTAGCAACCGGTCCATAAAAACAAGCAAAGCCCCATCCAGGTGATGCAAGCAGCACACAAAACCACGCACCCTCTGGTCCACAGAAAAACCTCTCTCCACGGAACCAGTCCCTGGTGCCCAAAAGGTTGGGGACATTTATACAATACTACATTTTTTCCTTCTATAAAACTTAAGGTACAACATTTGATTTTCTCCTGTGAAGTAGATTAGAGACTAATCTGTGAAGGTCTAAGATGTTTGTGTGCTGTTCTGACTCATAGGCAACATAACAGAATAACAGAGTTGAAAGGGACCTTGGAGGTCTTTTAATCCAACTCATTGCTTAAGCAAGAAATCCTATACCATCTCAGACAAATTATTGTCCAATCTGTTCTTAAAAAGCTCATGTTTTGGCGTGCCCACAATGTTTGAAGGCAAGTCATTCCACGGATTAATTGTTCTCACTGGCAGGAAACTTCTCCTTAGTTCTAGGTTGCTTCTCTGTTTGATTAGTTTCCATCCATTGCTTCTTGTTTTGCCTTTAGCGGCTTTGGAGAATAGCTTGACTCCCTCTTCTTTGTGTCAGCCCCTGAGATATTGGAACACTGCTATCATGTCCCCCCTCGTCCTTCTCTTCACTAGACTAGACATATCCAATTTCTGCGACAGTTCTTCATACATTTTAGTCTCCAGTCCCCTAAATATCTTTGTTACTCTTCTCTGCACTCTTTCTTAAACATAATTTGTTCACTTAGCGTCATTTTCTGTATTCACACTGCATTTCTAATTGGAAAATTAGAGTGCTGGATTGTTCATACCATACCATATCATAACCTGGTGGTTCATACCACAAGGAGAGCAGTACATTTGACCATATGGCTGCCATATATATATCCAAGAGCCGAGCGCAAATGATTGGAGGCTGCATATAAGCCCTCCCAACAACTGCCGTTTACACCCTGATGATGTCAAGAGCTCTTGACGAAAGCTAGGTTTAGTAAATAAAAGTTTTAACATTTTTAACTTTTGTATAATTTTATTCTCTTGGTGTTCAACTATTTATTGATTTTAATATATATATATATATATATATATATGTGTGTGTGTGTGTGTGTGTGTGTGTGTGTGTATGTGTGTATATATATATATATATATATATATATATATATATATATATATATATATATATATATTATTAAGAATATTAAAAACAAAACAGTGATTCCTGGGTAGACTCATATTAAACAATAAAATATACGAACACCAGGAAGTTATAAAACTATAAAAAGTTTTAATAAAACCAGAATAAAACCAAGCTTTCGCTGGCATCTGCCAGCATCATCAGGGTAGTCTCCAGTCGATGGGAGAAGCTATTTATAAGTGTGGCGTTCTTTGCACCCGGCTTCTTGACCTCGTCACCCCCATTGAAGAGAAAATAGAAAGGGGAGTTAATAAAGTGATACGAAGGATCGGGAAACAGGATGATGTAAACACATTGGAATCATGGGCTACAGAGACAAACAATGAGGGTATAGTTTTGAAAGAGGATCGTAAACAGAGAAACAGGGGGAGGAGAAGAGAAATAGAGAGTACCAAGAAGGAGGATGAGGTGAATAAACAACATAAACACAGACAGTGCACATCTAATTACGTGGAATTAAGGAGTTCCCCTGACTTACAGTTATTCAAAGAAGGGAGGAAGAGCTGCGGTACCAGCACAAGTAAGGAAAGTGAGGAAATTACAGCTTACAACACAGAAACTACGATCAAAACGCAGGTGGATTGGCTGGGACCCATGACAAGGTCAAGAAGCAGGGCACAAAGAACGCCACACTTATAAATAGCTTCTTCCATCGACTGGAGACTACCCTGATGATGCTGGCAGATGCCAGCGAAAGCTTGGTTTTATTCTGGTTTTATTAAAATTTATACATACAGACATATATACAGACACCCGCGAAAACCTCAGAAAACATATATATATATATATATATATGTGTGTGTGTGTGTGTGTGTGTGTGTGTGTGTGTTTTCTGAGGTTTTCGCGAGTGTTTGTATATAGGTCTTTGGTTATTCAGGTTTTCTCCCGCGTAAAATTGGAAGTGTCTTGGTGATGTTTCGACGAAGTCCCATTCGTCATCTTCAGGCTGGTGTGTTCAGCTTCGTGCTTCGAATATATATATAGTAAAATTCAATAAATATCGATCACCAAGAGAATAAATAGCAAAAAATTTAATGAACCAAGCTTTCATCGGGGACACCCGACATCGTCAGGGTTTAAAAGTAGTCACTGGGGAGAAGCCTTATATAAGGTGTTAGCTGCCTGCATCTGGCTTCTAGATCGTGTCATCGAGCCCAGCTGATCGTGCCATGTCCTAAATACACCATCTACGTCAATGTGTGGTTCTTTCCCATACCCTTCTCCGTACTCTACTATAAGAATTTTCCTCATTGACCCTGGGGCTAAGCGGGGTTCTTTTCGCTTCACTAACAGATGGTGATTGTCTTCCCCCCTTTCTGCATACAGCGTCCTTCATTAGGGGGCTGCAGTTCTCTCCGAATCTCACCATACGCCTCAACCTTACTGCGATCGGATTTCTTCGCCCTTTGCGATTGTACTCTGCCCCTTCCCTATAATCCGCTCTCTCTCTATATATAGTAAATGACCAGCTGTAAACTATCTGTAATGAGTGGCCATAGAATATAATGGAACAAAACTGCTGTCCTTAGCACATTTTAATGCTATTTTCATGGACATATTGATTGACATTGTTTCTCAACCCTGTTTTAAAATAATACTTTATCTCTAACTAGCAAACTCAGTGTTCCACATGTGGCTGTTAATAAAGCCTTTGTTTGAAAGCTCAAATTAGCTCTCTTAGGAGGCTTTCATCCATTGAAAAACTGCAGTTGAATTATCTTCTTCTTCCATTTGTCCCTCTCTCCACCTCTTTACTACCAGGAGTGTAAAGACATGTGCCACATGTGCCATTAAAAATAAAGATCATATTCATCTTTCTTTTTGCATATTTTATTATTATTATTATTATTATTATTATTATTATTATTTATTGTTAATTGCGAAGTCGTGTCCGACCCATCGCGACCCCATGGACAATGTTCCTCCAGGTCTTCCTGTCCTCTACCATCTTCTGGAATCCATTTAAGTTCACACCTACTGCTTCAGTGACTCCATCCAGCCATCTCATTCTCTGTCATCCCTTTCTTCTATTGCCCTCAATCTTTCCCAGCATTAGGCCCTTCTCCAGTGAGTCCTTCCTTCTCATTACGTGGCCAAAGTATTTGAGTTTCAACTTCAGGATCTGGCCTTCTAAAGAGCAGTCGGGGTTGATCTCTTCTAGGACTGACCGGTTTGAACGCCTTGCAGTCCAAGGGACTCGCAAGAGTCTTCTCCAGCACCATAGTTCAAAGGCCTCAATTCTTTGGTGCTCAGCCTTTCTTATGGTTCAACTTTCACAGCCATACATTGCAACTGGGAAAACCATGGCCTGGACTATACGCGCTTTTGTTGGCAGGGTGATGTCTCTGCTTTTTAGTATGCTGTCTAGATTTGCCATAGCTTTCCTCCCCAGGAGCAAGAGTCTTTTAATTTCTTGGCTGCAGTCCCCATCTGAGGTGATCTTGGAGCCCAGAAAAATAAAATCTGTCACTACCTCCATTTCTTCCCCATCTATTTGCCAGGAATTGAGAGGGCCGGATGCCATGATTTTGGTTTTCTTAATGTTGAGTTTCAAGCCAACTTTTCCACTTTCCTTCTTCACCCGCATCAAGAGGCTCTTTAGTTCATCTCCACTTTCTGCCATTAGAGTGGTATCATCTGCATATCTTAGTTTGTTGATATTTCTCCCGGCAATCTTAATTCCAACTTTTGTTTCATCTAGCCCTGCCTTTCTCATGATGTGCTCTGCATATAAATTAAATAGGCAGGGCGACAGTATACAGCCTTGCCGGACTCCTTTTCCAATTTTGAACCAATCAGTGGTTCCATGTCCAGTTCTCACTGTTGCTTCTTGACCCTCATATAGGTTTCTCAAGAGACAAATGAGATGGTCTGGTACTCCCATCTCTTTAAGAACTTGCCACAATTTGTTGTGATCCACACAATCAAAGGCTTTTGCATAGTCAATGAAGCAGAAGTAGATGTTTTTCTGGAACTCCTTAGCTTTCTCCATGATCCAGCGTATGTTGGCAATTTGATCTCTAGTTCCTCTGCCTCTTCGAAATCCTGCCTGTACTTCTGGTAGTTCTCGATCCACATACTGCTGGAGTCTAGCTTATAGAATTTTAAGCATAACTTTACTAGCATATGAAATGAGTGCAATGGTGTGATAGTTTGAACATTCTTTGGCATTGCCTTTCTTTGGAATTGGAATGTAAACTGACCTTTTCCAATCCTATGGCCACTGTTGAGTTTTCCAAATTTGATGGCAAATTGAGTGTAGCACTTTTACTGCATCGTCTTTTAAGATTTTGAATAGCTCAGCTGGAATGCTGTCACTTCCACTAGCTTTGTTGGTGCTCAGATTTTCTAAGGCCCATTTCACTTCACATTCTAGGATGTCTGGTTCGAGGTCAGTGACCATCTCATTGTGATTATCTGGGACGTTAAGCTCATTCTTGTAGTATAGCACAAATTTATTAAGATGCTGAGAGGTTTTTTTGTTTCAGGAAGGAGATACCATAGTACATCAAAAGCATTGCATTGAGTGCTTTTCCCATCCTATATTCTTTGTCCTTTTTCATTTAGGGAAAGATCCTCAACCGAAAAGGATGCTGTCCCATTTGCACTGAAAGTGAGTAAGTTCATTTATATACTGTTTCCCCCCCCCCACAACACTGTTCTTCTCAGCAAAATAAGGATAAATTATTGTATGTTAGTCCTCATTTTGTTCAAGAAAGTAACTAGTTTCAGTAAGATTGAGTTTATGAGAAATGTTAAAGAACAAATAAATACATCAATATAAATCTCGATAATATTGCTATTGCTTATGTCCAAACTATTTCTTTGTTAATGAAAAAGATGAAATCTATAATGAGAACCTTAAAATGCTTGGTGTCATTAAAGAGCTATTCCAAGATAATCTACATATATCTTAATATGAAATAAATTCAGTTAAAATATATTTGAAATAATGTTCAGTGCCATGAAAATTTTTAAAATTTTACATACAAATTGCAATGAAATTAATAATTATTAATAATAATGAATTATTAAATTAATAAAAAATTAATAATATCATGGAATTTGCTGTTGGGAATTGCTGGGAATTTTGCTGGGAATTTCTAGTCTTGCTACTATTTGTATAAAATAATAAAAATTTTACAAATAATATCCTTATTTAAAGACAGGGTAACCCAGATTTGTAATTGCAAATATAACAAATCTTTATTATAGCATTTAGCTGTTTAATTTTATTGAGCCATGAGTTTGAAGTTTTAACTAAAGAACAGGTCATTTATTAGCCTTAAGTAAGTCTTCCTTTTCATCCTCACCTTTGATTTTTTGCCACTTGAAAAACTCCTGACCTGAATTGTCTGCCCTTGACAGGCAAACTGATTCAGTATAATGCAACTTCCAATATTGCTATATTCATTCATTGATGCGCACATTAATAAATTAATCCATTCACAAATTAATTATTAATTAATGCATCTTTCATTGTTATAAAGATTTATCTGGCAATTGCTTGTAACAATTGATTTTAAATTTAATGGAAGCCATGAATAGGTCAAAGTATCTCAGTATTCATTCTCACTTTTGGAGGGCATTTTTGTACACTTTTTGTGGGTATTATTTATACAAGTATTTTATATATCAAATTCTGTATGAGCATTTTGTATGCCTCAAGAACACGTTACATCTGGATACTTTGGAATTCACTTGGACTGCCCAGCTGTTTTTTTATACAGAAAGCAGCATTGAATTTCAGGGCTTTCCACCTGAGAGATGATCATCATCAGAAAGCGATAATTTTGTTCTTCTCTGTTATGATATGTGGGATAGTAAATACCACAAAAACAGTCCAAAAATCTTTTAGAATTCCTTCCAGTGGGTATGTCATTTAATGAATCCATTCACCAAACCTTGTTTGCCAGGTCCAGAGACAATCAACTATATGATTTGCTTACATTTCTGACAGAGAGTGCTATCATTCGGCAAGTAGACAGAATGCCTTCAGTCCTAAGGAACTGTTTTATTTTGGAAAATGATGTCTATTTAGCAGAGCTATAGGAAATCCATGCTCAGACGATGTTCTGACAGCAAAGCAGGATAGAAATGTTTTAAGCTGTATTTCATTTCAGCAAGTGATTAACTCCCGTTTAAATCAACAAGAGTTGAAAGAGATTCACTTTGGTAGAAATGTTCTGTTTAGCATTTGCAACTGAGTTCTATTGAGTTTTGGTGTCTCAGGTTTTCTGCTTGCCTAAGTCCTCTCCAGTCTGGAATAATTTAAAATGCAGTGATGCAGGAAATTATGTGTCTCTGCAGCTAAACAGTGACCCTGATGGCTTGCCAAGATAGTCTAGATTCAACTGCCAAGGTTTGCCATGGCATGTTTGATGGACCAGAGATATATAGACTTTCAGTTCTTCATATTTTCTCCTATAAAATAAACACTTTTCCTCATTCCTATATTTCTGTAGGCCAAATATATCTGTAACAGATGTGTCCCATTGCTATTCTTCAGATGTGTTAATTAAACTGCAGGCAAAGTCACTGGGAATTCTAGGAGTTGCAGTCCAAAGTGTATGGAAAGCAGCAGCATAGAGATGGCAGGTCTGTTGGATGCAGGGAGATTTGCAACATATGGTTAAAAAAAAAGAAAAAAAGAAAGTCAAGATGGTGATGCAAAAACAGACGGAACTTCAATCACCCCCATTGCAATTGCCATCTTGACTTCTTTGACCATACCCTTCATATACCCTTGGCTGGATGTTTCACAATGGGAAGTGAGACCATGGTAATTTCTTCTCCATCATGAACCAAAGCACTGTTTGGTTATAAGGACACCAAAGGGAAATACCTGACCAACAGCATCAAAATAGTTGACCAATCCTCTGCAATCAATCTAAATATATAGTAAAAACACATTTTAAAAGACTTAAACTCTTTAATAAGTTGATATTATTTTTTAGAAGTTTTATTGAACTGGTTTTAATAATTTTTACTTATCTTTTATCTTTTGATTTTGGTGATCTGGATCAATTCTGTAGAAGGGATGTTACAAGCTATTTGTTGCTCAATAGATGTTACAATTATTAATGAAGAATTTTTTAGGCTAAATCTAGTTCACAGTTAAATATACCAATTTACATTTACTTTAATGACCTCTTATTTTCTCCTGTTATACTCCCCTTATGATTTAATAAGAATATTTTTTTTATCCAGGTTGTATCTAGTTTGCAGCTAATCTATCTTTTTCTTTATTTATGGGGCAATTGTGTTTGGGAGACCAAACAATCGAGGCCTTAGACCTTAGGGTTTTATTCGGTTCCAATCAAACACTGTTTCCCCTGAGGGATCTTTAATTGTTAAAATTATATTGGTCTATGGCTATTGTGAGTTCCCTGGTTTTTCTTTTTAACTCTCCTATTTTAAGCTGCATTAAAATATTATTGACAGAGACAGCACAGATGAATAACTTTGAAAATATTGAGCAACTACCAGAATATAAGATCTAAATATCAATCATTATTATATTTCTAATATCTATAACCAAATTCTCAACAGTGAGGCTGTGTACTAACCAGATTATTAGCCCAAGTATAGAACAAGTAGTACTTTTACTCTACAGTTTACTTGTCAGTTATGCTTGATGTGTGTGTCTCAGGAAGCAGGCCACTATGATCTGGCTGGAGATCAGTATCCATTCCATGGACCTGGCAGAATAGGGAATGTTATGATTCAGGAAGGTCTGATCTATCACCTGACTTCTTGGTGAGGTTGACTCTGGCATTCTATGTAAAGGCTACTTTGTAAAACAAGGTGGTGAAAAGAGAAGGCTCCAGCAAGGGGCCCTGTGGTTGTGGTATACAAGTCTAAGGGGGAAGCAAAAACCATCATCTTCTCCCTCTGCCTTCATTATAGTTAGGGAAATACCCCCAAATTACAAACATGTCCTGTAACTACTCTTAAAAATAAGCAAAACCTTTGCTCACTTAAATGTTCAGGACTTGTACTTTCATTCTAATGAGTCACCCACAGCATCTTATGACTGCTTCTGTGTTGTGTTGTAGTATCAACAGTATTGTGTAGTGAGCTTTAGTAGGCAAGGAGCAGACCAGCATAGTTACAATGTTATTTATTGACTCAAACTAGAACTGGAGAACTACAGGCAATTGCCTATAATTTATACTCTGAACCCACAGGGCCTTAACCAATCACAATACTTGAAAAACCCGCCCAAATATGAATGTTCAAAGTTTCCCTTCAAAACAGTTGGAGTTAACAGTCAGGGTCATCTAAAGGTTAGTTACATTTTAGCTTCACAAGCAGTTGGAGTTAAGTTAGTTTCATTTTAGCAGGGATTAACACAACTTTATATTTATTCAATACATAACAAACAGCATCAGACCTGAGATAGGGAAATTTCAGCTTAATTCTACATTTAGCCAGGGAAGATAACCTTCATTAGATAATATTCCAATAAACTTTGAGTTAGTTATTGGAATATTACCTAATATTGAGTGAGTCTTCCTTGATTCACCACATAGGGTTATTGTGGATGCAAATTAGTGGGAAAAACTTCACATATTTCTCTTTGCTTCTTGCAACAAAGATAAACATACAGAATATAAAGAATATATTATTATTAGGAGTGATGATGTTACCTTCCTTAGACATTCCTACCAAGATCAGGGCATATCTACAGCCTTTAAGAGGAATAGTACAATTTTCAGTACAATTAAATCGTCTGTGTATTTGACAGTAAATCTCACTATGCTCACTGAACCCACTATGCCAGTGATGGAGAACCTTTTAGAGACCGAGTGCCCAAACTTCAACCCAAAACCCACTTATGTATCACCTGGTGCCGGGTGGGTGTGGCCTGCTGGATGGGCATGGCTACAGTGGTCATGGCAGATGGGTGGGCATGGCCAACTCGATGTTGCTCCTGGGGAGGGACACCTGTGGGGGCCGGGCAGGGTTGGGGGAGATCCAGGGGGTCTCTGGCGGATGGGGCAGTGGGCAGGAGGCTGGTCCTGTGGGGTGAGGCAAGGCAAGGTGAGGCAGGGTGGGGGTGCCATTGTCTCAGGGCGAGGCAGGGGCCTGGCACCATCACCCCTGCACAGAGGCCAGCAAGCGCATGGGTGCTGGGATGCATCTGGCCATGTGGAACCTCGGCGATTTAGCAGGTGGCTGGTTGAAGAGGACAGTTGCCATCTCTGGGGCATGGCACGGGTGCCCACAGAGAAGGCTCTGAGTACCGCCTCTGGCACATGTGCCATAGGTTCGCCACCACTGCACTATGTTCAACAAATTCACTACCAAATTAAATTGCAAGAATTAAAAAACAGCTCTTTCCCCCTCCCTTCTACACACACACACACACACACACACACACACACACACACACACACGAATTCCTTCTGCCCCTCCCCACTGTAGGGCTTTGGAGTGGGATCAGCTCTTATGTACTGGTGAGAAGAAAATCTACTGGATCCCTATTATCAGAACCCCCACTATATATTAAAAGGTATCTCAGGATCTTGTTCTTCATTCTCAAATAAACTAGTTGCTTGAGTTTTTGAGATAAGTTCCAGGGAGTTCAGTAGGACATATTCTTGCTATAGAAATTACACATTAAAGAAAAGTATGATTTTATGCATTGTTTTTATAATTTATCTGTCCCCCAATGCATATTTGTAACATAGAGAAGCCAGTCTGGTTATATTGTTATGCCAATGAGGACCATTCCAGATGTTTCATGGAAGTAAATCCATGTTTCTCATTGAAATACTTTTGATAAAGAGCCACAGTTAATATGGCTTTTCAGATTAATGTACCAGTATGGCTTTGATGTTTCCAGACATATGTCTTTTATACATTATTGGTTTTAAGTGTTTCTTGTACTTTAATATATAAATAATAAAGTTTTCCTTAATGTCGGAAGATTTTTTACATCCATCTATCTTTCCAAATTCTGAAATTGGTTTTGATGCTGCTTTTGTTTCTCACTTACCTGCAGAGCCTGGAGTTTGCACTGTATTTGGAGATCCCCACTACAACACTTTTGATGGACGGACATTTAACTTTCAGGGAACATGTCAGTACGTTTTGACAAAAGACTGCACTTCTACTACCTCACCATTCCAGGTGCTGGTAAAGAATGATGCCCGAAGGACTCGTTCGTTTTCCTGGACAAAATCTGTAGACGTTGTGCTGGGCAGCAGCACTGTCAGCCTCCATCAGCATCTCACAGTGAAGTGGAATAGGACTCGCATTTCTCTACCATATGAGACGCCACATTTTCACATTGACTTGGAAGGATATCTGTTGAAAGTGACAACCAAAGCAGGTGGGACTATAATATATGGCCTTCTACTAAATTCTCCATGATAGCACTACAATGAAATATAAATATAATTTAAATTTCCACATTCTGCAATAAGGTCATCTCGATTTATTAAAATGATGGGAATTCTAGTTTTCTATTACTGCATTTTCCCCAACATGGGATCTTATAGATCCGTGGTGGCGAACCTATGGCATGCATGCCACAGGCGGCATGCATGCAGAGCTGTCGCTGTGGGCACACACGCCATTGCCACAGAGGGATGCAGGGCGAGGCTCCTCCCCTTCCCCTCTCCAAGCATGCAGAGTCCAGGAACAGCTGCGAGAGCTGGGCGAGCTGTGGGAACCTATAAAAAAAGCAGTTTTGACAGGAGAGTCAGTGAGCAGCCTTTGGAAGTGACCAGTGGCGGGTTTCAAATCATTTAATAACTGGTTCTCTGCCTTGCATTCTCCTCCATCTTGGTCGGGCTGGGCAGCTTGGAGTGTTGCCTGCAGGAGGGGTCATCAGATCCCAGCTGGGGGAAGGTGAGGGGGTCTGGCTGGGGGGGCAGGAGGGCTGGGACACCTCCATGGAGGAAAGCTGGGACACTTCCATGGAGGACAGGTGCGGGCCCTGTCTACAAGGTGGCTCTACCTGGTGCGACGGTGGGGCTGCTCCTCCTGCTGTTCCGAGCCCCTTGACCAGCCAACCACACAGGCAAGCAGGAGGCAGTGGCAGTGATCTCTGCATCGCCAAGCCCGGCAGGCAGCAGATCTGGAAGTGAAGCTATCCCACCCATCCTTGCGCTGGTGGAGGCAGTGGTGGGGGAAGGTGAGCTGTGGCACACGCCCACCCCTCCCCACTGCCACCCCACATCATCCCACACACACATCCCAGAGGCATATGCAGGACGATGTGGGGCAGCAGCAGCAAAGGATGATGTGGAGCAGCAGCAGTGCCAGATACTGCCTTCCCCACCCCCACCAGCGGGCGGCACAGCTTCGTTTCCCGATCTGCCTGACACCATCAGGCCCCGAACACAGAGGCCAGTGAGCACTTGGGGGCTGACGGTGTCCATCAGTAGCCATAGCATAAAGGCTGTCCTTTATAATAGCGAACTAGCCACGGAACCCTGTTGGCGCATCCCTCCACTTGACGGCTGTAATGGGGACAGCTTCTGCTCTGCTCTGACCAGTCAACCATGCAAAGAAGCAGGAGGGGCACCTGGTGCATGAGATCTGCTGCCTCGTCGGGTTACCAGCAAGCAGCCGAGGCAGCTCAAGACCCCCGGCTGCCCCTCCACCTCCTCCTGCGTCCCTGCATGGTTGACCAGTCAGAGCAGCAGCAGAAGCCACAGATCCATCAAGTGGATGGGCCCAGCAGGGCAGGGGATTCCTTTCAGCTGTCCCAGGGCCATCTCTGCCCACACTGATGGGGCTCTGTGGCCACCCTGTGCCTCTGCTGCCTGCATCATCCCACATGCGCCTCCGGGACATGCATGCAGGATCATGTGGAGTGGCAGTGGGGAGGGTTGGGTGTGCACCACAGTTCACCTTCCCCACTACTACCTCCACCAGTGTGAGGATAGGCAGCACAGCTTCACTTCCAGATCTGCTGCTGGCCAGGCTTGGTAATGCAGAGATCACCACCGCCTCCTGCTTAACTGTATGGTTGGCTGGTCAAGGGGCTTGGAACAGCAGCAGGAGCAGCAGCCGCCACCCCCATCAGAGCCACCATGTAGACAGGGCCCGCACCTACAGTCCCAGGGCCTTCTCCGCCTACGCCGATGGGGCTGCACTCCACCCATGCTGATGAGACTGCCATGATGCAGGACAGCCAGCAGACTGTGGCTACTGATGGTCACCATCAGCCCCCATGCGCTCGGTGACCTCTGTGTGTGGAGGCTGATGGTGTCAGGCAGCATCTGCTCCAGCTCCTGCCCCGCAGCAATTGGCACACCCACCCTGCCTTGCCTCACCCCGCAGGATGAGCCTCTGGCCCATTGCCCCACCCACCAGAGATCCCCTGGATATCCCCCAACCCTGCCTGGCCCCCACAGGTTTTCCTCCCCACAAGCATCATCAAGGTGGCCACACCCACCCAGTCGGCCATGACCACTGTGGCCATGCCCACCCAGTTGGCCATGCCCACCCGGCACCCGGCGATAAATAAATGGGATTTGGGTTGCAGTTTGGGCATTCGGTCTGTAAAAGGTTTACCATCACTGCTATAGATGTGTGTGATTCTCATTGTAATGGAGAAAGTTTCAGTTCCAATATATCTGAATGGACCAGATTTAGGATGGCAAGATAATAGAGTAGAACTCAGAATAGCTAACATCAAAAAGTAATCCAATAGAAACAATAAGTAAAGAACTCAGTGTAATTAAAATATCCAAAGCAACCTAAAAAAGTAAGAATGTTCCATTTTTTAAGGATCTTTATGAAACAAATCAGATGAACAAGAATTTGATGGGTTTTTGATGAACTTGATGGGTATTTGATGGGTTTTTAAATCAAGATCACGTGCACTATTAAAATCACTTTAAAATGCCTTGGTAAGGCCACACTTGGAATACTGCATCCAGTTTTGGTCACCACAATGTAAAAAAGATGCTGAGACTCTAGAAAGAGTACAGAGAAGAGCAACAAAGATGATTAGGGGACTGAAGGCTAAAACATATAAGGAACAGTTGCTGGAATTGAGTATGTCTAGTTTAACGAAGAGAAGGACTAGGGATAAAAAGATAAAAAGGACAAGTATAGAAAGTGGAAAGACGGGCATATAACTAAGTCAGAATATCAACAAATAGCCCGAGCATACAAAGATGAAGTGAGGAAAGCTAAAGCTCAAAATGAACTAAGGCTTGCGACCAAAGTCAAAAATAACAAAAAAGCTTCTTTCAACATGTAAAAAACAAGAAAAAAATGAAGGAAATGATTGGTCCATTAGTGGATGAAAGTGGCAAGAAGGTGACAAGCAACAGGGAGAAAGCAGAACTATTTAACTCATTTTTTGCATCTGTCTTTACACAAAGGGAAAAAACAGACCAACCTACCAAAAATAGTGCCATAAAAAACAGAATAGAAACGCATGTCAAGATAGGCAAGAAAACGGTAAGTGTCCAGTCTAGATGAGTTCAAATCACCAGGACCAGGTGGATTACACCCCAGGGTTTTCAAGGAACTGGCAGATGTGATCTCAGAACCACTGAACTATATTTTTCAAAGATCCTGGAGCACAGGGGAACTACCAGAGGACTGGAAAAGAGCTGATGTAGTTCCCATCTTCAAAACAGGAAAAAAAATGGACCCAGGAAATTACAGACCTATCAGCCTGACCTCGATACCTGGGAAGATTCTGGAAAAGATAATCAAACAACGAATCAGCGAACACCTAGAGGCAAACAAAGTCATTACTAAAAGCCAACATGGGTTTGTCAAAAACAGATCATGCCAGACAAATCTTATTGCATTCTTTGACCAAGTGACAAAATTACTGGATCAGAGGAATGCTGTGGATATAATTTACTTGGACTTTAGTAAGGCATTTGATAAAGTAGATCACAACCTACTACTTGATAAGATAGAAAAATGCAGGTTAGACAGCATCACCACCAGATGGATCCGTAACTGGCTGACCAGCCGTACTCACCGTGTGGTCCTCAATGGAACCATATCTACATGGAGGGAAATGTATAGTGGGGTGCCCCAGGGCTCTGTTCTGGGCCCAGTGTTCTTCAACATCTTCATCAACGATTTGGACGAGGGATAGATGGGGAAATCATCAAATTTGCAGACGACACCAAGCTGGCAGGAATAGCCAACACTCCAGAAGACAGTCTTAGGATACAGGAGAATCTGGACAGACTTGAACACTGGGCGCTATCTAACAAAATGAAATTCAATGGTGAAAAAAGTAAGGTTCTACATTTAGGCAAGAAAAACCAAATGTACAGGTATAGTATAGGGTTTACCTTGCTCAATAGTAGTAACTGTGAGAGGGACCTCGGAGTCCTAGTGGACAATCACTTAAATATGAGCCAGCAGTGTGCTGCAGCTGCCAAAAAGGCCAATACAGTGCTGGGCTGCATTAACAGAGGGATAGAATCAAGATCACATGAAGTATTAATACCACTTTACAATGCCTTGGTAGGGCCACACTTGGAATACTACATTCCGTTTTGGTCACCACGATGTAAAAAAGATGTTGAGACTCTAGAAAGAGTACAGAGAAGAGCAACAAAGATGATTAGGGGAATGGAGGCTAAAGCATATAAGGAAAAGCTGCTGGAATTGGGTATGTCTAGTTTAATGAAGAGAAGGATGAGGGGGTACCTGATAGCAGTGTTCCAATATCTCAGGGGCTGCCACAAAGAAGAAGGAGTCAAGCTATTTTCCAAGATGCCTGAAGGCAGGACAAGAAGCAATGGATGGAAACTAATCAAGGAGAGAAGCAACCTAGAACTAAGGAGAAACTTCCTGACATTTAGAATAATTAACCAGTGGAACAACCTGCCTCCAGAAGCGATGAATGCTCCAACACTGGAAGTTTTTAAGAAGAGACTGGACAGCTATTTGTCTGAAATGGTATAGGATTCGCTGCCTGAGCAGGGGGATGGACTAGATGACCTCCAAGGTCCCTTCCAACTTTATTATTATTATTATTATTATTATTATTATTATTATTATTATTATTATTATTATTATTATATATATATATATATATATATATATTTATCTGGGGTAAAGCAGCTCTGAAAATTCAGATTTGAATTTGATAAATAATTAAACAAAAGTAGTAAGGAGAGGACAGTCTCTAAGATAATTCAGCATAATCCATAAAACATGTTTTGTGCTGAACATGGATGATTGAATTCACTTTGTTTTTCATTCTTGTCTTGGAATATAAATACATCAGAGTTGTGAAGCATTTGCCAGATTATATACATGGCTGATTGATTAAATTTAGCTTAGTAAATCACAAGCTCTAGAGATGGGTATATGGATTATCCAATTTTTTTAGGCTGCCTAGGTCTAAAGCATATATAAAGCTTCCTAATTGATTATTAAAACTTCTCACAAGCTATGAGTAGAATAATCCTTGAGTGAGCAGAGTGGATGAGCTGATGACTGATTATTACCAAAACCACTGCATCTGTGGCCAAACATCATTTTTTTTATTAACTGGCTAAAGCCTTAGCTGATTCTATATTTAATATTTTTAAAAAACATTAAAATACATATCTAGAACTGCTTCTATTTTCACTATTAGTAGAATACAGAATAACAAAAGTTTAAGTTTAGGTACAGATATACCCTTGTTTAACAATTACCATGTTTAGTGACCATTTGCAATTACAGTGATGATGAAAAAATAAGTTTGCAACCTGTCCCCATATTTATAACCTTCACACGTCTGCAAAGCAAAAGAAAACTGAAATAAGATCATAAGCACAATTGCAGTTTTACTTAGCAACCACCTCACTTAATGACCAAGTTTCCATTTCTAATTGTGGCTGCTAAACAAGGAATATTTGTATATGCAACACATCTCTCTGTCTCTGTCTGTCTATCTCCGTACATTACAGAACATTACAATTAACAGAATATTAGATAAGCCAGATAAATGCTTTTCCTAACTGCTTGATTAAAGCCCAGTACCAAGTAGAGCTACAGTAAAAACCAAAATATAACAAAAAAACAAAAGAAAAAAAAAGAAAAATACAAAAGTATTTTGTTCCAAGATTTTATTATATTGATGTACACATTGGGATGAAGGAAGATATACTTTCTTCAATTGACTTCTTTCTTAGATTTTAAAAAAAACTAAATCTATTTGCACTGGAAAAATCTATTTACCAAGGATCCCTGATAAAGTGGATCAGACCATATTTTAAAAGATTGCTAGAGGCAGAGCTTGTGAAACAGATCAAGGAAGCTTTACAAACATGAGGTTTCCATTTCATGTCAAATGAAACATGATTTGCAATAGAAGAAAATATAGAATTTCTTTTTGATGCCTCTCCACCTGGCAACAGGACTTATTACATTTAAATTGGGAATTTGAAAGTATCTGGGTCTTTGATTATGCAGATAACAGACATGAAAAAATACACACAGAATTTAAAGTCTTACATGCTTTTCTAATCTGGCAAGCAAGAGTTTTGTCCTTATAACAAGGTTGTCATAACAACCTTATGGCTCTCCAAAAAAGTCTTTGATTGCTAGTTTTCCAAGCTATCAGTATAATCATAGAAAAGTCCTGGAAAAGTAAGCATCATTCTACAAATGCTTACAGTACAAGAAAAACATTTAATAAAACATGTCCAACTCAAATAAGATTAGTAAAAAAAAAAAAGTAAATTCATAAGGCTTCAGTACAGTGGTTCCCAACCCAGGGTCTGTGGGAGGTGCAATGTCATCACATGAGGTCTGCAAAAACTTGAAGAAATGTTAAGATTTAAATATTGAGTTAAATCTGTGGCTAAAGTTCCTGGCCACAAAAGGTATTTAAAAGGGTCCATGGTAAAGAAAAGGTTGAGAACTACTGCAGATTTTAACAGATTCATAAGGCAAAGAAATCCACATGAATGTTTTTTGTTGAATCCAAAGTGGGTGTGAAAGAACTGTTTGCTATATTCTCCAAAGATGCATGACTCCTGATGGAATGAAATTTGGGGAAGTTGTAGCTGCTGCAGTGTTGCCAGTCACATGATCCTCATTTTTAACATTCTGTGACAGTTTCCCAAAGGCTCTTGTGATCTCTGACTCCTTCTCCACCCAGCAGCAACAACTAGTGTGCTTCTGAGAAGGGGAGGGAAGGGAGAAGGAAGGAAGGAATGGAGGGAGAGAAGAAGGAAAGAATTAGAATGAACAGGGACCTTCCTAACTCACACTCCCTACTGCACACCTTCTCTGACCTGTGCAATACAGTTCCTGGCCCACATTATCCCTTTGTGCGCTGCCCTGACCTACTCCCAAGCAGCCCCAAGGCACCTTTTCCAACCTGCACGTCTCTCCCACACCTTCCCTGAACCACACAGCACTTACACATCCCTCAAACATCTATGCACCCTTCTAAACCCTTGCCATCCTTGTGTGCCCTACCAACCCAAGTGCCATATCTTGCATACTTTGGTATACCTCCTTGCCCCACCTAGCAAATGACCTTGAACTTGGAACAATCTCTTTCTTTCTGCTGGCTTTGCCACTTGACTTTATCTACAAGCTTCCCACAAGCAAATGGGAGAGCTGGCAGGAATTTGAATGAGGGATGGAGGAATGGGAGGAGGGAAGAAGGGGGGGGGGAGAAGGAAGGAACAGTGAGGAAGGAAGGATATAAGATATGAAGGAAAGATAGGGAGGAGGCAGGCAGAAGAAAAGGAAGGAAGGAAGGAAGGAAGGAAGGAAGGAAGGAAGGAAGGAAGGAAGGAAGGAAGGAAGGAAGGAAAATTTCCAATGCTTCCTGTCATCTTCCCACAAGAAAATTCAATAGGGAAACTAGCAGGAAGTCAGAAGTTGCTCATATTCTCACTGCTTTTTTGCCCATCCACAGTCATTTTGTTTCTCTGTTTAAGTAAAGAAATAACTGCAACAATGACCATGGGTTGCCTAGTCATCATTAAAATCAGTTCCTTGTGTAACTAAATGGGGGAATATGGGAAGCAAAGTTAATGTTCTATTCATACTCAAAACTAAAGTATCTAAAAACATAAAAAGGAAAATATGACTGGAATAGACGACAAAAAATGATATATAACAAGGTCTCCCTTGATTCGCAGGATACACTCTTCCATGCATTCCATCATACAGTGAAACAGTTTTGGAAATTCTGGGTCCCGCAATAGCTGAAGTACATTTGAGAATTAGGTCCTTGTCCCAATCAGTGAATATCCTTCCCTGAGAATGTATTCTGCTTATATGTGCTGAATCAAGGACCATCCTTTTACAAATATCTGTTAGAATATTTATTTAAGTGCCTAACAGATCAAGAAGCACAATTTAGATTGAAATAACACACAATCCTATCTTTCTGTTTAAAGAAGACTAACTATTACTTATTCATTTTTCCTCTTACTGTGATTAAAATAAATCTTCCTTTTATGCTGATCTAATAAATAATTTTATTACTTTTGTGGATATTTTGATTTGACTTAAAAAAAGTTATTAGCAGCTTTAGACTCCTGGAAGAGTATAAAATATCTCTACTTTTTAAGAAAATTAAAAATGCAAATACATATAGAGACATATATACATGCGTTCAAATTCATAATCACAAATAAAAAGATAATTCCACCCTTTTCTGAACTTTTCTTCCACTATTCATTAGATAGAAAATGTCTATGTGGAACTCTTGGTAGAGAAACAGTGAGAGAAATCAGCAATATAGGGACAGGTGAAGTGTTGAATAAGGTTGCTTTTGCCATCCAGTTCTTTCCATGGTATTTTCTTGATGTAGGTCAGAGATCTTGATTCTCAAATCTTTTCTATTTTGTCAATTCTGATCTGTTAACTTTATGCTCTAAACAAGATGTTGTGAAGGTCAATCTTCATCTCTGAAAAACACTGAAGACCTAACAGCATCTCCTACCGAGCCAAGAAACTGTACACCTGTTCTTTTGTCTTCTGCAAAGTAAAGATTCAGTTCTGAGCTTTTTCATTTGAGTTACAAGACAAAACATTCTGTGGCTGCCTGTAGAGTGCACACAAGAGAAACATTATTCATAAAGCCTAATTAAAAACATATTGAGTGTCTCTGTTCGCTGCCAATTCAATTATGAAATTCCACTGAATTCCTGCGGATCATCATGGATGCTTCAATTGATTACAATTTTGATCTTTTTGTTATTGTTTTTGCTACAAAATAATTTTTTTTTATTTCATTTTTTTTTAAGATCCAGAAGGATCTTTTTTTTTTATTGAAAATTTTATAAATTTTTACAAAAAAAAAAACAAAATAACAATACAAAAACGAGAAACAACATATACAAAAAAGCTAAACATAACATAACAAAACTCCCCTTCCCCGACCCCCCCCAAAACACCCCCCCTTCCCCCCCCGAGCTTCCCAGAGCAGAATATAGGCTTAATTCAAAAAAGAATTTAAAAAATTATATATATATATATAAAAAAAGGGAAAATATAACACTGAGATATATGTATATATATATAAAAATAAAAGTTATGAAAAAGCTATGTGATATTTTTTTATATCCAATTTAAATTGTATAAATTTTATCCACTTATCCCAAACAGCAAGAAATTTCTCTTGCGTTTGTTCCTTTAAAAACGCCGAAATCTTTGCCATTTCCGCCAGATAAGACACTTTAAGGAAAGCAGACTCAGAAACGTAAAGAATTGGAAGATGAAATTAAATTAAAAGAAAAGTCTTTGATTTTAAATCCTTCAGATGAAAGCATTAAAGAATCTATAAGTTTGTTAAGAACACAATTTAATATGTTGCTGGCGGATCAAGCTGCAACTAACTTATTGTTTATGAAACAAAATACATTTTGTAATGCCAATAAACCAGGGAGATGGTTGGCCTATCAATTAAGAAAGAAACAGAGACAGAGAATAATAGATAAAATAAATTACAAGGGTAAATTAGTTTTTCAGAAGGAATTGATCAAGAAATCCTTTCTAGACTATTATCAAAAACTATACAAATCTACTAATGTGCAAATATTAGATATAAACAAATACTTAAGCGAGGCTAGTTTTCCCAAATTGACAGAGGATCAGAAACATGAAATTAATGGCTTAATTACTAAAGAGGAAATTGTAATAGCAATTAAACAATTGAAATCAGGGAAAGCACCGGTACGGATGGGCTGACAGCTGTTTATTATAAAGCTTTAATGGAGGAGATGATTCAACCACTAGGTGATTTTTTTAATGATATCCTACAGGGTTCAGAGATTCCTCCTTCATGGCGTAGTGCTTTCATATCCTTGATTCCAAAGGAGGATCAAGATCTTACTTTACCAAAGAATTATAGACCTATATCTCTTTTAAATGTTGACTATAAGATATTTGTTAAAATCCTAGTAAATAGGCTTATGAGGGTTGTGCATCATCTTGTGCATAAAGATCAATCTGGGTTTATAACTGGTAGGTACATGAAAAATAATGTTAGACAAATCATTAATTTATTAGAATACTTAGACAAGAACAACCAAGTCTCCGCAGGGCTGATATTTTTAGATGCTGAAAAAGCTTTTGATCAACTGAATTGGCATTTTATGTTAAGAGTAATTGAAGAGATGAACTTTGGTGAAAAGATATTACAAGCTCTTACGGTAATATATCAAAAACAAACGGCACAATTTATTGTCAATGGAGGTTTGTCAGAGGTTTTTACAATAGAGAAAGGTACTAGGCAGGGATGTCCATTATCACTGTTGTTGTTTGTTCTAACACTGGAAATACTGTTGATCAAAATTCGTGAATCGCAGGAAATTAAAGGAATAGAAGTTAACAAAAAAGAATACAAGTTAAGAGCTCTTGCGGACGACTTGGTGGTTACTTTGTTGCAACCTACCCATTCTGCAGTAAAGCTATTACAGTTGATCCATTACTATGGTTTGGTTTCGGGTTTTAAGATTAATGTTAATAAGACTAAAATCCTACCTAAAAATATGACTACTCAGGAGAAGCAGACTCTGGGTAACTTGACGGGTTTTGAAATTGTTAATAAGGTAAAATACTTGGGGGTGATGTTATCTGTTTCTAATGCAAAATTATTTAAAAATAACTATGAAAGGTTGTGGGCTAGTGTACAGAAAGACTTGAAGAATTGGGAGAAGTTGCAGTGATAAAAGTTGCAGTGATAAAATGGGAAGAATTGCAGTGATAAAAATGAATATTCTACCCAAGTTTCTTTTTTTGTTCCAAATGTTACCGATCTTGAAGAATGAGATTAATTTAAGTGAATGGCAGAAAGGTGTCAATAAATTCATTTGGGCAGGGAAAAAGCCAAGGGTTAAGTTTAAAATCATGCAAGACTTCCGTGAGAGAGGTGGACTCAAGGTACCGAATTTGAAATTATACTATGATGCGGTGGTTTTAACACTAATTAGTGACTGGGTAAATTTGACAAATCTCGAGATACTCCATCTAGAGGGATGGGATTTACTTTTTGGGTGGCATGCCTATTTAATATTTAATAAAAAAGTGGATTGGGCTTTCAAATCTCACATTATAAGAATTTCCTTACTTAGGATTTGGAGAAAATATTATAAAGGTGATTTTAAAGTACCATTATGAGCCATACCTTGGCATGCGATAGAAGGAATAAAAAGAGGTGTTAAAATGGACATGGTGTCTTACAGACAGCTACTCAGATGGGATGGACAAAATTGGCAGTTAAAATCACGGGAAGAGTTAGCACAAGAAAATATTATTTACTCTTGGTTTCAATACAGGCAACTAGCAGATAGATGGAAAGTGGATTGTAAGGTGGATTTTCTTAGAGAAGATGAAAATTTTATTAAGCAAGTGAAGGATCAAAGACAAACTCATATTAAGAGAATTTATGGGGTTCTAGTTGAATTGGACTCAGAAACGGAATTAATTAAAGATTGTATGATTAGATGGGCGCAGAACTTTAATGAACCATTGGATACCTGGGAAATCATTTGGGTGAGAAATGTCAAATTTACACAAGCACAGAATCTAAGGGAGAATTTTTATAAAATGTTTTATAGATGGCACCTTGATCCACAAAAAATGTCTTTCATGTACCCTGACCTACAGCCTAAATGTTGGAGATGTGGTTGTTTGGATGCTACCTATTATCACATCTGGTGGTCGTGCAGAGAGATAAAAGCCTTCTGGATTAAGATATGGTGGAATATCCAGAGAATTTTTAGAAGGAGGGTAAAATTTACTCCACAATTATTTTTGCTAGGCATAGTTACTGATTGTGATACAAAGGAGGTTATATTGATGTTAAATTTGATTACAGCCGCAAGGCTGTTAGTAGGACAATACTGGAAGAAGGAATCTTTGCCTACAATGCAGGAATGGTTCCTTAAAATAATTTTTTTTGTTCAAATAGAGGGGGCAAGCATGGTCTCTATTGGTGCCCTCTATTAAAGAGTAACTGCAATATATTATACTCAGATAATTTCCCAATGAACATGAAATTTTACTGCCCAAATTAATGCAGCCTAACATAATGCTGAGGCAGGTTGCATAAAAAGATGAATTGATTGGTTACCTGAACTATTTATACCTTTGAAGTCTCTTAATGGTTATAATGGAAAGCAGCAGCTATTTCAAATTCATGATGTGATTATAGTACCATTGTAGAAAGATCTTATGTATTGATCTAATGGGATAAAAGCTCCATTTATCAATATTTAAAATGAGAAGAAAAAGCCATTTCTGATTCAGAGCACCATGCTATGCTGTGTCTATTCAAATTCACCTCTTTTTTTAACTTTACTGACTTTATTTTAATTGGTGATATTAGAGTTCTCTTGGTATTTTGTGCAAATGAAATGGATTTTTTTTTCATTAACTCTTCCCAGTGAAAACTTGTACCATTCAAGTAGAAGTAAAGTCATGTAATAATTGTAGAGGTTTTTTTACATATTATTTAGAAAATCTGGACACTGAGATCTTTACTATATTATTATTTATTAAATGAATTTAAAATACACGCATTCAAAGTAGCATAAGCATTCAACCAATCAAACAAATCTTTATTATAGTCAAAGGCCAGCATGTTGAATATTCACCAGGTCTGTCAGTTCTGAGACTATATCCAGTACATGATATTTTTTTTAAACTTAGAATTGCTGTCCAGGGCTATTTACAGTACTAAATTTATTTTACAAATGTATATGTCCCCTACTTCCAATTGGCTTTAAGCAGCTTCCAAAAGTACAGAAATAATTGAATCCACACCATAACAAATCTGTAAAATCTATCTTTTTAACTAACGTGGAGGGAGGAACCTGAAATACAGTCTCAGCTTCTTCCACAAAAGTTTCTTCACATAGAGCAAAACTGGAGAGTTCTGTCTAAGCCAGGCGTCATGGCGAAACCATGCTCACCCCATTGCTGACAATGGGGAAAAATTGTGATACGTCGCAACATGTCATGTGACATTGTGAGTTTGACACCCCTGGTCTAAGCCATACACATAGTTTACATATTTAGCAAATGGTGTGCTTATGAAAGCTTTCTATATCTGTAAAACAGACATAACAGACTGCTAACATAATTAGGAAATGAAAAACCTATGCTTTAAGGACTATCCCTGCCATGTAACTTCTTCTCCTAGGGTATCTTTGGAAAAATATATATTGGAGAAGATTGCTGCAAGCTAAGCTGGAAATAAGTTCACAAGATCATATTACAAGATACCTACATAATATCCTCCAATAGCTTTGTTTTTGTGCAGGCTAGCATACTGCTTAACATACAGCAGAGCTATGACAAAGATACTGAACCAGGTTTCTCAGCTCTTTTAAACATTCCTTTTGACCACTTAACTGTCATCAAGTTACTAAATAATAGTCAATATATTTTTCTATATGAAACAGTAAGTCTTAAGAGTTTTGAGAACAGAAGTCAGAAATAGCAGATAATTCTGGAAAGGGATGGTTTTGTAAATATATTGCAGTTGTGAATATATTGCACTTGTCAAGGATGTCTCTCAGTTTTTTCCTCAACTGGAAGATTGTGTTTTTGTACCAATTGTACAATTATTGACCAGCATTATTGTTACGTTAGAGCTTTGAACTTGGATTCTCCGTATTTCTTGAAACATTTGTATATGCCTTTTCTTTGGAAGGAAACTGCAGAAGAATTGGGAGGTCACAGTACATAAATTTGGGCTGTATTCCAAATTCATCACATTGGATTTTGTGCCATTTCATCAACTAAATCATGGATTAATTAACTATTGTCCAAAAAAGAAGGTTACTGGGAAAATGGTACAAAGGAATGCTCTTATTCTGCATAATTCCAGAAAGAACAGACTTTGGCTTCTAATTTGATCAATTACTTGTATCCTGATTTCTATTTAAAAGAATGGAGAACTCATTCATTCAGAAGAGGAAATCAAAGCAATCTAACTGATACCCATCTGCTAAAGAGTTTTTTTAAAAAATCCTCTTCCATTGAATCACTACATTTATTCCAGCTCTGAATGACTGACACACGAGTAAATCAATTTCTAGATATGCATAGATAAAAAGACAAGGCATATAGTGCAATTTGGAATAATGTAAACAAGGCAACTATAACCCTGAATAATATTATCTTTATTCTAAGCAGTTATAATCCAACCTCAGCATTTCAAAAAATTTTTTTTGAAAACCCTCTATGTTTAACTAGTTTTGAATTCAATTTTAGGTTTAGAAGAATTGTCTTTAATAGATTAACTTATGTGAGTTGCTTCGTTCTGGTTTATTCTTTCTAAAAAGTCAAATTTAATATGCAGTGTAATATTGGATTCCATATAAACAAGTGTTTTTTTGCTATGTGGGAAACTGAAATATGTTTCCAATTTGAGATGAATGATGTTACAATGCATCCCCCCCCCCAAAAAAAACCCTGCTAGGTAAAGAGTGATGTTGGTTGAAGTTTTCCCTTGACTTACCTTTTAGGACATATTCTTTAATGAATGTGTCTCTTCTCTGAAGATTAAAACCCTCTAAAAACAATATGGATAGGAGTAATTTGGAACCTTTTGATTTGGGGGTAGTGATCTGGGAGATGGATGATCAATTGGTGATACATAACTGATCTGAGATCTCCTTGGCCATTGTCAGGTTATTGATAATTTAAATAATGTAGTGTATCTGCTTGTGTTTTGATCTCTTGCTAAGGAGGATTGTGATCACTCTGGTTCTTTTTTCAGTTTTTATAGAGCTCTGCCTTTGTATTGTATTTATTAACTAAATTGGGAGGGCTTTTGCCTTAAATATGGTGGTGATTTTTTTAATAAATCAAAATTATAATTCCCAAATCCTTTTGGCACACCTATTGGAGGTAGTCTCTAATATTAGCTCTCCACTATTAAAATCATCTATAAATGAGCAGCCAGTACCACATTCCTAAACTAAAATGTATAACTTCTAAATGCATTTATGTTGAAAATGCTTTTAAGTAAACCTCTCTTTTTAATTTCAGAAATTCTAAGGTGACATCTTGCTATTTCTAGTTTGAAACAGTTCAATCCATTCTACTGTATTATTTTTTTACAGCAGGTAGAAGATTCAGTTATAGGTGAAGTCCTGCTTGTAACTCCTTAGATCAAGCAACTGAACACCAAAGGAAGAAGGACAGTGCTAGATAACTCCTTGCTAGAAATAGCTTTCTTTGGGCACCTGCTTTTCACTTTGTCATCTTATCTCAGCTATTGTGTATCATGGGCCATAACTCAAAAATGAAGCACAATACTAGACATTTCTAGTCAAGGAGTCTAAGAATTAGAATGGGGAAGGATCTTTTCTGAGAGATCTGAAAACCTTCTACCAACTAAATGGAGAAATCAAATAGAGTTGTAATCAGACTCAAATAATAGGAAATGTGGTCATGTAATCAGATATGCTGTTAACCTCCTTTTTTCTTTGCCTTTTTCATTAGGATTAGAAATTTCTTGGGATGGAGATAGTTTTGTTGAAGTCATGGCTGCCCCTCATCTTAAAGGCCGGCTTTGTGGTCTGTGCGGCAACTATAATGGACACAAGAGAGATGATCTGATTGGTGGTGATGGTCATTTTAAGTTTGATGTGGATGACTTTGCTGAGTCTTGGCGTGTGGAATCAAATGAATTCTGTACTCGTCCTCCAAGGAAGCAATTTCCTGAATTGTGCCAAGGAACTGTGAGAGTAAAACTCCGTGCTCATCGGGAATGCCAAAAGCTCAAAGCATGGGATTTTCAGATTTGCCACTCAACTGTGGACTACACTGTGTTTTATCGGTAAGTGTTTCCTTTTGATGAGTGAAATGGAAATAAAAGCAAGCTGTTGTAAAACTGTTCCCAGAGTCTAGGAAAGAGCATGGTAGTTTGCCAAATAGTTCAGAACTGGAACATGTGCACATTCCTCCTGAATCAACAAAGCAAGTAGCCACCTCTCCATTCCTTTAACAGGCGGGCAGCAAGAACTCAAAAAATCCTCACCCTAAATGGATTTATTGATAAATAAAGTGTTAAAGTCCATAGTTTCCATGATTCTATAATCTAATCCTAAATCTGCTTAATAAGACTCTGCAAGAGTCTACACTTGATAGTGAAAGCTTGCTAGGTCTTATCATTAATCTTAGAAACTGGATGTGTATATTTTAGCACTCATATTAGTAAGTTTGGTAAGCTGCACATTCTTTGACCTTGCTAATTGATTCCTGAAGTAGTGGAGAGAATGCTACTAGCTTTGCTGATGTAGGAGAAATGTGCAGATCAACTAGCTCTACAATACTATGAAAACTACCATTCTCCTATGCAGACTTTGAGAAGTCCATTATGAACTGCAATGAAAACTAAAAAAAAAAAAAAAAAGGCATCTTGCTGGAAAATACTGTTCTAGAATGATAACATGGTAATATAATATTCACAGAATTGGTTGGGCTGTCAAGGAGATCTGAATTTTTTTTATTCCAAAATCTCTGAAAACAAGTTAGGGAAAATTACAATATAAAGATATAAGACAAAGCCAAGATAATAATGCCTGAGCAGAAGGAAGACAACACTTTCTGATCCTTAATTGGAATCAGAGGAATGCCACAATCTGGCAAAAAACATAAAAATGTTCTTTTCATTTGATTTTGTCTGATACAAAAGAAAGACAGTTATTATTTTTGGATTGCACAATAGTGCGTAGAAGTATTTTAATAAGCTACACAACAATATCTTTGTTATGATTGCAATGCTATTACTGGAGTGGTTCTTGCAGTGTTCTACTTTGAAATCTAGATGGGCAGTGTCAAATCAAGAGCTTGTTTCCCAGTTCTCACATCTATTAGTTACAGTGGTAATATTTCCTCTATTTTGGAGTGGCGAAACCTGGTAAAATATAATTGCAATATGAAATATGTAAAATATGCACAGTATTACACTTCTAAAAATATATAGGAAATGTTTAATAATTTATAGTGGATTACTCCAGGGAAAGAATTATATAAGATTCCATCTGTACATGTGGCTAGCAAACACAGCCATTAGCTTCCTGTTTTGTGAACCCAAAAATGTTTTATCATGATCATATTGGAGGGGCTCCAATTCCTTAGTTCTTTTACATGTATTTGGATTTTTGTGTCTGGGAGTGTACCATTTGATTACATAAATACAGCTCCCAAGTTTCTGGCTTCACTCTTTCCTGCAGCTGGTGATGAAATAATGTAGTATTCTAGTAGTGGTTATTGCATTTTCCTGACATACAGAAGGTATCCATTTTGAAATGTTTTTAAAATGATTACTTTTCTTTTCCTGAACTACCTGCTGGAGCTTTTTTCTCTCCTCTCCTCTCCTCTCCTCTCCTCTCCTCTCCTCTCCTCTCCTCTCCTCTCCTCTCCTTCCTTCCTTCCTTCCTGGAGGTAAGGTATTCCAAAATATGTGACAAACATTAAGTTTTAGACATTCTTTTTTGTTTCTTTGGTCTCATTTGGAGAGAATATCTTCAGCCCCCATTACATACAAACCAGTGTGAAGTAGACACGTCAAGGGACAACTCTCAAGTAGGCAATCTCTAAGCCATAAAGGATTTAATTTTAATTTCCATTGTGATTGAAATCAGTGAGTAAGTAGGGTGTTCAATGAAAATCTATTTGCATTTTAGCCATAATTTAATTTTACTTCCATCATTTTTCACAATAAGTTAAGTTATTTCACAATAAGTGCTGAAAACTGAAAATGCAAACCAGGTACTGACAAAGCAGGCTTTATTTTATCATATTTGGCATTCACACTTATATTTTGTATCTGGGAATACCTTGACTTCCTCTGTTTAACATTTTTTATGATTAATTTAATGTAATAATCCTCTTGACACCAGAAAGAAAAATGACTTGCATCTTGGCAAAGACAACATGTAACCTGATATGGAAAGATTGCCATATCTAGATTAATCTTTCCATGATACAATATAATATTACTTGTGACCGAGAAAATGTATGTTTTTTAAAAAAATAGTTTATGTCTTCTTAAAAATAAGTTACTAAATTTCAAATGAAATTCTGAATTGAATTCTAAATGCATTTCTATGACACAAGGAACATAAGAAAAGTCTTACAACTTGATCAAGCCAAAGGGCTACCTATTCCAGCATCATACTGTATTTCCAACAATTATCCACAGTATTTCTTCTTTCTCAAGACAATCTGCATTCAGCAACATGCATCATATGAATATATATTATATATATCATATGAATATAGTATACATATTCTAATTAATTTATCTAAATTCCTTCCATAATCACCTAAACATTAGTTACCAACATTTCTGGATGTGTTAAAGTGAATGATATGTGATGTTGAAAATTAACATCACTTTTTTACTTTGTCCATCCTGAACCTGTTCCAGATCAATTCCTCCTGGGTGGCCATGAATTCTAAGATTATATTTGAAGAAAAATTCTGCCTGAGCATCTAATTGTCATCACTTCATCCTCTCATTTTACCCTTTTTTCTTGTGATGAATATCAGCTAATCAACTGCCCATTTTTCTTTTCATGTTTTACATTGGATCCAATATTGTTTTTAAAATGGTCTACAAATGTATATATTATATATGTATCTTGGTATTAGAGAAGTGTGTCTTCTCTAACTGGGGCTCGGAGAGCTTCTCGATTAATCTGTTATTCAGAATAAAAATGTTTTTAGAACATTTTGAGTTGTAGTGAATTAGTCACAGAATCTGTAGGATCCTTGTTCTTTTGCAGAACGGTAGGAAAAAAATACCCTTGAATTAGAATTCAGAATGACTACAGTTGTACTGTTTGTTTCTGTAGGAGAATAAGAGTCACTCAAGTTTTAAAAAAATCAAAATAATTCTGTCTATCTTTCCTTGTAGTGTGAATTCCAGTAAACATTATTGATGCAAGCTTGTAATTGTACCCATGACATGATATATCAAATGGCAAGATATCAAAGATAGTTCCCTTCCAGAGTTATGGTGAATGCCTTGGAAATTCTTAAATCCTAAGCAGATTTCATTTAAAGGTTATGTAAATAAAATTACAGATTTTGGTTAAGGAAAATATTATTAGAATTGCATTTTGATATTCATAGAGGAGTAGAATTGATTTTAATTGCTTCCCAAATTATCAATTGCAGAAGATGTTTAGATAGTTGTAGAATTTGTTACATGAAAGTAACCTAAACATTGTTTTCATTTTGAAAAGAAAATTGTTGTAGGAGTAATACATTATTTTTAAAAGGGCACATTCTACAGAAGCTGGAAGTTACAACTTTATTACAGCCTTTCTATTCTATTACTTATTTATTATTTTGGATAAATTTTGTTTATTATTTTCTTTCATGATACATCAATCATTTTTGTCTAAGTTATCAACACACATTTAATTGTTATAAGAGTGTTATTTAAGAATTCTGACAAACATAATTGTGTAAAATATTACTGTGCCACTGAATTTTTTTGAGATACCAAAATGACAATTAATCAGGCATTTTGGACATCTTTTTTTTTTTTTTTTTTTAATTGAAATTTTTCAAAAGTTTTACAAATAAAAATCCACCTCCCCCTCCCCAACCACCCCACCCCCCCCCGACTTCCCAGAACTGAATATAGGATTATTTAACAAATATTTTAAAAATAACATTTGCAATTTATAAAATAATTAATAATAATAATAAAAATCACAGTAATAATATATATAATAATAATATACATAACATAAACTTTAAAATGAATAATATATACTAAAAAAGAAAAAAAAAAATAAAAAGAGAAGAGAGAGAGAGAAAGAAGAAAGAAGAAAGTAGACGAAGAATAAAGCATATATATATAAAAAAAAAATATATGAATAATAATACATAAAAAATGTATATATATAAAAAAGAAAAAGAAGAAAGAAAGAAAGAAAAAACAATCATTACAAATTATAAAAAGGCTAAATAATATTTTTCCATATCCAAATTATGTTGTATAAAATTTATCCATTTTTCCCATACCGCAAAAAATTTTTCTTGAGATTGCTCCTTTAAGAAAGCCGAAATCTTTGCCATTTCTGCCAAATACGAAACTTTATGAAACCATTCTTGTAAAGTAGGCAAAGATTCCTTCTTCCAATATTGTCCTATTAACAACCTAGCGGCTGTAATCAAATTTAACATCAATATAACCTCCTTAGCATCACAGTCAATAACAATACCTAGTAAAAATAATTGCGGAGTAAATTTTACCCTCCTTTTAAAAATTCTTTGAATATTCCACCATATCTTAATCCAAAAAGCTTTTATATGCTTACACGTCCACCAAATATGGTAATAGGTAGCATCCAAATATCCACATCTCCAGCATTTCGGCTGTAGATTAGGGTACATAATGGACATTTTCTTTGGGTCAAGGTGCCATCTATAAAACATCTTATAAAAATTCTCTCTTAAGTTTTGCGCTTGTGTGAATTTAACATTTCTTATCCAAATAAGTTCCCAAGTATCCATTGAAATCGTTTCACCAATATTCTGTGCCCATTTAATCATACAATCTTTAACTAGTTCAAGTTCTGAATCTAATTCCACTAAAACCCCATAAACTCTCTTAATATGGGTTGGCCTTTGATCTCTTACTTGTTTTAAAAAAATTTCATCTTCTCTAAGCCAGCCCATTTTACAATCCATCTTCCATCTATCCACTATTTGTCTATATTGGAACCATGAATAAGTTAAGTTTTCATGTGTTAATTCTTCCAAAGATTTTAACTGCCAGTCTTGGCCATCCCATCTTAATAACTGTACGTAAGAGACCTTGTCCATATTTACCCCTTTCCTTATACCTTCTATGGCATGCCGAGGTATAGCCCATAATGGTATTTTGAAGTCACTTTTATAATACTTTCTCCACACTCTTAGCAAAGAGTTTCTTATAATATGAGACTTAAAAACCCAATCCACTTTTTTATTAAATATTAAATAGGCATGCCATCCAAAAAATAGGTCCCAGCCTTCCAAATGAAGTATTTCTGTATTTGTTAAATTCACCCAGTCGCTAATCAATGTCAATACTACAGCATCATAATACAATTTCATATTTGGTACCTTGAGTCCACCTCTCTCACGAAAATCTTGCATTATTTTAAGTTTCACCCTTGGTTTTTTCCCTGCCCAAACAAATTTATTAATACCTTTTTGCCATTCATCTAAATTACGTTCGTTCTTTAAGATAGGTAACATTTGAAACAAAAAAATAAACTTTGGCAGGACATTCATTTTAATAACTGCAATTCTGCCCATAAGGGATAACTGTAAATTATTCCAGTTTTTTAAATCCTTCTGTACCTCCATCCACAGCTTTTCATAATTATTTTTATACAATTTTACATTAGAAGCAGATAATGTAACCCCCAAATATTTTACCTTATCAACAATTTCAAAGTCTGTTAAGTTAACTAGAGCCTGTTTATCACCATTAGTCATGTTTTTAGCTAATATTTTGGTCTTATTATTATTAATTTTAAAGCCAGAAACACGTCCATATTGTTGAATCAATTGTAATAATTTCACCACCGAAGAAACAGGTTGAGACAAAGTAACAACCAAGTCATCTGCAAAGGCTCTTAATTTATATGCATTTTGGACATCTTATGACATTGGTCTAACAATGAAGTTTTGTTAATGGTATCTCAATTTCAGTATTAAAATTATTTTATTGAATTGTGATTTATTCTAACCTGAGAGTGCAAACATATAATAAAACTATTACTTTAATTAATGTTTTTGTATGGAAAGCTACAATTTAAGAGACAAGTTAACTAATGGACCATTTGAAAAAAGATTTAATTCACTACTTTTTCCTCCTTTTTTGTACACTAGTTTTTTTTGTTGTTGTTAGGTTGAATGTATGTTTTTATTTTATTTAATTTTGTTTGTTGGTTTTACTCTTTTATATTTAATTTTTTATAATAAAACAATACATTTAAATTGAAAAATGTCCAAAGGACATTTGTAACATGATATGAAAATGTTTTAGTTCTTTTTTGAACTCTAATAAGCAATTGCAAAAAATTACTTACGAGTTGATACTTTACTTTGACTACCAATGTGGTTAAATATTTCTTTATGACTAGTTTGTTACTAAATATATAGACATGATCTGATCACTTACTTCATCATATTTGTCTCCTGAGAGAAGTATTTAAACAAATGCTGCTTCTTTTACAAATAAATGTATCTACAAACTGAGAATTTCATGTGCCACATAAAAAGTGAGCAGAACAGATGCTCATAATATGTTATGCAAATCAACCTTGAGATGCTTTGGTCAAACAAAGACTTCAATTTTTTAATACCCTGTTTCTCCAGTAATTCCTTGGTATACAGAAAAAAAAATCCTGAAGATTGGAAAATGTTCTAAAATGGGAACAAGGATTTGTAGAAACACACTGGAAATTCCAAAGAGTTTATATTGTAACTCTAGAACTTACACATGTCATACAACCCGCCTTGCCTACCCTACAAGGTTCCATCCAAAAAAGGTGCCGGAACTCCATTCTGGGCGTTCTATGAGGAAAAAAAGCCCTAGGAATACGTAATACTGCTTGGGGGAGCAAACCATTTCTTAGCTCTCAAGCATGCTGGAGTGTCTATTTTACTTTGTGAGCTCCTGTCTGACCCCTCTCTCCCACTGCAATCTACTCAAATCCCAGCCAATCATAAATATGTTTATTTTAGAATTACGTTTTACATTGTGAGCTTTTCGCAACTAATAGGATTACAGCTTTATATTGTAAATTCAGAAAAACAAATTTTCCCCCATTGTAAATATTGATTTTTTTAATGAATACTGTATTTAAGATATATTCTCTCAATGCCTAAGTATCCACTTATTTTTTCCTCTAACAATTTAAGAAATAATATAATCAGTATAGAACAGTAGCATTTTAGGTGTTTTTGCGTGTAGTTCATAGAGTTTTATTCTATTTATATGGGCTGTAAACCCAGGAGCGAGGGCTATGACAACATTTGTTTCAAAAGCCCATGTTGATGCAGCAGTCCTGGTATTGCTACCAGCGACTCCAAGATTTGGAAGTCTGCCAGCGTGACAGAATTGACTATATTGCAGTTTTTAAAATTATTTTTACAACACCTTCTGTTTGATAGGATACAGTAATTTTGTAGAGTATAAAGAAGACTTTAAGGTTCTGCTTAATCCCATGCATGAAAAAAAAACAAACCTCAAGAATCTTTTGCCTAGAGGAATATCCTTCTCCTTACCCCTTCCCCAGTTTTCATGTTTGTGGTTATTGCAGCTGTAAACCATTGAGATGATGCCAGAAAATTCACAGATGTCTTTTTTCTGCTGAAGTACTAGGAGTGGGACTTTGAGAGGGTGAGTGTGGATCTGAGATAACAGATCCTGACAAGACTGTAACACTGGATAGACATTGTTTTCTCTCTCCTGGGATTCTGATGCTCTTCAATCCTATGAAAGAATAATGTGTTTCCCCTTTGACCCTAGTTTATACTTCCCCTGAGTACAAAGCTAATGATTTTTGTTGCTATAAGGAAACCAGATGAAGAAACACTATTTGTTACTTTTTGTAATTAGAACCTAAAGTTTCTCTTGTTTTTCAAAAATGGCCTTGCAGGATTTTTTCCCTCTTTTGGGAGGGGGGGGTGTTTGGGTTTCCTTTAATTTTATCACTTCAGCATTTAAGTCGGCATAACAGGAATGGAGGGGAGAATGATTAATTTGTTCTATTAGTTACATCTCTTTTTTGCACTCTGAAATAACTAAGATTTTAGTTCAGTACAGATATAGGTGTTATCTGAGCCAGATATTTCATCATTATCTACTGCTCCTCCCTGTCTGAGGAATGTGTCTGAGAGTCATAAACACATTGGGGATTGGTAATTGTTTTAAAAGTTTTGAATTTAGGGGAAAAGGCAGATGTTTCCTTAAACATCTCAAATAATCCGTCGGAAACCCAGCTTTAAACCCACAGTAGGCTGTGGTCTTATAGGCACAACAGTTTTGGATCAGATCTACTGCTTTCCCTAAGATTGCCTCTTAGAAAAATATTCAGATGTTTCTCTCTAGCCAATCTCATGGTCACATAGAAAAGGACAGTAGGGCAATGTAAGTCCATCCTTCGCCCACTGTTATGTTTTACATCAACATTTCCCAACTAATCAGATACTGGGGAAAAACATGAGAGTTAGGTACCTCCAAACATGTACAGATTGTTATTAGGAGGTGACATCCTAAGATCACTGGATCCCTCATAATACTTTCGGGGAAGAGAAAAGCCAGAACAGAGGTTTATAGTTACTGTATCCCAATTATTAGGCCAAGAATAAGGAATGTAAATCTCTCCAACATGTAATTAAATCTAACACCATTGCTAAATGTACATTCTTCATTAAACTGGATACTATAATCAGCTTTTGGGGATTTTTTTTTCAAAGGAGTTTTGTGATAATTTCTGCATGTGAATATATGTGAATATATATTTCCATCAATGGCAGATATTTTACTGAACATTCAGCAATATAATTGGTAAGAACCACAATGGTCTGATAAATAGTAAATTCTGTCTTTCTTGAGGTCAGTATACTAGATGCTTGACAGCTAGATAAATGGTTTTACTGTGATGAAATATTCCTGTTTGCACACTTAGAGAAAGATGGATCAATAATTAGAAGATTTATTAAGATTTATTACACAAATATCAACCACTTGATAGGCAGCACAGAACAATGTCATTTTCACGCTTGACTAGCAACCATTTTGTTGCTGATGTCCTGAGATGTATAAAATGTAAAGGAATGTGAACAACATTTCTAGTGGTTAAGCTTCCAGCTTGCAAGACCAGTTTTAGGAGGCATATCTGTGATCTTCAAAAATGATAATAGTCACTGAATTTTGTCCTGCAGCAAAAGAATACCTCTCATTTTGATTTTAGTCTACAGTTAAGTGCTTTACTTTCCAAGTTTTTGGCTTTATTACCTACAAAAACATAGTAGAAATTAGAATAGAATAAATAGTTACAGGATCTCTATTCTGTATAACTCTTCTTTTTAAATTTTAAAATAGGAAAAATATTATCTTATTTGAACTTTCCTTCCCAATATCTTACAAAACCACAAATATATGTTACATAAAATACAAAACTGGCCCAATGCTTCAGACACACCAGAACCCTGATTGGTTTGGGGGATGGTGGTAGTGAATAGAGAACAGAACCAGAAACATAATGATGGAATTCTGTGTACATCTAATAAGAACATTGGAAATAAATCATACTGAGTTCACAGAAACCTATACCCAGATAAATATTCTGAAGAACTAATAACATGATTTGATAAAATAAAAGTAATGTAAATTTCCTGGGATAAATTATATGATACAGTATATTATTTTTCTTTTGCATTTCCAGTTACGGTATTAATTGATTCATTATTTCAGGCATAAAAACAAAGAAAGCTCTCTTGGGAAAGGTATGTTAGGCTAAAAGTTAAACAGAAGCCCAAAACATTCTAAGCAGATATAACATGGGTAGTTTGTGTCTCTAATCAATTATTGTCATATAAGCTGCAATCAGAAATGTAGTTTAGTTTTTATACCTGTAGGAATATTGTGCTTGTTTTTATATCTTCATCATACTATTTTCTATTCCATCATGGTTATGACAAAGCAATTCTGGATGAAAATAGAGGGAAGTTCAATTAATCTGAGCTGTGATTTAAAAATAAAAAAATTAGAATGATTCTTACCATAATTATCTATCACTAAGTATTTATTTATGTATGAAATTTTCTATTAGTATACAGAAAATGCAAGAATCAAAATGTATCTTAAATAAGAGGAAGACAGAAGTTTATTATACACCAATATTTATGAGATGGGCAGATATATAAATTTGCTAAATAAATAGTTGTTTACATATAGATGTTGATATCACATAGAATCTCCTAAATATAATTGGATTAAATATTGTAATTCCATGTTATATATTTTGTTGTTGTTGTTGTTGTTTTTAATTGCGAAGTCGTGTCCGACCCATCGCGACCCCATGGACAACGTTCCTCCAGGTCTTCCTGTCCTCTACATCTTCTGGAGTCCATTTAAGTTCACACCTACTGCTTCAGTGACTCCATCCAGCCATCTCATTCTCTGTCGTCCCCTTCTTCTATTGCCCTCAATCTTTCCCAGCATTAGGCCCTTCTCCAGTGAGTCCTTCCTTCTCATTAGGTGGCCAAAGTATTTGAGTTTCAACTTCAGGATCTGGCCTTCTAAAGAGCAGTCAGGGTTGATCTCTTCTAGGACTGACCGGTTTGAATGCCTTGCAGTCCAAGGGACTCGCAGGAGTCTTCTCCAGCACCATAGTTCAAAGGCCTCAATTCTTTGGCACTCAGCCTTTCTTATGGTCCAACTTTCACAGCCATACATTGCAACTGGGGAAACCATGGCCTGGACTATACGCACTTTTGTTGGCAGGGTGATGTCTCTGCTTTTTAGTATGCTGTCTAGATTTGCCATAGCTTTCCTCCCCAGGAGCAAGCGTCTTTTAATTTCTTGGCTGCAGTCCCCATCTGAGGTGATCTTGGAGCCCAGAAAAATAAAATCTGTCACTACCTCCATTTCTTCCCCATCTATTTGCCAGGAATTGAGAGGGCCGGATGCCATGATTTTGGTTTTCTTAATGTTGAGTTTCAAGCCAACTTTTGCACTCTCCTTCTTCACCCGCATCAAGAGGCTCTTTAGTTCCTCTTCACTTTCTGCCATTAGAGTGGTATCATCTGCATATCTTAGGTTGTTGATATTTCTCCCGGCAATCTTAATTCCAACTTTTGTTTCATCTAGCCCTGCCTTTCTCATGATGTGCTCTGCATATAAGTTAAATAGGCAGGGCGACAGTATACAGCCTTGCCGGACTCCTTTTCCAATTTTGAACTAATCAGTGATTCCGTGTCCAGTTCTCACTGTTGCTTCTTGACCCGCATATAGGTTTCTCAAGAGACAAATAAGATGGTCTGGTATTCCCATCTCTTTAAGAACTTGCCACAATTTGTTGTGATCCACACAATCAAAAACTTTAGCATAGTCAATGAAGCAGAAGTAGATGTTTTTCTGGAACTCTCTAGCTTTCTCCATGATCCAGCGTATGTTGGCAATTTGATCTCTAGTTCCTCTGCCTCTTCGAAATCCTGCCTGTACTTCTGGTAGTTCTCGATCCACATACTGCTGGAGTCTAGCTTATAGAATTTTAAGCATAACTTTACTAGCATATGAAATGAGTGCAATGGTGTGATAGTTTGAACATTCTTTGGCATTGCCTTTCTTTGGAATTGGAATGTAAACTGACCTTTTCCAATCCTGTGGCCACTGTTGAGTTTTCCAAATTTGCTGGCAAATTGAGTGTAGCACTTTTACTGCATCGTCTTTTAAGATTTTGAATAGCTCAGCTGGAATACTGTCACCTCCACTAGCTTTGTTGTTGCTCAGATTTTCTAAGGCCCATTTCACTTCACATTCTAGGATGTCTGGTTCGAGATCAGTGACCATCTCATTGTGGTTATCTGGGATGTTAAGCTCATTCTTGTATAGTTCTTCTGTGTAGTTTTGCCATCTCTTCTTAATCTCTTCTGCCTCTGTTAGGTCCCTGCCATTTTGGTCCTTTATCATGCCCATCTTTGCATGAAACGTTCCCTTCATATCTCCAATTTTCTTGAAGAGATCTCTGGTCCTCCCTATTCTGTTGTTTTCTTCTATTTCTTTGCACTGTTCATTTAAGAAGGCATTCTTATCTCTTCTAGCTATTCTCTGGAATTCTGCATTCAATTGGGTGTATCTTTCTCTTTCTCCTTTGCCTTTCGCTTCCCTTCTTTCCTCAGCTATTTGCAAAGCTTCCTCAGACAGCCATTTTGCTTTCTTGCATTTCTTTTTCTTTGGGATGGTTTTAGTTGCTACCTCTTTTACAATGTTGCAAACTTCCATCCATAGTTCTTCAGGCACTCTGTCTATCAGATCTAATTCCTTAAATCTATTTGTCACCTCTACTGTATATTCATCAGGAATATGATTTAGTTCATATCTGAGTGGCCTAGTGCTTTTCCCTACTTTTTTCAATTTAAGCCTAAATTTTGCAACGAGAAGCTCATGATCTGAGCCACAGTCAGCTCCTGGTCTTGTTTTTACTGACTGTATAGAGCTTCTCTATCTTTGGCTGCAGAGCTGCTCTGTTTCCCAGTCAAATCTTAGTCTTCAAAAATTCTGCAGACCTCATTTTTCACACCATAACATCATTGCTTTTCATCAGAACTTGTTCTGTGTATGGAGCCTTGACAAATGGCTGATAAAGAGGGACATGTTTACCTAATTTTATCAAAGATTTAGGAAAAGAAATTACCATGTACAAATTGTGTAGTTGTTCTAGCATGTTTTCATAATGCTGTTTGTTTAGACATGCAGATTATTAAGGCACACTTGGATATGTACAAACATGTGCATCAGAATATTATATAATTATGGAAATGATAATCAGTGAAGAAAGTTGGAGCATATAATATCATAAATCAAGCAATATACAATTTTTTAAAAATAACACCTTAAAACAGTGGTTCTCAACCTTCCTAATGCCGTGACCCTTTAATACAGTTTCTCATGTTGTGGTGACCCCCCAACCATAAAATTATTTTTGTTGCTACTTCATAACTGTAATTTTGCTACTTTTATGAATCGTAATGTAAATATCTGATATGCAGGGTGTATTTTCATTGTTATGAATTGAACATAATTAAAGCATAGTGATTAATCACAAAAACAATATAGCAATGCTTGCTGGAGAAGCTTACTCTTCCTTGCTCAAAAATGTTGGGAGGGAGGGAAGGAAGATTGAAGGGGAAAGGAAGGAGATGGAGAAGGAAGGAGATTGAAGGGGAAAAGAAGGAAGGAAGGAAGGAAGGAAGGAAGGAAGGAAGGAAGGAAGGAAGGAAGGAAAGAGAAAGAGATTGAAGTGGAAGGGATAAAGATAGAGATGGAGATGGAGATGGAAGGAAGGAAGAAATGAAGGAAGATTGAAGGGGAAAGGAAGGAGAAGGAGAAGGAAGGAAATTGAAGGGGAAAGGAAGGAAGGAAGATTGAAGGGGAAAGGAAGGAGATGGAGAAGGAAGGAGATTGAAGGGGAAGGAAGGAATGAAGGAAGGAAGGAGAGAGAGAGATTGAAGGGGAAGGAATGGAGATGGAGATGGAAGGAAGGAAGGAAGGAAGATTGAAGGAGAGAGGAAGGAGATGGAGAAGAAAGGAGATTGAGGGGGGAAGGAAGGAAGGAAACGAGAGATTGAAAGGGAAGGGAAGGAGATGGATGGATGGAAAGAAGGAAGGACGGAAGGAAGGATTGATCTTTGGATAGTCATGTTTTTCCAGATGGTGATGAACTGCAACTCCCAGCATTCCCCACACTTGCCCTCTCCCAGCAGCCCCCCTGGAACCTGCCCGCCCCTCCAGCCTCCTGAGCACCATCGCAGCAGTGGGGTCGTGGGAGCCCCTTTCCATGCTGCACAGACCTTCACTGCCATGAACCTTCCCCGACTCGTGGCATGCGAGAGGGGTGCGGCCAGAGTGCCAGCTCCCGCTCGGAAGGCGCCACTTCTCCCCTCCCATCCCAGCCAGCTGGCCTCTGATGCACATGCGGGCATCGCTGCCGCCTGGCTGCTTCTGAGGCCCGGAGCCCAGCAAGCTGGGAAGGAGCCCCTCCTGCCCATCAGTCCCAGGGCTGCACTGGGTGCCAGAGGGCCAAGGCGGCCTCCGATGGTGAGGGAGGGGGGCTGGGTAGCACGGGGGAGGCTCCAGCATGGCGTGGAGGGCAGCCGGGGTGGAGTCCGGCCGGGCAATCAGGAGGCATGGGTACCGGCTTGGTGCCGCAGCTCAGTTCAACTCAGCCAGCAGCAGCAGCAGCATGTTGCCAGAGCAGGGTGGGAAGAGAGGGGGCGGTGGTGGCAAGTCATGAAAGCAGCATCCACACATTCAGGGTGCAAACGCCTTGGACGGTTTGGCTCTCCCACCCCTTTATTTACTGATCTGCCACAAGCTCGTGCAAACAAGCCCCGAGGAGTTCTGAACGAGAGGTCGTTTTTAAAAAAAGCTTTAAGCAACAAGGCAGAAAGGGGAACTCACTCACGGCTCTTTTTCCTCCTTTCTCGGTGACTGGGAAGGCAGCAGCCAGAGACGCCGCTGCACAAAGGGAGGTGGGGAGAGGGGGGAGGGGGGAGGGGGAAAACCTCACTCAACTTTTTCCCTTATCAGACCCGGTTCCCTTCTGGTCAACCCCCACCCATCTACCCATGCCCTTCACCTCCTGCTACAGATTGACGCTATCCCTCGGGAGTATTTCTCCAGGCTTTTTTTTTTTACCTTGGCCCTGCGCTTCTCCCAGAGGGAAGCCAGGCAAGAGGACCTGAAAGACGCCAAGCAGGAGGTTCATAGCCGTGGTGATGCGGCAGTAGCTGCTCTGCGATGGGTAGTGCAGCCCTGCCATGCTGCTGAGGCGGCTGCTTTCCTGTCTGCCCGAGCTGGCTGGCGGAGCTAGCCTTGAGCAGAAATTCTCACTACTGTCTCAGTTCCTAAGACCATCGAAAATATGTGTTTTCCAGTGGTCTTAGGCAACCCCTGTGAAAGTGTTGTTCGACCCCCAAAAGGGTCGCGACCCACAGGTTGAGAACCGCTGCCTTAAAAGAAGCCAAATATTTTCTCTCAAATGTAGATAGTTTGCTTATTTTTCTATAGCCATAGTAATAGCACTTATATACAGCTTCATAGTGCTTTACAACCCTCTCTAGGCCGTTTACAGAGTCAGCATATTGCCCCCAACAATCTGGATCCTCATTTTACCAACCAAAACTGAGTAAACCTTGAGCCGATCAGGATAGAAATTCTGGCAGTGGGCAGAATTAGTCTGCAATACTGCATTTTAATCATCACACCATTATGGGTCTATATAAATGGCTATAGAATTATTATTATTATTGCTTTAAGCAAAACCCATTTTACATTAATAACAGCAAACAAACTGAATCTCATTTCTTCTGCAGCCACTAAGATTTCTCAGAAAATGAAATATTTTAATGAATTTTCAAAAACACTGACTATTCTTTAGAATAGAATAGAGCTGGAAGGGACCTTGGAGATCTTCTAGTCCAGCCCCCTACTCAAGCAAAACAATCTATACCATCTCAATATGCAGTTAATTTGACTTGGACCTTGTAAGATTCAAAGGCATTGTGCTATTGGCTTTCTGCTTAAGCAGATGGTAACTGACATCCACAAAATTAGTCCAGATATGAATGCTTTATCTTGTAATACAAATAATAATTCCGATTCAGATCATCTGTCTATATACGTTTACATGCCAGTGTCCTAATTTATTGACTTTGATAAAAAAATGATTTCTTTCCCCTAAGGCTTGCAGCCTTCATGATGCAGTAGTGGGCAGAATTGTAAACAGGAGCTATAAAAAGTAGTTGTTTGCCTCACTTGGACAAGGATTACATCCTATGAAATTTGGTATTAAAAATGATAATTTGTCTGCTTAGTCTAAGATTTCCTAAATGTATCCATCTGGGGTATTTTGATTAAGATGAACTGCAGAAGGAAAGATTTTTACATTGTAAGCATAGGCATCTGCTCCCAACTACAGTGATGTAAAATGAAGAAATGTGTTGTGACATAACAATGCAAGCTCCTCCCTTCCATTCTTGCGGCACAGTGGTTCACATAAGCATATGAATAGCAGAGTTTCTGTTGTGTCAACACATGTTCCTCTAACAGATACTTGCTTTCTTCTTTTTTCTATAATTTTATTAAGAATTATAATTCCAACAGTAAAAACTAAAATATAATGAAAGAAAAAATATAGAACTTGCAGAAAAGAAAGAAAAATAGAAAAATAAGAATGTAAGAATATAATAAAGAAAAAGAAAAGAAATATATAAAAAGTGATTTCTATAAGTATAAAAATTATTTTATTTTAAAAACAATATACATATCACCTTATCTTAAAACACAAGTGTTCTCTTCTTCCCAGATCCCATCACTTATGTATAGATAAATCCATAATGTCTCATCCTTTAATGCTATGTCAGTAAAGCATTTTTAAGAGTTAACAAAGATAATAATATATCTATTTTAACTTTGATCAAATAAATCAAATTTATATTTCTTCCTTTTACTTCTAAAAAATGTAATCTCTACTTCCGTCAAATAATGTAGACTTTTTAAATTTATTTTCTTTCCTCTTTTCACAAAATTCTTCAAAATTTTAACAAACCTCTTTTGAAAATCCATTATAAGAAAATTATCCAAATACCTCTCTTGGTTTGTTATTTATACATCCCTTTTTATTATTAAGACATTAGTTGGTTTCTTTTATGTATCCAGTATAGCATATTTTTCCATGTCATTCTTGTAGCCTGCCATTTTAAAATCCATTTTCAAGACATTCTTGATCTTGTCAGGTAAAACTTGTTTCTGTTCCCAAACATTTTTTAAACACTGTCTTTCTGTAGATGTAATATTAACCTTGGGTCTATTGTTAAAAAATATCTGTCAATATGTCCAGTGTTAAAATATTTTGCTTCATTCTGTAATTGCAGGTTGAGTTTGAGTGTTCTTCTTTAATTATAGTCTTTAGTTCCCTCTAGTGTCCAAGTTTTAAGGTCTTATCTTTTTATTTTTAAGAATTCAAATGGAACATTTTCTCATGGGAGAGATTCTTTATAACTAATTCCAAAATTTTATTTCATATTTTGATCCTTAGCCCATTTGAAACTTTCTAAAATTAAAATTTTAATCAACTTTTTATTGTTTACTCAAAAATAAAAAAAACCTTGTAGATAAAACTTTTTTCACTAAGGACTGAAGGAAACTCACCCAGTGCCAATCCATAGGTTCCTAATAGCTGAAAAGCAGTTAATCAGCAATTTTCAAAAGTGATTAGAAAAGGAATTAATAAAAATTAGTATCCTTTTAAAGGTGCCAATTGCAGTTTGAGCAAGATGGCTATTTCCTCATCTCCTAGAGCTCTAAACTTTGCCAGGATAAGCTGTCTGGGGTTCTATGGGTAATCTCAAATCCTCTCCTTATCTGGAGAGGAATTATCAAACAAACATAGGCACTTCATTCCAACAAGGTCATTGGTTCTGCTTTTCATGAAACCATCTTTAGTCTTTTGTTTCTTCCCAGAACTCCATAAGTTTTAGTGCTTCTAACTTTGTGCACCAAGGTCACATTAAGAAAGATATCTCTTTCCTATTTTCTCCATTTTCTCCCTTCGAAACTTTCATGTTGATATTATAGACAGGTATTCTATTGAACAAAGGGTGATATATGAAAGATGGCAATTTAATCAAGCACAAAGCACCAAGCTATAATAGTTTTCTAAGTCTCTTATCGGTCCATTTTGATGTCAGCCTTAAATCCTGTAACATTAAGACAGATACTTTACTATAATGTGCCCGATGATTTGCCATAAATTTTGTAACTATAGGTTTTTAGGCTGCATGCTTTCCAGTCAAGATGCAGGTGATTTTTCTACCAGGTGCTCATCCAAGAACGTCTTTAATTCATCACGTGAAATTTTTCCCATAAGTATTGAACAGATGCTTCTCTCTCTCTTACCCTCACCCTAAAATGCTTGCACAGGAATTGCATTCTGAGTACTGGCAAGTAGCTCCCTGTCTCCCTATTCCCTTTCCTCTTGGATTGTCTTCAAGATTTCTTTGCAAAGGAGTAACAGCCTTATACATTACCAATAGACTTTCTTACATAAAAGGAGATGCTTTTTAGTTTTTGCTGTTTTTTGTATGTATCCTTACTGATAACCAATTTCAATTTAATTCCCTGGTAAAGTCTCTTTCCATGTTGTATAGCTATTATACATGGAACAGGAATAAGATCCATAATCAAGATGGGGTCTGAAGGAAAACAGATTACTACTAAATACTTAAAAGTTTTTCCAGATGTAAAGGAAATTGGGAGATTAAAATTTTCCGTTATCCTTTATAATTGATGCCAAGATGGTATTAAACAATTACTGGTTTCTGTTTTGTGGTCTATATGAAGATTTATTGACTTGAGAACAAATATTGACTGAGAGGGAAAAACTAAAGTTTGCTATGACCCTAAGGCACGCACTATACATTCAGATGCTAACTGAAAGCAGAAGATTGTGTGTTGGAAGCATTCTACTGCAATCTGTTTATACTAGAGATAATGATTCTTCCAATAATCTAAATTGCTGTAAAGCTTCCTCTGCTAAACTATAAAGGGCAAGTATTAAATATGAAAAAGTAATTCTTTTTGACACTAAAGAATTACATTACTTTATTAAATTTATAAAACTTTGATCTAGAAATGAAAGGAGAAGGTGAGGGAGAGGGAGGGAGAGGGGGAGGAGGAGAAGGAGAAGGAGAAGGAGAAGGAGGAAGAGGAGGAGGAGGAGGAAGAGAAGAAGAAGAAGAAGAAGAAGAAGAAGAAGAAGAAGAAGAAGAAGAAGAAGAAGAAGAAGAAGAAGAAGAAGAAGAAGAAGAAGAAGAAGAAGAAGAAGAAGTTTTAAATGTAAAATAAGAATCCTATAAGGAAGAAGCCACTCATTTTATAGAATTAATTATAGAGATGAAGACTAATAGATCGATTATCATTAGCAGAGAAGATATGAATTCAGTTTGCTAAAGGAAAATATAAACCAATAAGTGTGTGCATATGCATGTAATCCTATAAAATACAATAGGCATTTGTTTCTAAATTGAATAATAAGATATTTTAGGGAAGTATAAATAGACTTAACTGTCAACAAATCAATGATATTAGAACCTTCTATTTCAGTGTAATTAAGTACAAACTTCATTTTTGAATTGAGTAATACCTCTGCATGTTTGATCATCAAATATCTTATGGAAAAGATGGGAAAGTTTTGTGTATTGGGGTTCACGGCATTGAAGCGACACACAATTTGTTAACCAAGTTCTTCTTTATTTGTCCCATGTTATCACTCAGCAACCCAACAGGCTCACAGGCCTTTTATAGTTTTTCCCACATCCAATCATAAAACCCCTTTATTCACGCTTTGCACCTGCGTGCAAGACCGGTGCCAACCAGTCTGGTCCCGGGCAGCTTTTAAAGTTGCCCAGGACCATTTGCAACTTTTCTGGGCTTGCTGAGTTTCCTCATCAAGCCCAGGACACAACACCCCTTCCCCCTAGATGAAACACACAACTATACACAAAGTTACATTTGTTTCATGGCAGGGAAAAGAAGAATTCCTCTGCCCAGCACACAGGCAAAATACCTTTATAAAAGAATAAGGTTAACTTAACAAAATGCTCTCCAAAATTACAATTAGTGTATTTACGCTCTACCAAGTGTAGATCCCCATTACCCAATCATAGACCAGCAAGGTTCCTTTGTGAAAACAGAAACTTCACATAATCTCCCAAGTGCTTGGGAGGGGACTTAGCCCTTTGCGACCTACGCAAGGTCAGGGAGGATGCCTGGTCTGTCAGCTCACCTGCCCGGCTAGGCAGACCAGGACTTTTACTTAATGGTGCCTGGCCTACCGGCCCATCTGGTGGGCTCACTAGACCAGGACTTTGATGCCCCTGGATGACAGGTGACCCCCATCGCTGTGGACTGGCTGAGTCTTCTGAACTCCAGCCAGGTTCCCTCGGAGGTGAGGAAATCCCCAAGCCCAATGGTGGAGCGGAGTTCTCCTCTTCCACCATGGACTACTCTTGGGAACATTGTCCCTCGAGCCTGTGACCAGTCTCGGATGTGACCTGCATTGCAGCCATGCCCCAATAGTTCCAGTTTCCGTGTATGTGGCCGAGGTGCCAGAGTCAGGAGCTGCCTCTATGGCAAACCCCCTCTCAGGAGAATTCCTGTTCAGAGCACTTGCTGATGTGCAGGCTACCCCCTGGGGTGACTCCCTGTTCGGAGCAATAGTTGAATTGTGAGTATGCCCTTGCTCCTCCACTGGGGCATCAACAGCAACATGCAGAAATCCCCAGGCACAGTAAGACTGGTTCCCAGGATTTTGACCTGAAGTGTGACCTTGTTCCTGGTCCCCCTTCCCCCTGAGAGCAGAGCCAGGAGCGGAAACGTTGGGGGACAACTGCCAGCGCAGTTGGTCAATATGACACCAAAGATGCGGCCATCTCCCAAGGTCACTTTGTATGATAGCGGCCCCAATATCTTGCAGACAACAGTGGTGACCCAGAAATGTCCAGGACCATAGTTCCTTGCCCAGACCAGATCGCCCACCTGAAGTCTCTTAGGTCCCCGTGGCTGTGACACCTGTGAAGCCACCCAGTCTGGGTGCAGTCTGTCCAACTTTGTGATGAGGCGGCGACCCCAGCGGAGTTCAGCTGGGCTCTTGCCAGTGGCCGTGCATGGTGTGGTGCAGTGTGCAAGAAGAAAATCTGCTAACCTGTGATGCCAGCTACTATGCGTGATTCTTTTGAGTGCATCTTTGGTGGTGCGTACCATCCATTTGGCTTGCCCATTGGTTGAAGGGTGAAAAGGAGCTGATGTTGCGTGCCAGATCAAGTTGGCCTGTAGGAAAGCCTGGAATTCAAAAGAAGTAAATTGGGGGCCATTGTCAGAGATGAGGACATCAGGAAGCCCATGGGTAGTGAAGATGCCTATCAACACCTGGATGGTCCTAGAAGTAGTAGTGCAGGAGACAGGTACAACCTCTAGCCACTTAGAATGGCTAACCTTAAAAGCCCCTCTATGTGTTACAATTGTTTGGGCCTCTGCAGTTGCCTCATCAACAGGTAGCTGTTGATAGGCCTGTGCCAAATCAAGTTTTGCAAAAAGGTGTCCCCCTTTGAGGGAGGCCATAATGTGACTCACTACAGGCACTGGATATGCATGCTGTTGCAATGCTTTATTCAGTGTACATTTATAGTCTGCGCATATGTGGACTTCTCCACATTAGCCTTTAAAGGTGTTACTATGGGTGTTTCCCATGGACTAAGATGCCCTGCTGGAGCAGTTTGTCCAGCTCTGCATCTATCTTTGCTTTTGAGGGCAAAAGGCACCCTTCTAGGCTTGATCCTGACGGGCGTGACAGTTGGGTCTAAACGTAATGTAATGGAAGGCCCCTTGTAGGAGCCAAGCTCTGAGCTAAACACATCAGCAAACTCCTTGCAAACTTCTGCAAGACCGAACAGTTGAAAGCTGTGAAGCCCAGTCACTTGGATTCCAAGGGCCTCAAACCAATTGAGCCCAATAAGACTCGTGCATTCACCCCCAACTACCACCATATTTAGGAAGCCCTCAAAAGCCTTATGCTGCACCTTGAGCGTAGCCTCCCCTTTCACACTGACTTTGGAATTCTGGAAGTCAGTGAGGATTAAGTTTGATGGCCTGAGTCTGACTCGGAGGGTACTACTACTACAAATCCTTTTTAATGTGTCAAGTGAAATGATTGATAGAGCGGATCCTGTGTCTAACTCCATTGATAAGGGAACCCCTTGCAACTTCATGTCAATGCAAAGTTTTTTCTTAAGGGGTTTGTGTCCTCAGAATACTCCTGTGCGATGCGCAGAAACCCACCCTGTGTTGGCTGGGGACCTGGTATCTTTCTGAAACAATTCTTCTCGAGGTTGCATGTGTTGGTGACCCAAACAGACGGAGGCAATGTGGCCTTGCTTACCACATTCCCGGCAAATGGTGGAGCAGAACCAGCAGTCTGTTCGTTTGTGGCGTCCACCGCATCCGGGACACTGAAGAGCTGCTGGGACCTTGTCTGGCTTCTCTCGTGGCTATCGTGCTGCAGGCTGGTGCAGTCAATCCACCTCTTCCTCCGGGTCTGGATCTTGAACTTCTTGGGCATCCTCTCGATGGACAGTTGCAATTGCTGGAGCATTTCTCGCGAGCCTCAAGGTCTTCACAGTGCTGCCTGCTGCCTCTTCAGCTGTCTCTTCAAACAAGACATCTTGGAAGGTGACTTCAGCTTTGGCAAAGATTTTTTGTTGCAGCTCTCTGCTTCTAAGGCTGCAGATGAAACGGTCTCTTAAACATTCTTCCAGGTCCTTGACTTCACAAGGCCTGGCAGCTTGTCTCAAAACAGTGATGAATTCCGCAGCAGACTCACCAGACTTCTGGTCCCTCTGCTCAAAAGCGTGCCTCCAAGCAATTACAGATAGCTTCGGATGAAAGTGATCTTTCAACATTTCTTCAGGTTTGTGTAGGTTACAGACTCAAGCGGTGCAGGAGCTACTTAATTTTCAGCCATGTCGAAAGCGTCCTGACCGCAGACGGACAGCAGGGTTGCTGCTTTCAAACCGTCTTCTCAAACCTGGTTAACTCGCAGGTAGTTTTCCACCCGGGCCACGTAAGAGTTCCAACGCTCCAGGTGAGACACGTCGAATTCGGACAGCCGGCCGATCTTCAACATTTCTGGTATCTCTTAGCCTCACTGCAATCTGGCTGGGAAGAGGCCTGTTTACCAAGCCCACCTCCAGCATTTGCGTACTGGCAGATGAGTGCAGATTTGGGCGCCAACTTCCCGGCTTCCAGTTCTTTTTGTAGAGGCTAGGTTCTTTGAGTTGTCTTCTTCCTTGCAGCGATCTCATCTTCATTGCCACTTTTGTGTATTGCAGTTTGCGGCATTGAAGCGACACACAAGTTGTTAACCAAGTTCTTCTTTATTTGTTCCACGTTATCACTCAGCAACCCAATAGGCTCACAGGCCTTTTATAGTTTTTCCCACATCCAATCATAAAACCCCTTTATTCGCGCCTTGCGCCTGCGCGCAAGACCAGCACCAACCAGTCTGGTCCCGGGCAGCTTTTAAAGTTGCCCAGGACCATTTGCAACATTTCTGGGCTTGCTGAGTTTCGTCATCAAGCCCAGGAACAACAGAAAAGTTCTGTGTTTTGAATTTGATTCTGCATCAATGTGACTAATGTGACAAATAACAAGATATTAGAGGAGCTGCAGTTCACCGTTTTCTTGCTATTTATCTGACTACCCTGATTAGTTATGGAGAACAAATGTCTAGAAGAGTTGTAAAAAAGCAACAGCTGAGATGAATTCAACTTAGTATTGATAGAACAGCTATGAAAATCCCTGATTTAGTATAATGACATTCCTTAAAATGACCTTTTCCAGCCAGCAATAAAAAGTTTGCTATGCCTGAAAATAAGATAAACAAAAGGCATCTGTTTTTTTAGCAAAATGTTTTTAATATATGCTCTGTTTGCATTTTGTAGCAGAATAACATACCAAGGCAAGGAAAGTTGTATTTATATATTATCCTTGAGTTTTGTGCCTATCTCTTTAAAATCTGTGTAATAAATTTCCTTATGTATATAATATGAAGCATTTTAGCTTTAAGACTGTTTAGTGTTCCCCTTGATAGCTTGTATATTTTAATATAATGCTGTTCTTTGTTGCCTCAACTCATGCAACAATAGCAAAGGAAGAAGAAGAAAATAGCAAAGACACAATAAACCTTTTTTAATTGCTTCCTTCTTTAATATAGGAATGATAAGGATGAGACAAATTCAGAGACTTTTCAGACATTGACACAATTTCCCCATTCATGAAATAATTGTTGACTTTCCTAGAGCTATATATACTAGCACAAAGCATTTATATGTGTATTTTCTAAGTTTTAAATATTGAGAAAGCTGACTGGAAGTTGGACAGCTGCCTCTTAGAGTTAAAACAGTCCTCCATAATTTTGAATTCTACCAACAGTAATTTAAATAATTGTTTTGGACTGCATCTACATCCAGCTTGAATGCAGTTCTTTCTAACTTACTATTTTGGATCCTATCTTTGTAACCAATTTGCATAAATAAACACGTTCTTAGTTTAGAAAACACTTGAATGCAACACTAATTGGATAAACCACTAGTGGTTGAGATTTAATTTTTTATTTAATATCCCGGTACAGAAGAGTTTGTTTTTCCAGAACTAGATTATTCATGCTAATTGGCAGAAACATGAGAAAAAGATTTTCTTACCAAACTTCAGATTTATATAAAAAATGCAATAGTAGTATCAAATAAAAGCAATGTAAAAAGAAAAGTTTGTTGTATTGTAAGTTTGTAATGTTTTACTTTAAAGATAACTAATGCCACTTGGGGCTGAACAGGCAATTAACACCTTGGTAGTGCCTCTAATACAATTCTCAGCTGAAATAATTGATTGAACTCAGTAGAACTTGATAACTTGGATCAAAAGATAAGAAAACTAATAACAATGCACCATGCTCTACATCCAAAAGGTGATATTGATCTATTACACTTGCCAAGATCTCAGGATGGCAGAGGAATCTTACAGATGAAACAAATTTTGGAAGAGAAAAAACACAGCTTAAATGACTACATAAAAAAGCAAAAGAGCCTCTGCTGAAGGAGATGAACAAGGGAAATCTCTTGAAATTAATGAGATTTAAAGCAGAATATCAAAAGGAAACAACTGGAAAAGCATCAAGTTTTTAACTGGAAAAAGAACCCTGTGCATAGGTAAATAACTGAAGGACATTGAAGGAAAGATAGATACAAAGCTGACATGAAGCTGGTTGAGATCAGGGATGCTGAAGAAAGAAACTGAAGGATTCATTTTGGCTATCCAAGAACAAGGCTTGCAGACCAGTTCCATGAAACCAAATTCAGCATGTCAGTAACAACTGTCAGTTATGCAATGAGAAAGATGAAACATGGATCATCGTATCAGTGGCTGCAGCAAAATCTCACAGACGGATTATCTACAACATCATGATCAAGTTACTAAAATCATACATTGGAAGTTTTGCCAGAAGTTTGGGTTCTAATGCAGCAAAAATTACTGGGAACACCAAATTGACAAAGTTCTTGAAAATGAACAGATCAAGATCATGTGGGACTTTTGAATCCAAATAGACAGACCTCTGACCCACAACATGCCTGACATCACTATTGCGGAAAAGAAAAAAAGTCTGGTTCATTGATATTGTAGTACCAAGTGATGCACTAATTGAAGAGAAACAACTAGAAAAAATTAATGAAATACCATGATTTGCAAATTGAAGTTGATTGATTGTGGAGGAAGAAATCAAGAAATCAAGGGTTGTAACATGTAATAATAGGAGTCCTTGGAGTAGTACCCAAAGGGTTGTCTAAATACATGGAAATTTTGAACTTATTAGATATGAATATTCTGACTTACCTGGAACTGCCTATATAATCATATATTACCGTAACAGTTCTTAGGGTTTGTTTCTTAATATATCTCTTATCAATTGGCTGATTGAGTAAATACAATAAGTCCAATTTCCAAAACCAATCTGAAAAAGCCAGATGGGATTGTTATCCAATTAAATGTAATAGGTTCATTTCCGCTCTTCAAATCCCTTAAAAACTTATCTACCCAGAAAGTTTTCTACTATTTTTGAAAACACTGGACTGAGCTTCAGAAAGATGTATGAAGTCATTATTTCTATATCCATGTTTCTTCCTTGCTGCTTTACTGCTAGAAAGTCACACTACTTTTGGCTTTGATTTTCCACAGTCTGTGTTATTTCTAGGTCCATATTGTTCTTCCACTCCTTAAAGAGCTGCAAGAGTTTAGATCCCTTTCTCTTAGGCAATTTGGTGATTCCCTGTCTCAATCACTAGTCATCCACAAGACAAGTGCTGCCCCTTGCATGGCTGGGACCACCCGAGCATCACACATCTGGATCAGGGACACCTAAGCCACCCTGAACTTGATCTGGGCCAGGGGTAAGCAACCTTGGCACTTTTATGACTAGTGGACTTCAACTCTCAGAATTCCTGAGCCAGCCACGCTGAGGGGAAAGACAGAGGTTTCCAAGCTGGCTCCAGAATTCTGGGAGTTGAAGTCCACAAGTCATAAAAGGGCCAAGGTTGCCTACCTCTGATCTGGGCTGTCTGAGTGCCACGTAATCACCCCATGCTGGATTGGGCCCTCTCAAGCTGCACTGCAGCTTCAAGTGCAGAATTGGGACCCCTGCAGTGTCATGTACTGGATCGGAGCTACCCAAGCTGCCCCGCTGCAGCCATTATCACCTGCCATTCAGTGCTATGTGCCAGATCAGGCCTTCCCTGCTACATGAGTTTAAAATATTTAGAGTCAGTTTCTTCAAAACATTTTCCACAGACTTTATGAGTTCATCAAACCTTTGAGAAACAAATTCAACTAGAAATTGCATATTGCTAAGCAGTCTCTTTTTTCTACCCCCCCCCCCAAGTGTCAGCCTCTTCCTTCTCTCTGTAATCTGATATGTTGTTACTCAGTGAAGTAGATAAGCAGGACAATGGTAATAAAGAAACAAAGAGGATCTTTTCAGACTATTTTAATCCAAGTTAATAAAATGCAGATTCCCTTCAGTCCAAACAGAAACATTTCCACCATTCAGAAATGCATACCATGTTTTCACACAAAAATACAGAAATTGATAAGAGGAACCAAATAAAGAGAAACCAAAAAGAGCAGATAAAGTCTAGCTGGGAGTTGAAATAAATCAGCATTCAGCCAGTAAATTAAAATTTAGAGATAAAAAACAAAACAAAAGTTCAAAAAGTGAAGTTAAAAATCCCCGGCTTCCTTAGAAAAATGCTCTGCTGATAGGAGGAGATCATCATCATCATCATCATCATCATCATCATCATCCCCCAGTGAGGCACTACCTTGATGTGATTGTGGGGCTTGTGTACTCTGAGGAAGACAAGAGGTTCAACCATACTGGGCAGGTCTCAGGAGTCAGACAAAGAGTGTCTCTCCCATAAAAAATATGGTGAGACGTAAATTTCAGAAAGCCATACCGGCTCAGATGTCGCCCGGGTTAACAAGGTCCGTGCTAGATATTGGAATTCCTGGATATCTGGTGAAAAATGGGTTACAGCACTCAGGACTGTTGAGTGAGCAACCAGGGCCAGCAGCTGCAGAACTACTGGAAGAAAGTTATCCGTCGCAAATACATAATGATTGAAAACAAAGAAATAATGATCTGTTATTACAGATCAAGTCCAACAAGAAGAGGATATCTAAAACAAATGCACCAGTTCTGGAAGAACAGTATCCAGAATCAGAAATAACAGAACAAAGACTAGCAGATCAATGCCAATTTATAATACGAAAAAAAGTATTCACAGAAAAAGAAATGGATGAACTTTTACTCAGGGCAAAGAAATCAAAGCCTTCCAGAAGTAATTCAGAATGTAGAGGCAAACAAGAGGGAGTTGGCAGTGAAGGAATCCAGCAGAGATTTACAACTGTTCTCATTTGGAAACCAGGCACCTCTTCCTCAGGAAGAATAAAATTCTCTAACTAAAAAAATAAAAGAATTGAAACAAAGAATAGCTGAGCATCTAAAACAGCACAAAAACAACAGAATAGCTGCCTGCTTTAAAGCTTGTTCCAAAGAAAACAGCTAGCACAAGCATTAAAAGATGCAAATATTGCCTTATCAAGTATAAGCACCAATTCACTGCAAGAAATAAACCAACTAATGTATAGCACAGCTGCAGTTATAACTGAATACCTGGGATACAAAATCAACAAAGAAGAAAAACAAACAAACAATGCATAACAAAAATGGAAGGTTAGACTAGAAAATAAGATCAGCAAGTTAAGATCACATGCAAGCAAGCTAGAACAGATGAAAGAAAAGAAGCTGAAGAACAAGAAGACCAAACAATACTTAATCAAGAAATACCACTTACAAACAAGAAAGATCAAGGAAGCACTGGAAATAATAAAACAGCAAATTACAACTATAGCCAGGAAAATCAGTGGATATGAAGCTTGAATTGCAAATTATAGGCAGAACCTCCAATTTTAATCCAACCAGAAACATTTCTACCAATCCATCAATGGAGAAACTGCAATGAATCAGTCAGTACCTGACAAGGAAGAAACAGTGCAGTTCTGGAAACAAATATGGGATAACCCAAAGAAATACAACAAGGATGCAGCTTGGTTAAAAGAGGTGGATGCAAATAAAACAGAAGTTGAAATGAAATAATTAGTAATAACAACAAAAATGGTAGAAAAAAGAGCAAGGAAAATCAAAAATTGGTCAGCACCAGGTGAAGATGAACTTTACATACCAACTCATTGCCAAGCAGTTCAACAATATACTACAAGGAGGAGAAATTGAAAAGTGGTTAACAACTGGGAAAGCCTATCTAATAATGAAAACTCCAGCAAAAGGAACACCAGGCAACTACAGGCCAATTACCTGCTTGCCAGCAACTTTCAAATTGCTAACTGGTATGGTAGCTGATGCAGTACAACAGCATCTAGTTGAAAACAATCTCTTTCCACCTGAGCAGAAAGGAAACCGCCCCAATAGCAGAGGAACAAAAGATCAACTCCTAATAGACAAAATGATCTTGGAAAACTGCAAGAAAAGGAAGACCAACCTGAATGTGGCATGGATTGATTACAAAAAGGCATTTGATTCTCTGCCACATGACTGGATAATCAAATGCCTAGAAATAACAGGAGTCAGTAGAAACATCAGAAAATTTGTACAAAGATCGATGGCACAATGGAAGACACAGTTGCAAGTCAATGGTGAGAGATTGGGAGAGGTTAATATCAAGAGAGGAATATTTCAAGGAGATTCATTATCACCATTACTATTTGTTATTGCACTGTTTCCTCTGTCAACAATATTGAATAACTCAGGACATGGCTATCAAACATCAAAAACATCTGCCAGACTATCCCACCTCCTTTACATGGATGATCTGAAGCTGTATGGAAAAACATCATCTGAAATAGAATCGCTGCTCAACACTGTCCATATATAGAGCCAAGATATTGTTATGGAGTTTGGCTTGGACAAATGTGCCACACTTACTATCAAACAAGGAAAAATGGTGAAAACTGAAGGAATCAGGATGCCCCACGAAAATAACATTAAGAGTCTGGATGAGGAAGATTACTACAAATACTTGGGTATCCTTCAAGCTGACAACATCAAGCACACTGAAGTCAAGAAAAAGATTAGAGGTGAATACATCAAGAGAGTGAAGAAGACCTTGATGTATATATAGCCAAGATATTGTAAATTAGTATATCAGGAAAACTTACTGACTACTGGAGAGACCAAACTGGCCTACAAGAAAGACCAAATGAAGATCAAAATAGAGGCATGGGAAGACAAAGCACTACATGGCCAATACATTAAAAAAATAGCTGGGAAAGCAGATAATAACAAGACCTGGCAATGGCTAAGAGCAGGAAAATTGAAGAAAGAGACCGAACAAAATACAAAGACCTACAAATAGAAATAGAAAGACTGTGGCAAAAGCAAGCAAAGGTAGTACCAATAGTAATAGGCTCCTTGGATGCAATCCCAAAACAACTGGAGCACCACTTGAACACAATTGGCATTGACAAATTTGCTATAAGTCAATTGCAAAAGGCGGCCTTATTAGGAACTGCTTCCATCCTGCGACGATATCTGTAATACCATCAAACATCCACATCTGCCTATCCCAGGTCCTGGGTAAGGAATCGATAGGTAGACAAAATACCAAATCCAGTCTGAACATCTGGCTGACTGTGCGATGATCAATAATAATAATAATAATAATAATAATAATAATAATAATAATAATAATAATAATAATAATCCCCCAGTGAGGCACTACCTTGACGTGGTTATGGGGCTTATGGTGAGACGTAAACTGCAGAATGCCATACCGGCTCGGATGTCGCCCGGGTTAACAAGGTCCGCGCTAGATATCGGAGTTCCTGGATATCTGGTGAAAAATGGGTTACAGGACTCAGGACTGTTGGCTGAGCAACCAGGGCCAGCAGCTGCAGAACTACTGGAAGAAAAGGTGTTTACCCGTCGCAGATACACAGTGATGGAAAACAAAGAAATAATGACCTGTTACTACAGATCAAGTCCAACAAGAAGAGGATATCTAAAACTAATGCACCAGTTCTGGAAAGAACAACATCCAGAATCAGAAATAACAGAACAGAGACTAGCAGATCAACGCCGATTTATAACACGAAATAAAGTATTCACAGAAACAGAATTGGATGAACTGCAAAGGTTTACCAAGGGCAAAGAAATCAAAGCCTTACCAGAAGTAATTCAGAATGTAGAGGCAAACCAGGGGAGTTGGCAGTGAAGGAATCCAGCAGAGATATACAACTGTTCTCATTTGGAAACCAGGCACCTCTTCTCAGGAAGAACAAAACCCTCTAACTAAAGAAATAAAAGAATTGAAACAAAGAATAACTGAGCATCTAGAACAGCACAAAAACAACAGAATAAGGCACCAGAAAAATGGAAGGTTAGACTAGAAAATAAGATCAGCAAGTTAAGATCACATGCAAGCAAGCTAGAACAGATGAAAAAAAAGAAGCTGAAGAACAAGAAGACCAAAGAATACCTAATCAAGAAATAACACTTAGAAACAAGGAAGATCAAGGAAGCACTGGAAATAATAAAGCAACAAATAACAGCTAAAGCCAGGAAAATCAGTAGATATGAAGCTCGAATTGCAAACTATAGGCAGAACCTCCAATTTCAATCCAATCAGAAACGTTTCTACCAATCCATCAATGGAGAAACTGCAAGGAATCAGTCAGTACCTGACAAGGAAGAAACAGTGCAGTTCTGGAAGCAGATATGGGATAACCCAAAGAAATACAACAAGGATGCGGCTTGGTTAAAAGAGGTGGATGCAAATAAAACAGAAGTTGAAATGAAAGAACTAGTAATAACAACAAAAATGGTAGAAAAAAGAGCAAAGAAAATCAAAAATTGGTCAGCACCAGGTGAAGATGAACTGCATGGGTTTTGGTTGAAACATCTAACTGTTATACACCCACTCATTGCCAAGCAGTTCAACAATATACTACAAGGAGGAGAAATTGAAAAGTGGCTAACAACTGGGAAAACCTACCTAATAATGAAAAATCCAGCAAAAGGGGCAACACCAGGTAACTACAGGCCAATTACCTGCTTACCAACAACTTTCAAATTACTAACTGGTGTGGTAGCTGATGCAGTACAACAGCATCTAGTTGAAAACAATCTCTTTCCACCTGAGCAGAAAGGAAATCGCCCCAATAGCAGAGGAACAAAAGATCAACTCCTAATAGACAAAATGATCTTGGAAAACTGCAAGAGAAGGAAGACCAACCTGAATGTGGCATGGATTGACTACAAAAAGGCATTTGACTCTCTGCCACATGATTGGATAATCAAGTGCCTAGAAATAACAGGAGTCAGTAGAAACATCAGAAAATTTGTGCAAAGATCGATGGCACAATGGAAGACACAGTTGCAGATCAATGGTGAGAGGCTGGGAGAGGTTAATATCAAGAGAGGAATATTTCAAGGAGATTCATTATCACCATTACTATTTGTTATTGCACTGTTTCCTCTGTCAACAATACTGAATAACTCAGGACATGGCTATCAAACATCAAAAACATCTGCCAGACTATCCCACCTCCTTTACATGGATGATCTGAAGCTGTATGGAAAAACATCATCTGAAATAGAATCGCTGCTCAACACTGTCCGTATATATAGCCAAGATATTGTAATGGAGTTTGGCTTGGACAAATGTGCCACACTTACTATCAAACAAGGAAAAATAATGAAAACTGAAGGAATCAAGATGCCCCACAAAAATAACATTAAGAGTCTGGATGAGGAAGAGTACTACAAATACTTGGGCATCCTTCAAGCTGACAACATCAAGCACACTGAAGTCAAGAAAAAGATTAGAGGTGAATACATCAAGAGAGTGAGGAAGATCTTAAAATCCAAACTCAATGGAGGAAATACCATAAAGGCAATCAACACCTGGGCAATCCCAGTCATTAGGTACACAGCTGGAATAGTGGACTGGACTCAAGCAGAACTAAAAGCAATGGATAGGCAGACCAGAAAAATAATGACAATGAATCATGCCCTTCATCCACGCAGTGACATTGATAGACTTTATCTACCAAGGCAAATAGGTGGGCGTGGAATGCTACAAGTACATCAGATGGTTGAAGAAGAAAAAATGGCTTTGGAAGAATATCTGAAGAACAATGATGAAGATGCACTGAAATTAGTATATCAGGAAGGCTTACTAACTACTGGAGAGACCAAACTGGCCTACAAGAAAGACCAAATGAAGAACAGAATAGAGGCATGGGAAGACAAAGCACTACATGGCCAATACATGAAAAAAATAGCTGGGAAAGCAGATAATAATAAAACCTGGCAATGGCTAAGAGCAGGAAAATTGAAGAAAGAGACCGAGGGACTAATTCTGGCTGCACAAGACCAAGCCTTAAGGACAAATGCATACAAAGTCAAAATTGAGAAGACAGCAACAGACAGTAAGTGCCGCCTGTGCAAAGAAGCTGAAGAAACAGTGGACCACCTGGTAAGCTGTTGCAAGAAGATTGCACAAGACTGACTACAAGCAGCGGCATGACAAAGTAGCAACAATGGTGCATTGGAAGATCTGCAAAAAATATCATTTGCCTATAAGCAAAAACTGGTGGGATCATAAAATAGAGAAAGTCATAGAAAATGATAAAATTAAACTGCTCTGGGACTTCAGAATTCAAACAGACAAGCACCTGCAACATAACACCCCAGACTTAACAATTGTCGATAAGAAAGACAAAAAAGTCTGGATAGTGGACGTGGCAGTGCCTGGAGATAGCAGAATAGAAGAGAAAGAACTGGAGAAGATAACAAAATACAAAGACCTACAAACAGAAATAGAAAGACTGTGGCAAAAGCAAGCAAGGGTAGTACCAATAGTCATAGGCTCCTTGGGTGCAATCCCAAAACAACTGGAGCACCACTTGAACACAATTGGCATTGACAAATTCTCTATTAGTCAAGTTGCAAAAGGCGGCCTTACTAGGAACTGCTTCCATCCTGCGACGATATCTGTAATACCATCAAACATCCACATCTGCCTATCCCAGGTCCTGGGTAAGGACTCGATAGGTAGACAAAATGCAAATCCAGTCTGAACATCTGGCTGACTGTGCGATGATCAATAATAATAATAATAATAATAAATAATAATTAATAATAATAATAATAATAATAATAATAATAATCAAGAAACAAACCAACTAATGTACAGCACAGCTGCAGTTATAACTGAATACCTGGGATGCAAAATCAACAAAGAAGAAAAACAAACAAACAGTGCATCAGAAAAATGGAAGGTTAGACTAGAAAATAAGATCAGCAAGTTAAGATCACATGCAAGCAAGCTAGAACAGATGAAAGAAAAGAAGCTGAAGAACAAGAAGACCAAGAATACCTAATCAAGAAATACCACTTAGAAACAAGGAAGATCAAGGAAGCACTGGAAATAATAAAGCAACACAATAACAGCTATAGCCAGGAAAATCAGTAGATATGAAGCTCGAATTGCAAACTATAGGCAGAACCTCCAATTTCAATCCAATCAGAAACGTTTCTACCAATCCATCAATGGAGAAACTGCAAGGAATCAGTCAGTACCTGACAAGGAAGAAACAGTGCAGTTCTGGAAGCAGATATGGGATAACCCAAAGAAATACAACAAGGATGCGGCTTGGTTAAAAGAGGTGGATGCAAATAAAACAGAAGTTGAAATGAAAGAACTAGTAATAACAACAAAAATGGTAGAAAAAAGAGCAAAGAAAATCAAAAATTGGTCAGCACCAGGTGAAGATGAACTGCATGGGTTTTGGTTGAAACATCTAACTGTTATACACCCACTCATTGCCAAGCAATTCAACAATATACTACAAGGAGGAGAAATTGAAAAGTGGCTAACAACTGGGAAAACCTACCTAATAATGAAAAATCCAGCAAAAGGGGCAACACCAGGTAACTACAGGCCAATTACCTGCTTACCAACAACTTTCAAATTACTAACTGGTGTGGTAGCTGATGCAGTACAACAGCATCTAGTTGAAAACAATCTCTTTCCACCTGAGCAGAAAGGAAACCACCCCAATAGCAGAGGAACAAAAGATCAACTCCTAATAGACAAAATGATCTTGGAAAACTGCAAGAGAAGGAAGACCAACCTGAATGTGGCATGGATTGACTACAAAAAGGCATTTGACTCTCTGCCACATGATTGGATAATAAAGTGCCTAGAAATAACAGGAGTCAGTAGAAACATCAGAAAATTTGTGCAAAAGATCGATGGCACAATGGAAGACACAGTTGCAGATCAATGGTGAAAAGCTGGGAGAGGTTAATATCAAGAGAGGAATATTTCAAGGAGATTCATTATCACCATTACTATTTGTTATTGCACTGTTTCCTCTGTCAACAATACTGAATAACTCAGGACATGGCTATCAAACATCAAAAACATCTGCTAGACTATCCCACCTCCTTTACATGGATGATCTGAAGCTGTATGGAAAAACATCATCTGAAATAGAATCGCTGCTCAACACTGTCCGTATATATAGCCAAGATATTGTAATGGAGTTTGGCTTGGACAAATGTGCCACACTTACTATCAAACAAGGAAAAATAGTGAAAACTGAAGGAATCAAGATGCCCCACGAAAATAACATTAAGAGTCTGGATGAGGAAGAGTACTACAAATACTTGGGTATCCTTCAAGCTGACAACATCAAGCACACTGAAGTCAAGAAAAAGATTAGAGGTGAATACATCAAGAGAGTGAAGAAGATCTTAAAATCCAAACTCAATGGAGGAAATACCATAAAGGCAATCAACACCTGGGCAATCCCAGTCATTAGGTACACAGCTGGAATAGTGGACTGGACTCAAGCAGAACTAAAAGCAATGGATAGGCAGACCAGAAAAATAATGACAATGAATCATGCCCTTCATCCACGCAGTGACATTGATAGACTTTATCTACCAAGGCAAATAGGTGGGCGTGGAATGCTACAAGTACATCAGATGGTTGAAGAAGAAAAAATGGCTTTGGAAGAATATCTGAAGAACAATGATGAAGATGCACTGAAATTAGTATATCAGGAAGGTTTACTAACTACTGGAGAGACCAAAGTGGCCTACAAGAAAGACCAAATGAAGAACAGAATAGAGGCATGGGAAGACAAAGCACTACATGGCCAATACATGAAAAAAATAGCTGGGAAAGCAGATAATAATAAAACCTGGCAATGGCTAAGAGCAGGAAAATTGAAGAAAGAGACCGAGGGACTAATTCTGGCTGCACAAGACCAAGCCTTAAGGACAAATGCATACAAAGTCAAAATTGAGAAGACAGCAACAGACAGTAAGTGCCGCCTATGCAAAGAAGCTGAAGAAACAGTGGACCACTTGGTAAGCTGTTGCAAGAAAATTGCACAGACTGATTACAAGCAGCGGCATGACAAAGTAGCAACAATGGTGCATTGGAAGATCTGCAAAAAATATTATTTGCCTGTAAGCAAAAACTGGTGGGATCATAAAATAGAGAAAGTCATAGAAAATGATAAAATTAAACTGCTCTGGGACTTCAGAATTCAAACAGACAAGCACCTGCAACATAACACCCCAGACTTAACAATTGTCGATAAGAAAGACAAAAAAGTCTGGATAGTGGACGTGGCAGTGCCTGGAGATAGCAGAATAGAAGAGAAAGAACTGGAGAAGATAACAAAATACAAAGACCTACAAATAGAAATAGAAAGACTGTGGCAAAAGCAAGCAAGGGTAGTACCAATAGTCATAGGCTCCTTGGGTGCAATCCCAAAACAACTGGAGCACCACTTGAACACCATTGGCATTGACAAATTCGCTATAGTCAATTGCAAAAGGCAGCCTTATTAGGAACTGCTTCCATCCTGCGACGATATCTGTAATACCATCAAACATCCACATCTGCCTATCCCAGGTCCTGGGTAAGGACTCGATAGGTAGACAAAATGCCAAATCCAGTCTGAACATCTGGCTGACTGTGCGATGATCCATATAATAATAATAATAATAATAATAATAATAATAATAATAATAATAATAATAATAATAATAATAATTCTGGCTGCACAAGACCAAGCCTTAAGGACAAATGCATACAAAGTCAAAATTGAGAAGACAGCAACAGACAGTAAGTGCCGCCTATGCAAAGAAGCTGAAGAAACAGTGGACCACTTGGTAAGCTGTTGCAAGAAGATTGCACAGACTGATTACAAGCAGCGGCATGACAAAGTAGCAACAATGGTGCATTGGAAGATCTGCAAAAAATATCATTTGCCTGTAAGCAAAAACTGGTGGGATCATAAAATAGAGAAAGTCATAGAAAATGATAAAATTAAACTGCTCTGGGACTTCAGAATTCAAACAGACAAGCACCTGCAACATAACACCCCAGACTTAACAATTGTCGATAAGAAAGACAAAAAAGTCTGGATAGTGGACGTGGCAGTGCCTGGAGACAGCAGAATAGACGAGAAAGAACTGGAGAAGATAACAAAATACAAAGACCTACAAATAGAAATAGAAAGACTGTGGCAAAAGCAAGCAAGGGTAGTACCAATAGTCATAGGCTCCTTGGGTGCAATCCCAAAACAACTGGAGCACCACTTGAACACCATTGGCATTGACAAATTCGCTATTAGTCAATTGCAAAAGGCGGCCTTATTAGGAACTGCTTCCATCCTGCGACGATATCTGTAATACCATCAAACATCCACATCTGCCTATCCCAGGTCCTGGGTAAGGACTCGATAGGTAGACAAAATGCCAAATCCAGTCTGAACATCTGGCTGACTGTGCGATGATCGATAATAATAATAATATAGAGTTGGAAGGGACCTTGAAGGTCTTCTAATCCAATCCCCTGCTCAAGTAGGAAACCCTATACCATTTCAGACAAATGGTTGTCCAGTCTCTTCTTAAAAACTTCCAGTTTTTAAGCATTCCAGTTTGGAGCATTCACCGTTTCTGGTGGCAGGTTGTTCCACTGGTTAATTGTTCTAACTGTCAGGAAATTTCTCCTTAGTTCTAGGTTGCTTATCTCCTTGATTAGCTTCCATCCATTGCTTCTTGTCCTGCCTTCAGGTAGTTTGGAAAATAGGTTGATGCCCTCTTCTTTGTGGCAGCCCTTGAGATATTGGAACACTGCTATTGTGTCACCCCTAGTCCTTCTCTTCATTAAACTAGACATATCCAATTCTTTGTATGTTTTAGCCTCCAGTACTCTAATCATCTTTGTTGCTCTTCTCTCTACTCTTTCTAGAACAGTGGTTCTCAACCTGTGGGTCGGGACCCCATTTGGAGTCGAATGACCATTTCACGGGGGTCGCCAAACAACGCAGTCCGCCATTTTTTCCCCCTTTTCCTTAGCTGTGCTACTCCCTTTTATTCTATTGGCTTTTGAAAGCCAATAGAATAGACTCTCTTGAATAGAGTCTAATTCTATTGGCTTTCAAAAGCCAATAGGAATTGTCCAGACTGTCTCTGCCCTGCTGAGCCCGCCAAAAGTCCCATTCTGCAAACGGTGCTGCACCAGTTGAGTAGTCCTCGACTTACGACTGGTTGAGTAGTCCTCGACTTACGACCGGTTGGAGGTCGCGGCATTAAAAAGGTTGAGAACCACTGTTCTAGAGTCTCAACATCTTTTTTACATCCTGGTGACCAAACTGGATGCAATATTCCAAGTGTGGCATTACTAAGGCATTGTAAAGTGATATTAACCTTCACGAGATCTTGATTCTATCCCTCTGTTAATGCATCCTAGCATTGTGTTGGCTTTTTTGGCAGCTGCAGCATACTGCTGGCTCCTATTGAAGTGATTATCCACTAGGACTCCGAGATCCTTCTCACAGTTACTACTATTGAGCAAAGTACTACCTATACTATATCTGTGCATTTGGTTTTTCTTGCCTAAATGTAGAACCTTACTTTTTTCACCATTGAATTTTATTTTGTTATATAGTGCCCAATGTTCATGTCTGTCAAGATCCTTCTGTATCTTAAGCCTATCTTCTGTTGGCTATTCCTGCCAGCTTGGTGTTGTCTGCAAATTTGATGAGTTCCCCATTTATCCCCCTCATCCAAATCATTAATGAAGATGTTGAAGAGACTGGGCCCAGAACAGAGCACTGGAGCACTCCACTACAAACTTCCCTCCATGTAGATGCAATTCCATTGAGTACAGCTGGTCAGCCAGCTATGAATCCATCTGGTGGCAATGCTGTCTAACCCACATTTTTCTATCTTATCAAGTAGTTGGTTGTGGTCTACTTTATCAAATGCCTTACTGAAGTCCAAGTAAATTATATCCTCAGCATTCCTCTGGTCCACTAATCTTGTCACCTGGTCAAAGAATGCAATAAGATTTGTCTGGCATGAACTGTTTTTGACAAACCCATGTTGGCTTTTGGGAATGACGTTGTTTGCCTCTAGGTGTTCATTGATTTGTGGTTGATTATTTTTTTCAGAATCTTCCTAGGTATTGAGGTCAGGCTGATAGATCTGTAGTTTCCTGGATGCATTTCCCCCCCTTTTTTGAAGATGGGAACTATATCAGCTCTTTTCCAGTCCTCTGATAGTTCCCCAGTGCTCCAGCATCTTGAAAGATATAGTTCAGTAGTTCTGAGATTATATCTGCTAGTTCCTTCAGAACTTTAGGTGTAATCCATCTGATCCTAGTGATTTGAACTCGTCTAGGCGGGACAGGTGCTCACTTACCATTTTCTTGCCTATCTTAACTTGTGTTTCTAATCTTGTTTTTATGGTACTGTTTTTTTTCCCTTTGTGTAAAGATGGATGCAAAAAACAAGCTAAGTAGTTCTGCTTTATCCCTGTTGCTTCTTATCTTCTTGCCACTTTCTCCTACTAATGGACCAATCATTTCCTTAACTTTTTTCTTGTTTTTTACATGTTGAAATAAGTTTTTTGTGGTTATTATTTTTGATTTTTGTCGCAAAGCCTTAGTTCATTTTAAGCCTTAGCTTTCTTCACTTTATCTTTGCAGACTTGGGCTATTTGCTGATTTTCTGTTTTAGTTATGTGCCCCTCTTTCCACTTTTTATACTTGTCCTTTTTGTGTTTCATTTATCAGTGAGTTCTTTATGCAGCCATGCTGATTTCTTTTGAGAACTGTTATTTTTCTTCTTTGTTGGTATTGTGCTAGACTGGGCTTTTATAATTTCACGTTTCAAAATTTCTCAAGCTTCTTGAGTTGTTTTCCCCTTGAGGATTCTCATCCATGGAATCCTTCCAAAGGTCTCTCTAAGTTTATTTAAATTAGCTCTCTTAAAGTCCAGGACTCTAGTTTGACTATGTTCTATTGCTTGTGCTTGCATAATGTTGAATTCCAATATTACATGATCCTACCACCCTCCAAGGTTCCTGTGGCTTCAGATGTAAAAGTCCCTTGCCTTCCAGAGTTTCACAAGGAGTTGCAATCTTCAAGATTCCCCTCTCCTGGGTGGGTTCCTCGTTGTCCAAAAGTACTCTTGGGTCATTCCTAAGTGCCCCCATCCAAATCCAGGGGGCAGGGCTGCCAAAGACCCAACTCTGGAAACAAATACAGCAGATTGTGAGTAAGAGAAAGAAAACTCTCATCCCTTTCTACAGCAAGCATCTTGGGGAGGAGTCAACCAACAATAATAATGATGATAATTGACAAAGCAACAATGCTGCATTGGAAGATCTACAAAAAATATCACTTGCCTGCAAGCAAGAATTGGTGGGACCACAAAGTAGTGAAAGTGAAAGAAAATGAAGAACCTAAATTCCTCTGGGACTTAAGAATTCAAACTGACAGACATCTGCCACATAATACCCCAGACTTAACAATTGTCAGTACGAAAGACAAAAAAGTCTGAATAGTGGTTGTGGCAGTACTTGGAGACAGCAGAATGGAAGAGAAAGAACTGGAGAAGATCACAAAATACAAAGACCTGCAAATAGAAATAAAACAACTTGGTAGAAGCAAGCAAAAGTAATTCCAGTAGTAATAGGTGCATTGGGTGCAATCCCAAAACAAGTGGAGCACCATTTGAAAATCATTGGCATTGAGAAATTCACCATCAGTCAATTGCAAAAAGCAACTGTGCAGAACAACTTACATCCTGTAATAATATCTGTAATACCCAGATCTGCCTACCCTAAGTCCTTGAAAAGGACTTGATAGGTTTGGTGACATTGTGGTATCACAAAACCCATGTATTGCAGGCTAATTCTGTCAACTGCCAGGAGTTCGATCCTGACCAGTTCAAAGTTGAATCCGCCTTCCATCCTTCTGAAGTTGGTAAAATGAGATGTTGGCGGCAATATGCTGATTCTATACGCCACTTAGAGAGCGTTGCAAAACATTTTGAAGTGGTATATAGGTGTCATGGTCCCATCAGAGTCCAGGACTGAGGAGAAGGAGGAGGAGATGAATCCACGGCTGGCGCAGAGGGATGGTGCAGTTCCTGTGGCTCAGGAGGAATGACCTGAGAATGAGGATGAGGAAGTCCCAGGTCCATCAGGCCTCGGAATAATAAGCAAGGAGGAAGGGGGGGCTTAGGCTTATCAAGGAAGAGGGGAGGAGATAGAAAGGGCAGGCAGTGGACCAGAGAACTGGTGGAGTTCTGGAGATGAACAAATGCCTCCCTCACCAGATCCCCATGTGAGAAGAATGGAGAGAAGGCAGAATCAGCACAGGCTGCTCTGATACTTGGGAGGAGGGCACCCCACCCCTCCTCACAAGTTTCACCTGGAGAGTAACATTTAAGGAGACACTGTGAGGAGGATTTTTTGCCAGGAACAAGTGTTTGGTTTTGGATTACACTGCCTTGACTTTGCCTGCTTTTGCCCTGCTTTAAGAACTGCTTTTGCCCTGTGTCAGGACTGTTGCTGTGAGGACTGTTCTTAGCTTGCCCTAACCCTGAAGATTCGCCCTTCAGACCTGCCTTGCCTTGGACACCATCTTGTTTTGAGAAGTGCTCTTTGCCTTGTCTTAGACCTTTGCCTTGGTCTGAGGACTGCCCCTGCCTTATGCCTAGACTTGTGCCTTGGGGGCTTGCTGGGTAATTTATGGGCTGTTGTTTGGGGAACTGAAGGTGGAGTCTGACTGGAGGATCATTTGTTTAAACTTCCCAAGAGAAATAAAACCTCTCTGGAGGCTTGTCTAGTCTGGCCCACTTGGGTCATAACAATAAGTCTAAGTGCTATTGCTAATGTCAGGTTTTCATACAGTATCAGCAGTAGGGAGAGAGAAATTTACATCGTATGTTGCTATGCATAAAATTAGTATAGAATTATTATAAGAAATTAGTTTTGTAAGAAACGGAAAAAAACATTATAACTTCGTACCTTCTGTAGCATAAGTTCAAGCCTAAACACTGAATATTAAGACACTGCATTAGCCAAGTGCATAAAAACCCAACTTCAGATCAGGATTTGTAAGCATTGTGCACACAGGTATATATCTCACATGTTTTTATTCTGTGAGTGAGAAACATTCAAAAACATATCAGCTGTTGTTTCTGCATTCCACTTTTTACTTTTTTAAAGTATTTTTTGTTCAGATCAACTGATCTACGTTTTGATTCAGTCATGATAAAGCTGATATGACAAGGAGGCCTTGTTCAACCAACATCCTGAAGCACTGCCCTGGAACTGAACTTTATATCATGTTTTCCATTAACTATCCTCCTTGTATCCATGTGGAATTATCCATTGGCTTAGCACAAAGTCTTTAGTCTCTCATACCCATCTAACAGTCAGTGGGCAAAAAGCAATATGTGTGGAGAAGTAACTTTGCTCTTTGCAATGCTAGTTTCTGCCAAATTATCCACAATGATCTTCTGTTGGATTTTCAGCCACTGGGCATTTTTGAAAGGGTTGGAGGGAAATGTTTACACAGAGCTGTTTTTTTTTCTCTTCCTTTTCATTTTGATTACTGCTGTGCAGAGGCTAATTTCAGACTGCTGGGCCTTTGAGAGTTGTGAAAAGCATAGAATGAAAAGAACAACAGCTGGATGTGTAATCTGGAAATCACAAATAGTAACTTGTTTGTCATTTCTAGATCTATTGTGGATGTCTTTTTGCTTGCTCTTTATGATATCTGGACGAGGTAGTAAAATGGATTTCGAATATAGTTTAGTTTAACGAAGAGAAGTTTAACGAAGAGAAGGACAAGGGGGGACATGATAGCAGTATTCCAATATCTCAGGGGCTGCCATAAAGAAGAGGGAACTAAGCTATTTTCCAAAGCACCTGAAGGCAGGACAAGAAGCAACGGGTGGAAACTAATCAAGGAGAGAAGCAACCTAGAACTAAGGAGAAACTTCCTGACAGTGAGAACAATTAATCAGTGGAATAGCTTGCCTCCAGAAGCAGTAAATGCTCCAACACTGGAAGTTTTTAAGAAGAGACTGGACAGCCACTTGTCCGAAATGGTGTAGGGTTTCCTACCCGAGCAGGGGGTTGGACTAGATGACCTCCAAGGTCCCTTCCAACTTTACTAATATGAACATATAGAGCTTTGCTTAGTGGCTAATTTTACTTATCCAGTTAATTTTCTGAAGAACATTTGGGGAAGACTGCCAGTACATAGCAACAGATGGTAAATGCCTAAACCAATCTCATTGGATCTCTGACTAAAATATTTACAACATACTGTAGCCTAATTGTAGATAGTCCCTTGGAGATGAGGTTTAAAATTGACTGACAAACATTAAAATTCTAACTTAACACGATTACCATGTTTAAATAAAGGCCTTTTGTTTAGGTCATTACTAGTCTTACCTCAAGCTGTACTGTGCCTGAGTGTAGGCACACAAAAAAGGAATTCTTGGTGAAGCATTATATTTGAATTCTAATGATTCCATGAACATTTCATAAATGTTGGATGCTTTCTTTTCTCATTTTTTCAAACTTCAGTAAATGCTGAAAATCAAAATTAGGTAAATTCCTCATTACCAGCAAGTGATTTTCTACAACTTCAGTGATCACACAATGATGTAAGTGGCCACTAAGGTCACATTTATTCTGATGTATATATTATCAGAGTACAGAAATAACATTTTCAGCACTGCTCAACCTGTAATTAATCTAAGATTGTTAAAGTTCTGCATTTATCATACCACAATGGAAACAGTTTTCTGCAATCCTTAAGTATTAGTTTTTAAAGAGCATGAAACTCAAGAGTGTCATCCCAAGATGTCATAGATGAAGAATTTCCCTTTTTTAATTTAACAGAACATTAATTTGACCTGTTTTATTTGTCACTTTTGACATCTGTTCCACACCCAGTGTGTTAGACCTCAGGTATGTAGTTCTGAAAAGCTGTATTTTCAGAGATACCTTCTATTTCATTTTAGTGAAACATATTCTTCCTGTTATTTTCCTGCTATTTGATAAGAGTATTTAGAGCAAAATATTATCTACTTCCTGTCTTTTTAAACTTCATGATATAGAGCAGTGTTTCTTAACCTTAGCAAATTTAAAATGTGTGGATTTGAACTCCCAGATTTCCTCACCCAACATGTTCTTAGTTCAATTGAAGAGGCACAATTTCTGTCCAGGACATTAAACCTGCTGGAACATGAAATGGGACTTTCTTTGTGATGATACCTCCTCTGGGGAAGATATCAGTCATTGTGGAACTTCATTTATCAGCTTTTTCCTATTTAGTATTGTAAAGTTGGTATGGCTCCTGTTTTTAGAGGTTATTGATACAGTTTGTATAGCTCTTGTTTTTAAATTTTATTTAACTATCTTCTTTTTTGTGTGCATAGACTAGGGCAACACTGAAATATTGACAGTAAAGTAGGCTAAGAGAACTTTTTGGATGGTGCTTGGATAAGACAAGACTGGTTTTCCTCTATGTGCTTTGAGTTAATTGCTGTTTTACATAGATGTTGCCTGTTGTAATAGCAAAACATATTTTATTGTTATATTTATCTAAATGTCATTTGCTTTCCAGCAGTCTTCCTTTATTTTGATTCTTGATGTAGTCCTTTTTGTTTGAACTAAGGTCTTGTGTAACGACAACAGGTGTTGTGATTTAACCCAGAGTCAATTGACTCTGTGGGACTCTTTGAAGCATTCCTCCAACCATGTCTTTGCTCACATGGATATGATGTGGCTCAATTAATCTGGGACAAGATCTGTGACCTTCACATAGAAGCCATTTTGAATAGCCAGCATTATAATTGCCACATAGTTGGTGGTCTGGACAGATTATTTTTTCTTTGTCTTTTCAGAGCTCTTTCATAGTTTCCTACAGATGCTCCCTTGAGCATGCATTTGTGTCTTCTTTCCATTTATGACATTCCAGAGCTATTTTTAAAATTATTTTTATTGTTTCAGGAAGTTGAAGCTCAAACAGCAGAAGCAATGAAAACATTCCCTGTGCTAGTATTATTGGTTTCTTCACCTTTTTATTTAGATTGCAGATGCCGTGTAGGCCTTGACTTCCCTCCTCAATGGCAAACTCCTACCACAAACAACTATGTCTGCAGATGGTTTCTGTGCCTCTTTCTGCTTCTGTGTTCCATTTCCTTTTGTGGTTTTCATTCCCACAGTAACTGATTCATGGGACTCTTCCTCTCCTGAGAATAGTATATGGCACATGTCATTTTCACAGTTCTGCTGTAAATGTGGGGATGGTCTGTCCAGATGGGATCAAGAGTTTCTAGAATTCTGCTGCTTCTGTGTCTGGGTTGATATTTCAGGGCTGAAAAAGATTGCTAAATGGTAAGTTGTTCCTGGCTCCATGAATATGGTGGGATGAATTGGAAAGTTAAGATTAAAATATAGTAAGTGAATTTCTAAAATTCCATCATGGCAGTACCCATTGGTTAACCTACAGTGCTGGCAAAATGTACATTAGTTTATTTATATTTATATCTTACTTATTTAATCAATGTTCCTGAAATGAGTGTACAAAATGTAACAACTTTGTAAACCATAAAGCTATATTTACAATGTGGCACTTGAAAGGAAAATTAAAGTAGGAATAAGATATCTGCAAAATGCCCAAATCATGTTGCAGTAGCTAGGAAGGCATATCTTAACCACATATTTGTTTAATCCAACTATTTCCATAATGTGGCCTTGATTAATTTTTATGCTGAGTCTTGCAACTTGTCCTGCCCTATGTTACAATAGGTGGTACTTGCCCTGTTCTTCTTGTTTTTTGCAACACGGGCCCATTGAGGGTTGATGCAAATCAATTGTTTCCTTGTACTCTCTCTGTGTACCATAAGCAAGAAAGTAAGGTCAGATGGTGATGAAAAGATACAGACTCTCAATTAACCTTATGATAGTGCTATCCATCAACAATATTAGGCTCCAAATATAGGTGGTGTTGAAGGAAAAGTCTAAAAAAGTCAGGGCAAAAATTCTGTTAGATGGAGAAGAAATGTATAGTGACCAATATTCTGTGCCAATCATTTTCAAATATTGGATGTCGCTTTGAGCTTCCACTCAGGTTTGTACATTCCTCCCAAAATTTTTCACAGCCATGGTTTGCCTCACTACATAACCACTGGCTGCCCATTTTCGAGGGTTGTTTCCTGCCTTAACTCTTAGTTCAGTTCATCCAGGTTTGTAACGTCCAATTGAAGTTAGCCAATATGTAAGCCAGACTATTAAATTTTCTTAAATTGCACATAGTGAGCCCTAGGACTCTCAATCTGAGTCCACCAGTGGAAGATATTCAGGGCTTAGGTTTGGGATCTCTTTCCTGCTACTTCCCTATGCCTTCAGGGCATATGAATTGCAAATCACCTGAGGGGGCCTGGTTCCCTCCCCCTTGGAATTTGCTGGAAGTTGTTCCTACACAATTTTAATGACACAGGGTTAAAGAATCAGGCTGGAGGTAGGTGAAAGAGATAGGCTCAACATGATTCTGAATGGCGTGTGTGTGTGTGTGTGTGTGTGTGTGTGTGTGTGTGTGTGTGTGTGTGCACGCACGCGCGCGCGCACGCACAGCTGCTTCTACAAAACAGGCAATACAACCATCCTGGACAAATTTTCCCTCCCACCAGACAGAAGTCCAAGGTGTTCAGTACTTGCTGTGCCAACTATTTCCAAATGTTATCACTCCATAAATACATTCAACTGCTTAATTACAACACAAATGGGGCAAGAAAGAAAACCTTACAGTGAGTTTCCACCCTCCCCCCATAGTCTTCCTAGTTTTCTTCTGAGGCTTCACGTGGGAACCAATGGCTCCAGGACTCCTTCCTTCTTCTGCAGCTTTCACAGGCATCTGGGAAAATGGTAGGACTTGGGGAGATCTGTTCCACTCAGGTTGCATGGTGGCTTTTTAGTGGATGGCTGGATTCAAAACCCAATTCCATGGCTCAAATGGATGGAGGCAGTATCTGGGTTGTGTGGTCTGCTTCCAAAAGGTTGTTGAGTCATCTATGCAGGGCTGAAAGATATGAGAACAAGCTCTCCTCCCCCCCTTTCTGGGTGGACTTTCCCTGGAGAGGCAGACAAAGGTATGTAGTATAGAGGATAAGAAAAGGAGAAGTAGAATGGGTGGTTGCTTGCAGATAGAGTTTGAAAAAGCATTAATACTGTATTTGTTAAAGAAACAGATAGGCAGACAAAATAAGAAAATCACAGATGAGGACAAAAGAGAGACTGGATTCTAGTAAGAGAACATAAATGAAAGGTCTCATTTCTGAAATGAACGTTTGTAATATGTTAGAGAGGACTTTAGGACTTGTAACTTGAAAAATGCTGGTCATGTTTCAGGAAAAGGGTAGACAGATAAAACCCATTTACAACACATACAGTAAATGCAAGAATGAAACTTTTTCCAGCAGATGAACTTAAAACATTCCCTCTTGCTAACTTTGGGCTGTTCTTAAGAATACAGAGAGAGAAAGGAGAAGAGAAAAAAAAACAACATTTTTCTTCACTCTGTTTGTTGGCCAGAGTGGGGATATTTTACTTTTGATGGTTTAATTTAAGCAGAATTTCTAACAGAATTTTAAAATTATTTTCTCTTTGGATTAGAAACAATTAACAGTCACATTTACCTCACACACAAAGACTTTGGCACACATATACACACAGACAAGAGAACAGAAAAGGAAATAGAACTTTCAGTTCTACGCATCCTAGTCATTCCCACCATAAATCTCAGTTAACTCAAGTTAGGAAAGGCACAAATCTTAAACATACCATGTAGTTGCAGAGAAAGAGAGAGAGAGAGAGAGAGAGAGAGAGAGAGAGAGAGAGAGAGGGAGGGAGAGAGAGAATAACTATTTCTTATTTTCCCTTTAAGTACCTTTATTTAGCCAAATTGGTTTCCCAGCAAAATCCTGAGCAAAGTCCATTTTTAAAATAGTTTCTCTACCTATCTTTTTTTCATACCTGTTTGAACAGGTAGCTGATTCCCGTCGCAGACCTCAAGCAAGCTTTTACTGGGAAGCCTATCTTGACCATTGAACTAGAACACCCCATGATTCCCTTATTTCTTTTTTAATTTTTTTTAAAATAGAATTTTATTGAGTTTTGTAGGGTTGGGGATAGAATAGGGTCAGGATAAGGATTAAGGTTTAAGGTGGGGTTGGAATCAGGATTGGTGTTGTGGGGGTTAGGGTCAACATTGGGGTTATCCCCCAATAGCATTTTCAATCTTTAGCAAACAGACTATTGTCTGGGTACATATGTTCAGTTAACAATAGTTGATATTGTAATAAGTAACTATAATAAGTGTAATAAATGATAATCATAAATAGTATCAGTTAATTAATGCATATCATTTTTATTAATATATATTCAGAATAACATATCACATTAATTTCTCACTAGTTTGTTTTCCTAACCATTGGTAAAAATTATCCCATGTTCTAAAATAAACTGAATCTTCTTTCTCTTTAATCTCTAAGGTCAATCTATCCATTTCTGCACATTCTAAGATTTTCTTAATTAAAACCTCTTCAGTATTAAGTTTTTATTTTTCCAATATTGGCAAATACTATTCTTGCCTCTATCAGTATATGCAATATTAAATATTCATTCTCCTTGTCATAGTTATGTCCTAATATTCCTAACAAAAACAGTTCTGGTTTAAATTTTACCTCTCTTTTAATCATTTTTTCCAACCATGTATGTATCTTACCCCAAAACTTTTTTGTTTTAGGGCATGTCCACTAGATAAAATGTAAACAAAGGCATGTCCACTAGATATGATAATATCTAGTGGACATGCCTTTGTTTACATTTCCGGCAATTATTCAAAATATTTTTAAACATTTTTGCTAATCTTACTAGTGTCATATGCCATCTGTAAAACATTTTATACACATTTTCTTTATATGAGACTGCTTTAATCAATTTGATATTTCTACCCCTTGGTTTTTGCCAGTCTTCCAAATCTATAGAATATCCAAAAAAAGTTGCCTATGCTATCATTGTTTCTTTTACTTGTTCTTCTTCCATCTTTAAATTTAGCAGAAATCTACAGTTTCTTAATCAAGTTTTCATCTGTTTTTAACAATATTTGATCAAATTCTATCTGTTCTTTATAAAATCCCGTTATCTTTACATCTTTTTCATATCTTGTTTGAATTTGTAAATATGGCCATCATGGTAAATCAATACCTAGTCGTTGTAAATCTTGTCTGTCTTTCAGTTTTCCTTCATTGTCCAAAATATCTTTATAAGACACGACTTTGTTATAGTTAATTAAATTTGGGTAAGCAAAAGCTTCCATTGTTGAAAGCCATTCAGGTAGCTTAATATAAATTTTCTCTTTTATTCTTTCCCATTCTAAAAGAAGAATCAATTTGTAGGTCATCCCTTCTAGATACAGTAATCTTTTGTTTCTCAGCATTATCCATTCTTTAAGCCATGGTAAAATAGCTGCTTGATAATATAGTCTCCAGTCCAGGAGTCCAAATCCTCCACTATCTTAAGCTTCTTGTAGCATTTTCACTTTAATTCGTGCTTTTTTTCCTTGCCAAATGAATTTCAATATTACTGCATATAGGTCATCAAAAAAGCCCTTTCCCAGTTTTACAGGAATCGTTTGAAATAAGGATATTTTCAGTAAAATATTCATTTTCACTGTAACTATTCTTCCTAACAGTGACAGTTGAAGATTTTTCCACTTTTCCAAGTCCAAGTCCAGTTTTATTTGTTTTAACAATCTTTCATAGCTGTCTTCTTTTAATGTTGCACATCTTGTTGTTAGATAAATTCCTAAATATTTAACTTTTTTAACTATTTGCAGATTTTTTTTTTGTAAATTGACTTTTCTGTTTATCTGTTAAATTCTTTGTTAATACTTTAGTCTTTTATTTATTTATTTTCAAACCCGCCACTTCTCCAAACTTTTTTATTCTCTCCAACAACTTAGTAGTTGTTTCAAGTGGCTCCTCCAAGAGAACAAATCATCTGCAAAGGCTTGTAATTTATATTTTTGATCTTTTATCTCCAATCTTTTAATTTCTATATCATGTCTAATCTTTCTAGTCAGTACTTGCAAAATTAGTATAAATAAAATGGGGATAATGGACATCCCTGTCTTGTAGCTTTTTTGATATCAAAATTTTCCGTGTAGTCTCCATTTAAGATTATTCTAGCCGTTTGTTTATGGTAGATTGTTTGAATTGCATTTATAAAGTTTTTCCCAAAGTCCATTTCCACCAACTGCTGGAGCACAAATTGCCAGTTCAAACTATCAAACGCTTTTTGCACACCAAGAAATATTAATGCCATCTGTTTCCCTGGATGGTTTTCATAATACTCTAAAACATCCAAAATCATTCTTAAGTTATTTTTTATCTGTCTTTTAGGTAGGAAGCCATTTTGGTTTGTATCTATAAATTCAGTCAATAATTTCTTAATTCTTTCTGCCATTATTGAGGCACATTTAATAGCGATATTGGTCTATAGTTTTTTATTTGTGTAAGGTCAGTATCTTCTTTAGGTATTAAGATAATATTAGTTTCAGTCCACGATTTTGGTATTTTAGTCTCCAACAAGATTTCATTACACAGTTCTTTTAATGTCAGACTTAATACATCTTGTAATAATGCTATATAAAATTTTGTGGGAAGTCCATCTGGACCAGGAGACTTGTCTCTTTTTTTGCCTTTTTATGGCTTCTATAACCTCCATCACTGGTATTTTTCCATTTAGTATATTTTGAATATTCTCCAGGATTTTTGGCAAGTCTGCTTTTTTTTTAGGTACGACTGTATTTTTTCTTTAGGAACTTCTCTGCCATGTAAAGTGTCTCATAGTAGTCTTTAATGATTTTTTTCATTGCATCATTTTGGAACTGTAATTCTCCTTTTGAATCTAGTAACTTATTTATCATTCTTTTTTCTTTTTCTTTCTTCAATCTATATGCTAACCATCTCCCAGCTTATTAGGTTTTCGAAGAAATTCTGTTTAATCCATCTAATCTGTTGAGCCATTATTTCCGTCTCAGACAGGTTTAATTTATGCTTTATTATCTCCATTTATTTCTTAAGGACTTTCTTTTGTGGGTCTTTTTGGAACTCTAGTTCCAATTTTTTAAATTCGTCTCTCAGCTTTAACTGTAATCATTTCTTTATTCTTTTTAGCAGCATAAGTTATAGCCAGCCCTCTGAAGTATGCTTTGGCCATGTCCCATACATTTTGAAGGGATGTTTCTTCTTTCTTGTTCATTTTTTTTTAAAATTCCATTTCTGTTGTTGCTAGTTGTAAGAATTCTTTTTCTTTCAATATAGATTTATTCATCTTAGTTTTTTCTTGGTTCCTTTCCAGAACATTTTTATTGGGTTATGGTCAGCCCAAACATTAGTTTCTATCTCCATCTCTTGTATTATGATTTTCAAGTCGAAAGATGTCCATATCATGTCAATTCCAGACCATGATTTATTATCTATTTGAATAAAATGTACACTAGTTTTTCTGGATTTCTTTCTCTCTCCATATGTCTTGAATACACAATTCTTCTTTCATTTTTAAAAACGCTTTAGGTAGTACATTTTCTCCTTTTCTCCCTTGCTTATGGCTGTTATAATCCAAAATTGCATCTGTTATTAAAGTCTCCCATTATACAAAGATTTTGGTAATTTAAGTCCAATATTTTCTTGTGTAGTTGTTGATAAAATTGCTCTTGCTTATTGTTGAGTCCTCGGTTAATGGTAATGACAGTGCGAAACATTCTGTGGTTTCAGGAACTCTTTATTGTCTTCAGTAGCTCCCGTTACAACTCTGAGCAGAACAAACCTCTCAGCCTCTTTGCAGGCTCAGGACACAACACCCCTTTCCCCCCCCGGCTAAGACTACATGAATAATTACACACGACCTCAACACGAGCGTGGTGTGCCCACCCTTGCTCAATGGTACCATGCTATTGTTCTGGGGATTAATTCCCAGTGTCCCCTTTTCCGGCTTCCACAGAAACACCCTCTTAATGTTTCTGCTTTGCCAGCAGAGTTATAAAATCTTCGAGATATTTGGGAGACCTCTTATCTCTCTGTGATCTTCGTAGGCCCTGATAATTCCCAGATACACCTTGTCCAGAGGAGGCTATAGGTTCACCCCCTTTCTCAGACCCTGGTGGCCCCCGTGGACCATGCCCTGCTGCCTGGCCTGCTTGCTTGCCCACCGGGCTCGTCAGATCAGGACTTTGCTCTCTCTCTAACCTGGTTGACCTGCCTAGTTGCAGATGTTCTGGCCCCTCTAGAAGGCTGCCACTGTTGGGCAACTCTGAAGAGCCTCTCGAGCCCACACTGGACCTAGCATGAGGCTGCCTTCCTCCACTCCCGAGTTCCATAGTAGGACTGTCTGTAATTTCAGTACTGTCCCAAAACTCAGTTGCCCCCTCCGTTGAACCAGAGGGTTCAGGATCTGGATTTGGCCCTTCTATCACTTCCCTGTGGAAGTTCCTTTTCTGGGGATGGTGGCGAAGTTGAGCCAATTGCGTTGATTGTGTGCCAGCTCTCTTGCAATGTTTGAGTTATTAGGATGCTCCTGGTTATTCTCCCTGACTGGAGTGCTGAAAGGTGTAAGTGTGTAATGATTATGCCCCCGGGGTGACTCCCTGGCTGGAGTATGCACTGTAGCCTGTGTGCTAGCTGGTTCCCCTGAATTCCTGTTCAGAACACTCGCGGAATCTTGTGATAGGCCGTCTGTGGCCTCTCTGTTGGAGCCTGGTTGCTGCCAACACCCCTCCCTTTGCCCGTAGGGGTCCCCCTCACCCCCTGGAAAGGAACCAGGAGTCTCTGAATGTAAGTCCAGTCTTGTACGCAGCTGGTCGATATGCCGTCGCAGGATACGACCATCATCCAAGGAGACCTCCTAAGACAAAGGACCTGTAACCTTGCAAACTAGAGCAGGAACCCACAAGTGACCTGGCCCGTAGTTAGGGGTCCATACTGGGGCACCCGCTTGTAATTGCCTCGGTGCCCTGGGTTGTGTACCCCTAGGAGGCAATCTGCCCGGGTGCAACCAGTCAAGCTTATAGTCAGTTTGCGCCCCCAGCAAAGTTCAGCTGGGCTTCTCCCCGTAGAAGTGGAAGGTGTAGTGTGGTAAGCAAGGAGGAAGTCAGCCAACCTGTGATGCCAGTCCCCATAGGTCAGTTTCTTTAAAGCATCCTTGGTGATGCAGACCATCCGTTCAGCCATCCCGTTGGTGGAAGGGTGGAAGGGCGCAGAGGTGGCGTGATGAATCATGTTGGCCTGTAAGAAAGCTTGGAATTCGGAAGAAGTGAATTGAGGGCCATTGTCAGACACCAAAACATCCGGAAGCCCATGTGCAGCAAAAATCCCCCTCAGTACTTGGATAGTCTTTGCAGTGGTGGTGGAAGAGACAGGTACAACCTCAAGCCATTTTGAATAGCTATCAACCAGGACCAAGAAGAATTGACCCTGAAAGGGCCCAGCGTAATCAATGTGCACCCTAGACCATGGAGACTGTGTTTCTTCCCATCTATGCACAGGGGCCTGAGGCATTTCTGGGCGTGAGCGCTTACAAAGGTGGCAAGTGTACACCTTAGCCTCAATTTCCTTGTCTAACCCAGGCCACCACAAATGGCTACGCGCAAGCGCCTTCAGTCGTACAATGCCAGGATGACCCTCGTGAAGGGAACCTAAGACTCTAGACCTCATTGAGGTAGGAATGACAACTCTGCTGCCCCACAGCAGACAACCTTGGAAGGTGGATAACTCGTTCCTTTTCAGCCAGAAACTCTGAAACTCAGTGCCTGGACCAACTCTCTGGCCATCCAGACAAAACCCAGGATAAGACACGAGAGAGTGTGAGATCTGTGGCTGATTCAGAAGCCACATCCCTGGCATTTAGAGGTGATTCAGGCAGTGCCTGAATTGAAAGGATGTTGATTGCCAGGGCCGGATCAGCCTCTACTACTTGTACTGGTACTTCTTTGCCAGGTAGAGAAAAGTCATAGGCTGACAGGAATATTGATCATCTGAGCATCCTGGGGGAGATGATGTGGGCGGTCTGTTTGTTAGTGGTAAACAACCCCAACAAAGGCTTATGATCAGTGTAGATCGTGAAATGTCTGCCATATAAAAAATCATGGAATTTTTTAATTCCAGCAACAACAGCTAAGGCCTCCCTGTCTATCTGGGCATAATTCCTTTCAGCAGAAGACAAGGTTCTGGAGTAATATGCAACAGGAACCTGAGTTCCATCTGGTCTGAGGTGACTGAGTACTGCTCCTACTCCATAAGGAGAAGCATCACAAGCGATGCACACAGGAAGAGTTTCATTGACGTGTGCAAGCACATTGTTGGACGTTAGTAAGGCCTTAATCTCATTGAAGCTTGCTTCATGTGCCTGTGACCACTGCCACACTGCCTGTTTGTCCAGAAGCCTATGAAGTGATTCAGCTACATTAGCCTTGTTAGGAATGAATGAATTATAAAAATTCAAGAGTCCCAGAAAAGCTTGCAGTTCAGCTTTGGACTTAGGTCTAGGAGCTTGCATGATAGCTTTTAATTTGGACTCAGCAGGATGAATCCCATTGGCATCAATTTTGAATCCCAGGAAATCTGTAGAAGGCACCCCAATTTTACATTTGTCCTTTTTAAGCTTGAGTCCTGTTTTCCGGAACCGCAGCAGGACAGCCCTCAATCTCTCAGCTAGATTTTGGGTGGAGTCTCCAGCAATTAAGACATCATCAAAATAGGGGCAAACCCCTGGTATACCCCTCAAAGTATTTTCCATTACACTTTGGAAAATTCCAGGAGCCATGTTTACTCCAAATTGTAGTCTCTTGACTTTGAATACCCCCCAATGAGTTACAATGGTTTGTGCTACAGCAGCAGCTTCATCAACAGGCAGCTGTTGATAAGCCTGTGCTAAGTCAAGCTTTGCAAAAACATGCCCCCCCTTGAGGGAGGCCAGAATATGGCTGACTACAGGTACATGCCTTATTGAGAGTGCATTTGTAATCTGCATAGATGCGAATGTCCCCATTAGCCTTAAGAGGCGTGACTATAGGAGTTTCCCAAGGACTGGAGTCAACAGGTTCTAAGATTCCTTGCTGAATTAATTTGTCCAATTCAGCATCAATTTTCCCTTTTAAGGCAAAAGGTACCCTTCTTGCCTTTACTCTGATAGGAGTGACAGTGGGGTCCAACTTCAAAGAGACTGGGGGCCCTTTGTATGTGCCCAGCTGTGGGCTGAAAACATCTGCAAATTCTTTGCAGACTTCCTGTAAATCTACTGTTTGCATGCTATTGAGCCCTGTAACTTGTATTCCCAAGGCCTCAAACCAATCGAGTCCTATGAGACTCGTGCGCTCACCCCCCACTATCAATACATCTAATGGAACTTCAAAATCCTTATACTGTACGTTAAGGGTGGCCTCCCCCTTAACACACACTTTGGAGTTTTGAAAGTCTGTTAGCACTATATTAGAGGGCCTAAGCTTGGCCTGAAAACCACTACCAGAACAAATCTTTCTGAATGTGTGAATGGAGATAATTGAAAGTGCAGACCCAGTGTCTAGTTCCATGACCAATGGAACCCCTTGCAACTTCACCTTAAGTGACAGTTTCTTTTTGAGTGGCTTGTGTGTGCCTGTCCTATAAATGCTTCTTCGTGAAGCACAGAAACCCACCCTGTTTTGGCTGGGGACCCTGGTACCTTTCAGGCGCAATTCTTCTCGGGGTTGTACCTTCTGACGGCCCAGACACACAGCTGCTATGTGGCCTTGATTCCCACATCTCTACAGATTGCAGAACGGAACTTGCAGTCAGTCCTCTTGTAGCGACCTCCACACCCGAAGCACTTGGGTACAGGTGAAGCCTTTTCTTTGCCTTCCCTCTGCTTCCCTTCTTTGGTTGGGTAGAGATGATTTATTTCTTCATCAGGTTCCTCTTCCGAGCTTCCTTGTACTCCCTCGTGATGCACGAAAACAGCTTCTGGAGTACTTCTGATAGGCCTCATATTCTTGATTGCCCCACTTGCTGCCTCTTCTGCAGTAACCTCTCTCAAGGCATCTTGGAACGATATATCCTCTTTAGCAAAAAGTCTTTGCTGCACATCTCTGTTTCTCAGCCCACATACAAATCTGTCTCTCAGTCTTTCCTCTAAGTCTTTAAACTCACAATGTTTAGCTGCTCTTCTTAATGCAGCAATGTACTCTTTAGTTGACTCACCAGCTCGTTGATCCCTCTGTTCAAAAGTATGTCTCCATGCAATAACAGACAACTTGGGCTGAAAATGCTCTTTTAATAATTTCTTTAAATCTGTGTAGGTAACAGATTCAAGAGGTGCAGGGGCTACTAAGTTTTCAGCAATGCATCTTGACCACAAACACACAGCAGGGTGGCGGCCTTTAAGCCCTCTTCTCTCACTTGATTTACTCTGAAATAGTTTTCTGCTTGGGCCACATAAGATTCCCATCTTTCTGGATGTGTAACATCAAACTCAGAAAGTTTCCCTATCTTTGCCATCTTCAGTAAAGCAGGAAGGGTCTATCAGCCAGCTTACCTCCAACGAAGCTGTATTGGCAGGCAGTTGCTGAATTTAACGCCGTTTCCCTGCTGTCTCAGGACTCCAGGGTAAGCTTACAATCTTTTGTGTAATTGTAAGCTTACCCACCTTCGTCGCCAGTGTTGAGTCCTTGGTTAATGGCAATGACGGCGCAAGACATTCTGTGATTTCAGGAACTCTTTATTGGTCTTCAGTAGCCACCGTTACAACTCTGAGCAGAACAAACCTCTCAGCCTCTCTTAAAGATGATCCCCGGGCCAAAAAGCAACATTTAGGCGCGCTGCGTTGCAACATCCCGAGCCAGCCTTTGCAGGCTCAAGACGCAACACTTATCATTAGGTGCATATATTGCTACCATCAATATCTGTTTTTGATCTACCACAATTTCCACCATTAGTATTCTCCCCTCTTCATCTTTTCTTTAATATAAAGGGCTATTCCTCTTTTCTTTTGAGATGCAAGTGTAAAATAAAGTATGCCAATTTTCAGTTGTTCTAGAATTTTGGAATGTTGTCTCTTAATGTATGTCTCTTGGAGGCAAATTATGTCCATTTTTAGTTTTTGTAGTCTTGTAAAAAAAATTCTCCTTTTTAAGGGAGAGTAATCCATTTATATTTATTGGTAAAATTCCAATCTCCTCCATCTCTTTCAATTATATCTAGGTCTCAGTCTTCTAGTCGATCTTATCTGTCTCTGGTCTCTCGGTCTTGCTCCTTCTTCTGGGTATGTATTTTTGACTTCTTCCTCTTCTGTTTGTTTAGCAGCTCCTTCAACTACCATTTTTTCTTGTTTCTTGGGTTCAGGATCACCTTTTTCCAGGAAAGCTCTGTGGTTGTCAAAAAATTCCATTGCTTTAAGTGGTGTGTCCAGTCTGTGTCTTTTCGTGTCCCAGTGGATTAAGATTCCTTCTGGAATCAACCATCTAAAATTCACTCCTTTTTCAGCCAATTTCCTGGTTAGAAACTGATAGTCTCTTCTGGCCTCTCTTATCCTTCTAGGAATTTGTTTGAGAGCTACTATTTCTTTTTCTTTATATCTTAACAGTTGATCTCTTGCTTTTCTCAAAATCTCATCTCTTATGGATCTTTTAAGAAGTCTAACATGGACTTCCCTGGGCACTTTATTTCTTCTAGCATAGTTTGAGTTGACTCTATAGATTCCTGATGCAGGGGTTCACTTTGGTTCTGTTGGGTCCGATGCACTGAAGCGTCCTAGTGACTTCCATCTACCACCATAGTTTTGGGTCAAAAAGGGACCCACGGAGGACTCTGGATCCCTCACAGAGTACTGGACGCTCCTTTAGGGATCTACCACCACAGTTTGATACCAAAAAAGGGTCTCTGAGAACTCTTCTGCTCCCCTGCAGAGAGTACTGGTGCTCTATTGCCAACTTTATCTTCACATTTCACCACCACTGTTTGCGGACTTCAAATGTCCGGGAGGACCTCTGCTTGCTTTTCAGAGGTAAGGGATGCTCCTAGCCCAGGGCTTAATTTCCTAACTTTGGGCTTTGCTTACAGGGCCTAACCAGCTGGTTGCCCAAATCCAATTCATTCATTCATTCATTCATTCATTCATTCATTCATTCATTCATTCCATTCCATTTTCACACAGCCTCTCCTTTTTCCTAACAAAAGGTCCCGCAGTCTGGCCAAACCCCAATGCTTTCCAGAGTCTGCCACTTGAACAGATCCTTTCTGCGGTTAGGAAAGACCAGAGAAAGCAAAATCCAACTGTGATTGGGAAAAGGGTCTTCTCACTAATACACACAGACATAAACATATTTCTTTTGCTCCCCTGGGCTTTAAAGTTAAAATTTAGAGGTACTCACCTTCACCTTCTTTCCAAAGCAGCCCTTGAGCTCAAATCCAAAACTCCCTTTACTAACCTGGCTCCACATGGGCAGGGTATGGGAAACCCATCCACAGACATAAGGGGTCTGCTGCCAGCAAGATGGGGCTTACCAGTCTAAATCCATTGGAGAGGTTAGCTTGGAGTCTCATCCTGGGTGCCAAATTGTTGAAGGAAAAGTCTTCATCATGGTTCAGTCCAAGCCTGGAATAAACAACATGGCGACTGCTTTAGAAAGAAAGTTGCAGTTTATTGAACAGGAGAGCCAGACAGAAAGATGGCTCTGGAAGAAAAAAAGAGAGGTCGCACTTGTAGGGAGTGGGTTTTTTTTTACCCTCTGGGGCTTTTGTTTGGAGTTGTTTTCTGTTCCTGTTTGTCATGTATTCTGACCTGAGTCTGGGTCAGAACCCATCTTTGGGTTAATCCTATTATGTCCTATCTTAGAGTTTGGGTTGGGTATTTCTTTGTCTTTGTCTTCCTAAATTTCTAGCTGGGAGCCTCCAATCTTCCTGGATTATTTACATCTGCATTTCTACAGAGCTGGTTTCTGCTTGGGGGAGGGACACTTGGGGCTATTAAAAAAACTGGGCATGCTTTTCTGCCTCTTTAAGATCTTTTGAGGAAATATATTTTTATGCCCTTTTAATATTTCCTTCTCTGGGGGACTGACTTCCCACAGTAGGATATTTTGAACTACCTAATAGGCCAGATTGTACAAGGCAAAGTGATTTCCAAATATGTTAAATGGGTTCAAGTTTATACTAACATACATTCCTGATTTATGTTATTCAAAATGCTCTCTTATGGAGAGAATTTTATTTTTCTTAGGAATGCAGCCTTTTCTTCCTTGCTTCCTTGCTTCTTTGCATACTTGCTTAGAGACTAAGTTAGTGGTACTGATTTAGTACCTCCTAGAATTAAATGTCTATTCTTATGAAGAAATTAGAACTCCTTCCCACTCTATTTTTTATCTTTTAAACTTTTAACATTTTCTAAAGGGAATATAATTTATTTTGAACTGAATTGTTCATGTTTCTATGATAATAATGAAATATACATCATCTTTAGCATGCAAGCTATAACAAATCTTGAAAAATATATTTTCAAAACCTATGTTTAATATTTGTTTACTTTTTAAGCAAAGTTGTATAAAATGTCCATGCTGGAAAAATCTGTTCTGGGATGTTTTGGTTTGCTAACTAAAGGTCCTGTTTCTTTCCTGGACTGTGCTTATATAAGTGTTCTGCTGCAATTTGTACTATCTCTTAATCATATTAACTATTTCTGGAAATAAACAAATCATTTCTAATATGCCTGGATTATATGCCAGAGTAAAAATAGAATGTTCTAGACTATAAAATACTTTATACATTTCAATAGTTTGCATAGATTTACTATTTAATAGATGTTTCCATTAACATTGGTATTGTTTTGATTCCAGATTGTTTTGATTCCAGAAAACTAATCTACTTCTTCTTAGTCATTCATTTGAAAAAAAAAAAACTCTAGGAAATATGTACAAGAAAAGGACTATTTTTGCTGATTTCTGAAATCCTTCATATTTTCTGTGAATGTTTCTCTATAATTAGTATGTAAGTTACTTTATTTTACTGAATCAGATCATCCAACCATCTAACTTAGTCCTGAACAATCTGAGAAATAGCAGTTCTTAATGGTCTCAAGTAGAGATTGTTCTCAGCTGTGGCACTTTGCATACCTTCCATCCATAGTCACCAATGGATCCTAGAAGCAACAGATTGTCTGCCATTGATCATTGATAGCTTCTCAGTCCTTGGCCAAATGCCTAGGAGAATTTCCTGGTGGCCTTCCCCACTTTTCAACTTGCTCTGATTTTTTTGCTCAGGCAAAATACTTCTAATGCAAAAATAATGGCCACATATTTAGAATCTATTGTAGACAAAATAAGTGTGCAAGAAAAGTATTCTGACTCAGTGCTGCTATTAAGCCAAGCGTACCCAGTGTTATTGATGTCTCAGGACTGTGGCCAATCTAGATACAATGGCCAATCTAGATACAATGAATCACACAACTGCTATAAGATATTGTGCCAGATGCCTTGACTTTGGCTTATGTTTGTTGGTAAGACTGCCAGATCTGGAGGTATTCTATCTTTGACTTTAGATGGGGTGCCACTTTTTTAGATCAAGGGGTTTTTCATATAGTCACTCATATTCTGGTCATCTCACTATTTAACTACTGCAACTGTATGGAACTGCCTTTGAAGGGTAAGTGGTAAGTGGTCCAGAATGTAATGGCTCAAGCTATGGTGGACAAGACTTGGTATGCTCATGTAACACCTCTGCTTCATGAGCTGCACTAATTGCTTGTGGGTGAGATTAAAGGTGCTAGTTATTACCTATAAAATCTTACATAACATGGGACATGGATATCAGAGGAACTTCCTATCTTCCATTTATCTTCCTGGCCATTTATCTGGACCCCACAAGATCACATTCTCCAGCATGATTGGATGGAGAACCCACGGATGGATTGTCTTAATCTATCTGCTCCAATTAGACTAAGTCTGAAATTTAGTACCGCCCCCTCTGTGCCAACTGCACCCCAGTTTTAGACTTAGTCTCTTTGCTCCAAGACACGTTTTTTCTTCGCTCCTGGAGCAGAAGACTGTGTATTCCTATTTTATTTCATCCCAATCAGCTTGAAAATTGGATTCTCAGAAGCAAGAGAAATCTCCTACCAGGGGCCATTCCTCTGCATCAGAGGCTCCATTCTTCTAACCAGAGCCTGGAGGCCTTAGAGGCAGGGGTAAGCTTGCCAATTGACTGGGGGGCTCCGCAAGGGACGACGAGGCTCATCAGGCCTGGAGGGAGCCTTTTCTAGGTCCCTCGGCATCAGCAGACCGCCCCAGCAGCAGGAGAAAGTTTTTGGCACCGATCCAATTTTCAGAGCCTGGAGGCCTTACTAGGCCTCGGCCTGCCTCAGCCTCTCTCAGCTCACCTAATTGTAATCCATTCGCTGCGTTAAGAGCCCAAGCGATTCCTCGGAACGAGGGCTCATCGCAGCTTAGGCCACAGGCCTCAAGGCCTTCTTCTTCTAATGGCCTTTTTTTTTGGGAATCCATTCGCTGCGTTAGGAGCCCAAGCGATTCCTCGGAACGAGGGCTCATTGCAGCTTAGGCCTCAGGCCTCAAGGCCTTCTTCTAACTGCCGTTTTTTTGGCGCGAACTCTGCGGTCGCCATTTTGAATTGACTCACGGCAGCCATTTTGTGTGTGACTGAGGCCCAGACTGCCTGGAGTTTCTCCTGAAGGCAGTGTTCATCACCGGTGGCAGAGGCTTCGAGACTACAGCGTTGAACCGGGGAGGGCCTGTTCGCTCCCAAGGGACGCGGTGCCCATTAATTCCCCGCCCACCCCCCTCATGGGCTGAATCATCTCTGCAGGCTCCCTTGGTGAGTTACAGCGCCGAGGGGGGGGCGTTTTGCCAAGGTTGAGCCCAGAGCAACTCATCATGGCAGAGAAAATCAGCAAGCCGGCCAAGAGGAAATGCCAAACAGAGGCAAGTGGAAAGAACACCACCAAGCGAGCCCGGCCAAGCAGGGAGCCACAGAGGGAGGAGGAGTCCCAAAGACTGAGAGCGGCCTCCTCAGATCTGACAGGCATGATGAGAAAGTCCATTTTTGAACCCCTTTCCTCACATTGTGCCTCAGCCCCAGGGGCCTGGTCTCCCTGCAGGGGAATTCCCCAATTAGATTTAACCACAAGAGTGGACCCAGGGAGGGGCATAACCAACCAGGACACCCCAGGACCCCAAACCACGTTCACCCCCACTGCAGCAGGGCTTCGCCCTCCTGAGAACCAGGCCTTGAACCCGGACCTCCTTCAGTCCATGATAGCCCAGGCTGTGGCTCAGTTTATGGCCTCCAACACCCCACAGCCACCCCCCCCAGGCCACGTATCATCCACAATCTCCAGATTTGATGAAGGATCCCTCATCGGATTTGGAATCTACAGGGGCTGAACAATCTGGCCTGATTTTGTTTGAGGACGAGGGCATCACTCCCTCTGACCCCACCCCTCCTGTCGGTCTCTTTGACCATTCATTCTTTAATTCCCTGCTACTCAGGGCCTGCACTACTGCAAACCTCCCCCAAGAACAGGAGACCCCACCTACAACGTCCAAGGGTCCCCACGCCATATACACCGAGCCCTCAGTCTCGCAGAACAATATTCCCTGCCCTCCCCTTTTTCTGAATATAGTTCAAGAACAATGGGAGAACTTAGGATCCTTCTTAAGCCCCGGTGCAGTAGAGGGAACATTATTCAATGTTGCCCGTTCTCTGGCCTCCCTATTGGAGATTCCTGAGATTGATGAGCCTTGAACTCATTGTTTCCCAATGCTAACATCCCTGGGGACATAAATGAGGCACTTAGGGCGGAGGATAAAAAGATTGACTCCGCATTGCATAGTTCCCATCTGGCATCAGCCTGGGCAACAAAGGCGGCAACGTCCATGACCTTCTACGCCAGGGCTTCAGCCCTTGGGTTACGTGAGCTCCAGGACAGGATCCCTCTGGACCAGCTCAGAGCTCACCAAAATCTGGGTAAGTTAGTGGCTACATCCCAGTACCTAGCCGACACTTCTCTGCACATGGCTAGATATACTGCCAGACCATCGCTGCAGACATCTCAGCATGAAGGCTCCTTTGGCCCAGGAATTGGCGAGCAGACACCAAGACCAAGTGGCGTCTGGCCTCTAAACCTTACACAGGTGGACATCTCTTTGGTAAGGCATTAGAACCATACTTAACTGAAGGTAAGGACAAACGTAAAACTCTGGTTAACTCATGTCACAGAGCAGTTACAGGAGGCTGCCTTTCGACCAGCTCCATCCTGGGACTGGGCCCAGGCATCCCTCTATTCCTTTCAGAGACAAGAACGACAGCAGGATCGTTCAGCATGCAGAAGCAGACCACAGATCCAGGCCAAGCGGCCCCTTCAAGGCCGAGGGGCCGTTCCTCTAAACGAGGCAAGTGATCTCACAGTCTCACTTCCCATAGGAAGCCAGCTGGCCCCTTATTCCAGCACGTGGGCAGTCACCACTACAGATGCCGGCTGGCCCCTTATTCCAGCACTTGGACAGCCATCACTACAGATGCATGGGTGTTAGACACTGTCACACAAGGTTTGAGACTAGAATTTTGTTCTCAACACCTGACAAATTCCGCTCTTGCCCTATCCCAATGAGCAGGTCCAGGGCTGACTTTATGTCAGAGGCCATAGCTCATTTATTACAAATACGAGCAATTGAACCAGTATACAAGACCAAGAAGGACGAAGGTTTTACTCAAACCTCTTCGTCATCCCTAAGACTTGGGGGGCTGGAGGGCAATCTTAGACTTGAAAGGTCTAAACCTTACTTGATGTATAAGAAGTTTAAGATGCAACCACTTCAATCAATCCTGGCCAGCATCAGGCAAGGTGACTTTCTTACCTCAACAGACCTAACTGAGACATGTTTCCTAACCACCGCAAATTCCTCAGATTCAGCTATGCCCACTACCAGTACAGAGCCCTACCATTTGGCCTCTCATCGACACCGAGGATATTTACAAGGTACTGGCAGTGCTCGCAGCCCACCTTAGACAAATTCCAATCAGAATTCAATGCTATTTAGATGACATACTAATTCAGTCATCATCATTCCGAAACGCTCAGTCAGACCTCGCCCTAGCCATCAAGGTCTTTCAGGAGCACGGGTTTTCTGTTAATTTCCAGAAAAGTCATACAACAACCCGGCTCCTCCATTTGGGTGCTGTTATAGACACGGACAATTGTACGGTCTATCTATTTCAGGACCGAAGGAACTCTATTCAGACTCTTGTACGTCGGATCCAAAGGGCCAGAGTAGTCACATTGACCTCCCTATCACAGCTACTGGGGAAGACGGTGTCCTGCGTGCAAATTGTGCCATGGGCACGCCTCCATGCCAGAGAATTACATGGCTTCTCCTTCCATTTCAGAGACTTGAACTCCCTTCAATGGTGGGACTCCCCGGCGCTGTCACGGGGAGCAGTATTAGAACCAGACAGGATTACCATTACCACAGATGCAAGCCTGTTTGGGTGGGGGGCACACCTCCACACGCACTGGGCTCAAGGTCGGTGGTCCAAACAGGACCTAAAGAACAATATAAACTGGCTGGAACTCAGAGCCATACATATGGCCCTAAAGGGATTCACCGATATAGTACAGGGCCAACATGTCCTGATTTTAACCAAAACATTGCAGCCAAGGCCCACATCAACAGACAAGGGGGGACAAGGTCCAGGCCTCTCATGCAGGAGGCCAAATGGCTGGGGTCCTGGGCAGAACTGAATCTTGCCTCCATCAGGGCGGAGCACATATCCGGAGTGACCAACCAGCAGGCGGACTCACTGAGCTGAGCAACCATGGACCATTCCGAATGGCAGCTGGATCCGAAGGTGTTCCAAGAGATCGTGGACAGCTTTGGTTCTCCAACCTTAGACCTTTTGCCTCCCCCACCAACTCACAACTTCCCAGATTCCTTTCCGGGTTCCCACCTCCATCAGCGGAGGGAACAGATGCGCTCCGCAGTCCCTGGCCCAGGGAACTGCTCTATGCCTTCCCTCCTCTGCCGTTTCTTCCTGCCACGATCAGGAAGATCCTTCGCGAACGAGCAGAGGTCCTCCTGGTCGCGCCGCATTGGCCGAGACGCTCTTGGTCGCCGACCTGATGGAGCTCTCCGCATCATCTCCATGGAGGATCCCAGCAAATCGCATCTCCCACATTCAAGGGGAACTACGCCATCCAGACCCTCAATGACTCCAGTTAACTGTCTGGCACTTGAGAGCAGGCCTTAGGCTGAGACTCATATTCGTCAAGGGTCATAGCTATGATTCAGCAATCCAGGCGACCCTCGACGAATAGAATATACGATGCCACATGGAGAGACTCCTGTAATTGGTGTTCAGTTCGAAAAATTGACCTTTTGGCGGTTTCAATGCCAGTTATCTTGGAGTTCCTGAGGGATGGTCTAGACAAAGGGCTTTCCACAAGCACCATCCGCAGGCAGGTAGCAGCACTTGCCACAGTTATTTCCTGTGGCAATGAATCCTTAACACATTACCCTATGATACGCTCCTTCCTAAAAGGAGCTAACAACGTCAGACCATCAACTGTACATAGATACCCCTCGTGGGATCTTCATCAGGTTTATAGGCTCTTGTTTCGCACCCTTTGAACTATTGACACTGGTTTGTTTAAACAGTTATCGATGAAGGTGGAATTTCTTGTTGCTGTAACTTCAGCGAGAAGGATATCTGAACTGGCTACTCTTCAGTGAGGAAGGACCTGTGTACGTTCCATAAGGACAGGGTAACCCTTAGGCTAGGCCCCTCCTTTGTGCCTAAGGTCAAGTCCTTGTATCCTAGATCTCAGGAAATAGTTTTGCCAGACTTCTGTCCTAACCCATCTAATGACATAGAGGTTCAGTGGAACAAATTGGATGTGCGCAGGGCTTATATTGTTATATACAGAGAACCTCATCTTTCCACAGAACAGAGGCTCTGTTTGTGTCCTATCACCCTTCATCACTAGGTCAGAAGGTTTCTTCAACCACAATACGCAGGTGGATTAGAGTTTGTATTTCTCTGGCATACCAGTCTCAGTCACTGCGAGATCCCAGGCATATCACGGCCCATTCCACCGGGGCGCAGCTACTACAGCTGCCTGGTTTACTCAGGCCTCCGTAGAGGGAATTTGTAGAGCAGCAACATGGGCATCGCCCTCTTCCTTTGTCTGTCACTACAAGAGGGATATATATGCATCTTCTACGGCTTCATTTGGCCGCAAGGTTTTAGAACATGCATTAACGTTGGATGGGACCCAGGCCCAATCTAATTCCCCACCCTAGGGACACAGGGCTTTGGTATGTCCCATCCGTGGGTTCTCCATCCAATCATGCTGGAGAAAGGGGCGTTGTCTTACCTGAACGCCTTTTCTCAGCATGATGATGGAGAATCCACTCCCTCCCATTAGGTCAGTTGGCCTGGTTCCCATATTGTTCAGACGCGTCGGACTAAAGTCTGAGTATCGCCTTAGCCTAAAACTGGGGTGCAGTTGGCACAGAGGGGGCGGTACTAAATTTCAGACTTAGTCTAATTGGAGCAGATAGATTAAGACAACCCATCCATGGATTCTCCATCATCATGCTGAGAAAAGGCGTTCAGGTAAGACAACGCCCCTTTCTCTGTAGCAGCACCTTCCCTGTGGAATGAAGTTCCACCTGAGATTTGAACAGATTGCACCTTACTTACAAAGAAACTTTCAAGACTTTGTTCTTTGATGAGTATAATTGAGACTCTTTTTCTTCCCCCCCTTTGTTCCCTTTCTAGGTTTTTTATCTCTGCTATCAGTGTTCTTTTTTCTTTGTGTTTTCTTTTGTTTAAAATATTTTTAATAATTCGTAAACTGCTCAGAGTTGTTGGGAGTTGGGCAGCATATATATTTTATAATAATAATGAAGGCCAACATCAATGGAAGAACTGACAACTATGATTTCACATTGTTATGTATACAATAAAAATAATATATTTAGCTGAGGCTGAAAAGAAGAAAGTGTGGATAACTGACGTGGCAATACTAGGGGATAATAGGATAGAAGGCAAAGAAATGGGGAAGAACACAAAATAACAAGTTTTGAAAATCAAACTTGAAAGTATATAGCATAAATTGGCCATGGTGGTTTCAGTGGTTATCAGCATACTAGGTGCCATATCAAAAAAATCTTGGACGGCACTTAGAAAATTTGCATCTGTCAATTTCCATCTGTCATTTTCCATCTGTCAGAATTTCCATCTGTCAATCGCAAAAGGCCATCTTGCTTGGACCCACTTATATACAATGCTGATACATCATGACATCCTTGGTTCTTGGGAAGAACTCAATGCACATGAAGGCCAACATCAGCTAAAGAACTGGCAGCTGTGATTTCATATCTTTGTGTGTATAATAATAATTCAAAAATTACATTAAATCTTTCTCCCAAGCATTATATTAGATAGATAGATAGATAGATAGATAGATAGATAGATAGATAGATAGACAGATAGGTAGATAGATAGATGATGATGGATAACCTTTATTGTCATTTTTTACTGTAGGCAGAATGGCACACATTAAAAATGAAATTTAGTAGCTTGCTTTCAGAAGTGTACACATACATAACACACATTTAGATATACTATATACAACATATGTATAGACCTACACCCTTACACATGTAGTATATAAATATTAATCATTGTCTATCTTGAATACATAATGGAAGGAGGAAGCTTTAGTGTTTACAAGGTTAATACTGTATGGAACAAAACTGTGACTGAATCTGGATGTTCCATTATGGATACCACGAAGTCTTCCCCCAGAAGGTAACAAGGAAAACAGGTCGTGAAGAGGATGTGTAGTGTCCCAAACAATCTTGCGGATCCTGTTCAAGTAACGCTTATGTGCTATGTCCTAGATGGAAGGGAAACTGCCAATAATCTTTTCAGCCATCCTCACTACTCTCTGCACTGCCTTCCTTATCTTCTAAGAGCAGAACGCAAAATGATAGAAAAGTGATGTTATTAAATCTCCCTAATAATATATTCTAGATACACATGGCAGGTTTAGGGGTTTCCAGATTCATCTTCCATTAACTGGATAAGGTAAGGGATCTTCTAATACATTGCGCAAATATGGCAGGTAAATTCTTTCTGTTATTGACAATTTCACAAGTAAGTCTTATTTCTAAGGCAGGGAATGGTATTTTGAACTGTACCTGGAAAAAAACAATATATTAATGTTAGACAACTACGGTAAAGTCCCATTATCATACAAGTTATTGCATTTTGCATCAGTTGAAATTTTTAAGTAAGCAAAGCCATCCCCAAGTAATCCAGTTTGAAATAATAAGAACATGAGTGATTATTGTTAAGGTCTCCTCCTCTAGAAATGGCCAGAAAGGCAAGAAAGCTACTTATTCTCTCTAGTCATAGCTTTTATATATGGCTTCTTATTAGAAGAACCACCAATCCAGGAGGATTCTCAAGTTGTGGGTTTACTCCTTCTTGGTTCAAGCAAGCTAAGCCAAAAATAGAGCATGAGCCACTGAGATTACAGAAGCATCTGAACAAAGAGCCACTCAATCTTAATGAAGCTTGATTTCTTTTCATGTTAGAATATTCAGAGTGCCTACTACAATATTTCCTGTTTTAAGGCAATCCCATCTGGCACTCCTGTCATTACTGATTTTCAGAAATCAATGATCTTCCAGAGTTGTTTGCTGTAGTTTTGGGATGCTGGATGAAAATTGAGATGGTCCATTTTAATTGGTCCCCAATCCTTGTGGAAAATGGCAGTAATAACCAGCTATGGGTTGACCTGGCAGTGATATGATTAAGATCAAGGATTAAAGCTTCATTGCATATGTATGGGATCTAGGTAGTGCACAAAACCATGTCTGTGCCAATCCGTGGAAATTTTTTTACACAGAATTGCTCCCTGGGACCCACATGGAGGCATGTGGATATGAGAACATGACATCTGTCTGACACGTACTAAAATGCATCTTTTCTTGCTACTGCATAATTTGGGAAAATATGTGATTAAGAGCTCTGAAACTCCTTTTGCACAGCTCTGCTGTTTGAATGAAACAGCAGAGCTGTGCAATATTAATGATCAGTCTGAATGACTTGGATTCTTCCTCCCAATTGGAAAAACAAAGCAACTTATAAACATTACTGCTACTGACAAGAATGGAGAGCAGAGGTGTGAAATATATGAAATCTAGCCTTCTACTATGTTTTTGTTACTTCCAAAACAACAGTCTTGTTCATCTTAGAGGCTTTCAGTATGCTTGGTTAATGTAGGTGTTTGACACTTTAATCATTAGATTACCAAATTTGAAAAGCAAGTTAGTAAATTAGTCTTCTTCCTTTCTCTATTAAGAGCTGGACAGCTTTTTAAAATGTTCTCTTTCTTTATTTTTTTTAGGAAGACATTTTATTGGTTTTTTAAGTTTTCAAACAAAATGCTCAAGACACACCATGATATTAGGGTAGTCAAACATCCAAAGACAAAACATATATACATAATTCAGTCAATACATCTAATATTCCCTCTCTTTTTCCCTTAAATAACATAATTTATTTAAAATGGTCCAATTCTAGCTTAAATTTATTCAACCTATACCTGTTTTTAAAGCTTTAGAAATTTACACTATCATAATCAAATTAACTTTAAGTACAAACATTATCAATTCGGGTATCCCTTCCAGATATATTCTAGTTTCTTGATTTTATCATAAATCTTATTTAATTCTTCTTCCACTAATATCCATTAATTAAAATAACATATTAATATCCTATATATATCTAGTCCATCAATTAATCAATCTCTTTAAACTGACAGAAGAAAATCAGACCTTAAATCATTTCAATCTATTAAACAAAATTCAATTACATCCAGTTAATTGTCATAACTAATAAGATCCATGTTATCAAACAATCAAATCATCTTATTAGATTAACTCAACATTACATAATAATTTTCTTACGCTGTGGTCTTAACATCAATCAGTGATTGGGTTAACCTAACAAATGTAGATATACTCCTTTTGGAGGGATGGGATTTACTTTTTGGATGGCATGCCTATTTAATTTATAATAAAAAGGTTGATAGGGTTTTTAGATCTCATATCTTAAGAATTTCTTTACTTCGGGTTTGGAAGAAATATTATAGAAGTGATTCAAGAATTCCATTATGGGCTATTCCATGGCATGCAATAGAAGGAATAAGGAGGGGAGTTAAGATGGATACTATTTCTTATACACAATTACTTAAGTGGGATGGTAAAAATTGGCAATTAAAATCTATGGATGAATTAGCACAAGAAAATATTATTTATTCATGGTTTCAGTATAGACAACTATTGGAAAGGTGGAAGATAGATTATAATGTGGGCTTGCTTAGAGAGGATGAGAATTTGTTAAAACAAATTAGAGATCAAAGTCGAACCCATATTAAAAGAATTTATGGTGTCTTGGTGGAACTGGATTCAGAAGCAGAGCTAGTTAAAGATTGTATGGTTAAGTAGGCACAACATTTTGATGAACCGATCTTATTAGATACATGGGAGATTATTTGGGTGAGGAATGTTAAATTCACGCAAGCCCAAAACTTACGGGAAAATTTTTATAAAATGTTTTATAGATGGCACCTTGATCCACAAAAAATGTCTCGTATGTATCCAAACTTGCAGCCTAAATGTTGGAGATGTGGTTGCTTGGATGCTACTTATTATCATATCTGGTGGTCATGTAAAAGTATAAAAGCTTTTTGGATTAAGATATGGTGGAATATTCAAAGAATTTTTAAAAGAAGGATAAAATTTACTCCACAATTGTTTTTATTGGGTATTGTTCGGATTGTGATGACAAAGAGATTATTTTAATGTTAAATTTAATTACTGCGGCTAGGTTGTTAATAGGGCAATATTGGAAGAAGGAATTTTTGCCTACTTTGCAAGAATGGTTTTTTAAAGTTTCTTACTTAGCGGAAATGGCAAAAATTTCGGCTTTCTTGAAAGATCAATCGCAAGAGAAGTATCTCTTGGTGTGGAAAAGATGGATAAATTTTATACAATATAAGTATGATATAAGAAAATATTATCTAGCTTTCGAATAATTTATATTTAAAGATTAAGATATTATCTAGAAGTGTAATTATTATTATTCTTTAATTTTTTATTTTTTTATTTTCTTATCTTCCCTTTTTTTTCCTCTTTTTGCTTTTTATATATAATGGAGTTAAAGTATTTTACAACTTGTTTATTGAGTGTAATTATATTTGCTTAAGGTTTATGTGGGCTTAAAATTTTTTTTCTTTTAAGTTCTAGTTAAGCCTGTATTCAGCTCTGGGAAGAATGGGGGAGGGTTTTGGGGTGGGTTGGGAGGGTTTGGGGAAGGGGTTTTTATTGTAAAATTTAAAAAAAATGTAATAATTAAAAAAAATAATAATTTTCTTACAAGTAACCCTATCATCCTAAAAAGAGAACACACTCTTAATCCAGTTAATATATATTCCATTAATCACTCCTTTTTCTCTTACTTCTAACTAACAGTCTTAATCCTAAAATCAACCCATAATTCTAGATTACTTTTAATCTATTTCCTGAAAATATCTCCTTTTTTAGCTAAAATATTGATCTATCCTAGACCTATCTCTTTAAGCTGACAAGATAACATCAAACCTTAAATTATTTCAATTCATTGAGCATCAAACAAATAAATCATCTTATTAGAAATAGTTTTCATATAGATAAACTTTGTGTATCTTCCATTAATCACCCATTTCCCTTACATCTAACTCATAATCTTAGTCCTTAAATCAGTCCATAATTCTAGGTTACCTTTAGTCCATTACATAAAACTTTCACTTTTACTTTTTTCAGTCTTATTCTGGGTTTCTTCTTATGCCAAGTAGGTTTCCATAGCAGAGCTTCTCTTCCAGCTGATAAGTCTCTCTTTATTGCTTGTAGTGTCATTTGGATCAATGAGAACCATCTTGGCCTCTGCATTGGTCCTCTGACTTTCTTAACCATAAAGTCTCGTTGCTTTAACATTTCAAGTCTCAGTCTTTGCTTTTTCTGGTCCTCAGCACCACTTGCTTATAAGGCAAAATCAATTTCTCTTTATTCTCAGTCAAATCCTCTTCTTATGTAATCTGTTTTATAGAAGAAGCACGCGTAGTCTGAAAGTTAATTTTGAAGTTTAAAGGAGAGATTCTAGCTCTTAATTCTATAGTAAACTCTTTCATTGTAGCACATATTTCTTCTTTAGCCTCATAGATCTTTTCCAGAATAAGTTTACAATTTAAATGTGAGTGCAACTCCATTTTAAAAATTGTTCAGCTGCATCAAATTATCTTTCTCTTAAAGAACAGTTTAAAGGCCAAAACCATCTCCTCTCCAGATAGACAACAAATACAATATTAGCTTTTAACCAGTAGATGTCCTCAGTAAGCTAAGAAATCTTTTTCAAAAGTCATTTTTTCTTTTCCCTTTTTTCTATTTTTTTCAGGAAAAGGTGGAGGAAGAAATACTTAAAAAAAAAAAAAACAGAACAGCATAGATTGATAGTAGAATTCCTAGGAAAAAACTTTTTTCCAGTACCCCAAAACTTATATAAAGAAAAAATGTAGTCTTTGAAGTTTTGTCCTATTCTTTTGTTCGCCTTTCTTCCCAAATATAGAAGCTGCCTTTCCAAGCCAGGGAAATAGTATCAAGAGGGCTCTTACAGGCAAAAAGAAGCAAAAAGGCATAAAGAGAGGAGGAAAAAAAAAAGATCTCACCTGGATTCACCACGGTGGGTTTTCAAGCTTAGCTGTTCTTTGACTTGTAGTTACTAGCGGCTAAGTGATCAGCCATTTTACTGGCCGATCTTCTTCTCCGTCAGTCCTCAGAGTCAGCCTGGACAGCTGGAGGAGCTGCCGCTCCTCCTCAGCCAAGCAAAGCCTCTTCAACAGAAGCCGCACCCTCCAGGGAGACTTTAGACCCACATAAGGGTCTACCTGTGGAGGGAGGCTAGCTGACGAGGAGACAGGTTTCTTCATACGACTAGAAGCACTGTAACCCGGAACCAGAAGTCAGCTTTTTAAAATGTTCTTGAGCCTCCTCAAGGAATATTTGTACTATTGTCTTTCCAGGGATTGTGTTGCATATCGTTTAGGAATGCAACACTTTTTCTGCAAGGGAAGGTTGTTCATTTTTATATTGCAGGACCTCCCAGGAAATATATATAGTGAAACATCAAACAGAAACATCCAACTTTAGAAACTTTATTTGACTTTCCCAAGCTACTATTTTCCAGTTTGTTAGATGGGATGTCTTTTCTCTAAGCAGTTATAAGTTATCTACTGATACTGTGGTCTGTTCTAAACTGGAGTTATAAGGTGAATATATGTGTAATTGTAGAAAATATGGAAAGGCTGGTGGCATACTGCAGATGTTTGAAAAGCAGTATGATGATGGTGGTGGTGGTGATGATGATGATGTTATCCATTCAGCTGAATCTGACTCTTGGTGATTCTATTGGCCATTTCTCTCCACATATTCCGATCTTGAACTATTTCTTTGAGATTTTCTATGTTCCAGCTGGTATCAACTTCAATGGTATTTTAGCCACCATGTTCTTTGACAACCTGGTTTCCTTTTCCTTCCAAACATAATTGGAAGTGAATTACTCTGCCAAAATAAGTGAGATGCAATTTTGTGATTTTGCCTTCTAGTGACATAACTCTAAATACCTTAAATTAGGAAAGGGCAAATTACCAAGGCAGTGAGTGTGAATATTTTTTTATTCATAGACAAATAGTATTTTAGGCTACATGACACAATATTGCATATCACTGTTTCAGAAAAGTTGACTAATTTATCAATTGACTAATTCTGATTTGGCTTTAGAAAAATGATTTTTTATTATATGTTCAGTGAAACAAGTAATATACCCTGAAGTACTTAATAGGAAAATGAGCTCATTATTATTTTTTTTTAAAGATACTCAAAGTGAAAACAATTGTAATAAAGAAAGGAGAAGGAAAGCAGAAATAAATTGCTTAAGTTTTAATTTTCAAAGGCACTGACAAAAAATTATAGATCATCTGGCCAAATTTTTATATAATATGTTGACAAACAGTTGGAACAGTCAAATTTGACGACATCACAGAATTGGGATTAGTCATTACTCCAGAAGATCAAATCAGAATTCAGAAGGATCATAATAGGTTAAAAAATTGGCTGAATAGCAATAGCACTTAGATATATACTATACTGCTCTATATTTCTATACAGCACTCTCTAAATGGTTTACAGAGTCAGCAAATTGCCCGAAACCATCTGAGTTCTCATTTTATCAACCTTGGAAGGATGGAAGGCTGAATTAACTTTGAGCCCATCAGGATCGAATTCCAGGCTGTGAGCAGAGTTTGCCTGCAATACTGCATTTTAACCACTGCACCACCAGGGATCTTCCAAACAATAGGATAAAATTTAAGAAAAATAAATGCAAAGTTCTTACAGAAGTAAAATATAATGATATACAATATAATTTCTGGGTTGGCAACAGTACTTTTGAAGAAGGTCTTGGAATAATAATTACACCATGAATAATGTAACAAATATGTTGCCCCAGTGAACTACCACACAGAGGGCAAAGAGAAACTTTGCTAATAAATAATATCAAATATATGTTTACTTTTAATTTCTAATGTTAATACAATGTTTCTCATTTTTTTCTCCCACACAACATAAAGAATATGCAAAAAAGAGAGGAAAAATATGCATATAATATATCTCTGCATTAAAGCTCTATATTTTCAGGGTATATGAATAACTAGTCATGTAAATGTTTAAGGTTGCACTCCTCAACATACTTACAAGGGAGTAAGACTCAATGAAGATCCTAGTATTTACTTCCAAGAAGACATTTACAGATTTGTGTTGAAGGTTCCCCCCCCCCCAATATATCTTTGTTTCATTTTTGGATGGTGGTTTTTATTAGTAGTATTATTTTTGCTTAAAATGCCTTATTGTGGTTTATCCTACTTTGTCTTGAAAGAAATGTAAGATAACAATTATGAACAAATCTGAAAGAAGCTACTCTTAGATAACAAAATAGGGTAAACCACACAGAGGCATGGCCAATTTTAAAAAGTGCTTCATGTTTCCATGCAGAAAAGGCTATAGTTTCTTTCAGAATTTACATTACAAATCTTTCTATTTTAAAACACCCAAAGTAGCTTTCTAAAAATTAGTATCAGGTGGAAAAACCAATTTAAAATTGTGAACTATTTTATTTTTATATTACTTTTTATACTGTGAAATAATTTCAAGTTACAGTGGAGAAGATTAATGAAAACAGCATGAAAGAACTATACTGCTTTTAATAATAATAATAATAATATAATCCTACAAATAGAAATAGAAAGACTGTGGCAAAAGCAAGCAAGGGTAGTACCAATAGTAATAGGCTCCTTGGGTGCAATCCCAAAACAACTGGAGCACCACTTGAACACCATTGGCATTGACAAATTCACTATTAGTCAATTGCAAAAGGCGGCCTTACTAGGAACAACTTCCATCCTGCGATGATATCTATAATACCATCAAACATCCACATCTGTCTATTCCAGGTCCTGGGTAAGGACTCAATAGGTAGACAAAATGCCAAATCCAGTCTGAACATCTGGCTGACTGTGCGATGATCAATAATAATAATAGTAATAGCCCCCAGTGAGGCACTACCTTGATGTGGTTGTGAGGCTTGTGTACTCTGAGGAAGATGAGAGCTATGCCAGAGGTTCAACCATACTGGACAGGTCTCATCAGAGGAGTCAGACAAAGAGTGTGTCTCCCATAAAAAATATGGTGAGACGTAAATTTCAGAATGCCATACCGGCTCGGACGTCGCCCGGGTTAACAAGGTCCGCACTAGATATTGGAGTTCCTGGATATCTGGTGAAAAATGGGTTACAGGACTCAGGACTGTTGGCTGAGCAACCAGGACCAGCAGCTGCAGAACTACTGGAAGAAAAGGTGTTTACCCGTCGCAGATACACAGTGATGGAAAACAAAGAAATAATGATCTGTTACTACAGATCAAGTCCAACAAGACGAGGATATCTAAAACGAATGCACCATTCTGGAAAGAACAACATCCAGAATCAGAAATAACAGAACAGAGACTAGCAGATCAACGCCGATTTATAACACGAAATAAAGTATTTACAGAAATAGAATTGGATGAACTGCAAAGGTTTACCCAGGGCAAAGAAATCAAAGCCTTACAAGAAGTAATTCAGAATGTAGAGGCAAACCAGGGGGAGTTGGCAGTGAAAGAATCCAGTAGAGATATACAACTGTTCTCATTTGGAAACCACGCACCTCTTCCTCAGGAAGAACAAAACCCTCTAACTAAAGAAATAAAAGAATTGAAACAAAGAATAATTGAGCATCTAGAACAGCACAAAAACAACAGAATAAGGCTGCCTGCATTGAAGCTTGTTCCAAAGAAACAGCTAGCACAAGCATTAAAAGATGCAAATACTGCAATAGCAAGTATAAGCACCAATTCACTGTAAGAAACAAACCAACTAATGTACAGCACAGCTGCAGTTATAACAGAATACCTGGGATGCAAAATCAACAAAGAAGAAAAACAAACAAACAGTGCACCACAAAAATGGAAGGTTAGACTAGAAAATAAGATCAGCAAGTTAAGATCACATGCAAGCAAGCTAGAACAGATGAAAGAAAAGAAGCTGAAGAACAAGAAGACCAAAGAATACCTAATCAAGAAATACCACTTAGAAACAAGGAAGATCAAGGAAGCACTGGAAATAATAAAGCAACAAATAACAGCTATAGCCAGGAAAATCAGTAGATATGAAGCTCGAATTGCAAACTATAGGCAGAACCTCCAATTTCAATCCAATCAGAAACGTTTCTACCAATCCATCAATGGAGAAACTGCAAGGAATCAGTCAGTACCTGACAAGGAAGAAACAGTGCAGTTCTGGAAGCAGATATGGGATAACCCAAAGAAATACAACAAGGATGCGGCTTGGTTAAAAGAGGTGGATGCAAATAAAACAGAAGTTGAAATGAAAGAACTAGTAATAACAACAAAAATGGTAGAAAAAAGAGCAAGGAAAATCAAAAATTGGTCAGCACCAGGTGAAGATGAACTGCATGGGTTTTGGTTGAAACATCTAACTGTTATACACCCACTCATTGCCAAGCAGTTCAACAATATACTACAAGGAGGAGAAATTGAAAAGTGGCTAACAACTGGGAAAACCTACCTAATAATGAAAAATCCAGCAAAAGGGGCAACACCAGGTAACTACAGGCCAATTACCTGCTTACCAACAACTTTCAAATTACTAACTGGTGTGGTAGCTGATGCAGTACAACAGCATCTAGTTGAAAACAATCTCTTTCCACCTGAGCAGAAAGGAAACCGCCCCAATAGCAGAGGAACAAAAGATCAACTCCTAATAGACAAAATGATCTTGGAAAACTGCAAGAGAAGGAAGACCAACCTGAATGTGGCATGGATTGACTACAAAAAGGCATTTGACTCTCTGCCACATGATTGGATAATCAAGTGCCTAGAAATAACAGGAGTAAGTAGAAACATCAGAAAATTTGTGCAAAAATCGATGGCACAATGGAAGACACAGTTGCAGATCAATGGTGAGAGGCTGGGAGAGGTTAATATCAAGAGAGGAATATTTCAAGGAGATTCATTATCACCATTACTATTTGTTATTGCACTGTTTCCTCTGTCAACAATACTGAATAACTCAGGACATGGCTATCAAACATCAAAAACATCTGCCAGACTATCCCACCTCCTTTATATGGATGATCTGAAGCTGTATGGAAAAACATCATCTGAAATAGAATCGCTGCTCAACACTGTCCGTATATATAGCCAAGATATTGTAATGGAGTTTGGCTTGGACAAATGTGCCACACTTACTATCAAACAAGGAAAAATAGTGAAAACTGAAGGAATCAAGATGCCCCACGAAAATAACATTAAGAGTCTGGATGAGGAAGAGTACTACAAATACTTGGGTATCCTTCAAGCTGACAACATCAAGCACACTGAAGTCAAGAAAAAGATTAGAGGTGAATACATCAAGAGAGTGAAGAAGATCTTAAAGTCCAAACTCAATGGAGGAAATACCATAAAGGCAATCAACACCTGGGCAATCCCAGTCATTAGGTACACAGCTGGAATAGTGGACTGGACTCAAGCAGAACTAAAAGCAATGGATAGGCAGACCAGAAAAATAATGACAATGAATCATACCCTTCATCCACGCAGTGACATTGATAGACTTTATCTACCAAGGAAAATAGGTGGGCGTGGAATGCTACAAGTATATCAGATGGTTGAAGAAGAAAAAATGGCTTTGGAAGAATATCTGAAGAACAATGATGAAGATGCACTGAAATTAGTATATCAGGAAGGCTTACTGACTACTGGAGAGACCAAACTGGCCTACAAGAAAGACCAAATGAAGAACAGAATAGAGGCATGGGAAGACAAAGCACTACATAGCCAATACATGAAAAAAATAGCTGGGAAAGCAGATAATAATAAAACCTGGCAATGGCTAAGAGCAGGAAAATTGAAGAAAGAGACCGAGGGACTAATTCTGGCTGCACAAGACCAAGCCTTAAGGACAAATGCATACAAAGTCAAAATTGAGAAGACAGCAACAGACAGTAAGTGCCGCCTATGCAAAGAAGCTGAAGAAACAGTGGACCACTTGGTAAGCTGTTGCAAGAAGATTGCACAGACTGATTACAAGCAGCGGCATGACAAAGTAGCAACAATGGTGCATTGGAAGATCTGCAAAAAATATCATTTGCCTGTAAGCAAAAACTGGTGGGATCATAAAATAGAGAAAGTCATAGAAAATGATAAAATTAAACTGCTCTGGGACTTCAGAATTCAAACAGACAAGCACCTGCAACATAACACCCCAGACTTAACAATTGTCGATAAGAAAGACAAAAAAGTCTGGATAGTGGATGTGGCAGTGCCTGGAGATAGCAGAATAGATGAGAAAGAACTGGAGAAGATAACAAAATACAAAGACCTACAAATAGAAATAGAAAGACTGTGGCAAAAGCAAGCAAGGGTAGTACCAATAGTCATAGGCTCCTTGGGTGCAATCCCAAAACAACTGGAGCACCACTTGAACACCATTGGCATTGACAAATTCGCTATTAGTCAATTGCAAAAGGCGGCCTTACTAGGAACTGCTTCCATCCTGCGACGATACCTGTAATACCATCAAACATCCACATCTGCCTATCCCAGGTCCTGGGTAAGGACTCGATAGGTAGACAAAATGCCAAATCCAGTCTGAACATCTGGCTGACTGTGCGATGATCCATAATAATAATAATAATAAAGTTGGAAAGGACCTTGGAGGTCATCTAGTCCAACCCCCTGCTCAGGCAGGAAACCCTATACCCTTTCGGACAAATGGCTCTTCTTAAAAACTTCCAGTGTTGAAGCATTCACCGCTTCTGGAGGCAGGTTGTTCCACTGATTAATTGTTCTAACTGTCAGGATGTTTCTCCTTAGTTCTAGGTTGCTTCTCTCCTTGATTAGTTTCCATCCATTGCTTCTTGTCCTGCCTTCAGGCGCCTTGGAAAATAGCTTGACTCCTTCTTCTTTGTGGCAGCCCCTGAGATATTGGAACACTGCTATCATGTCCCCCCTCGTCGTTTGTAATTGTTTCTTGAAGTACACCTTTTACACTTGTGATCTACTTTATCAAATGCCTTACTGAAGTCCAAGTAAATTATGTCCACAGCATTCCTGTGATCCACTAATTTTGTCACTTGGTCAAAGAATGCAATAAGATTTGTCTGGCATGATCTATTTTTGACAAACCCATGTTGGCTTTTAGTAATGACTTTGTGTGCCGTAGTTATTTGCTGATTCATTGTTTGATTATCTTTTCCAGAATCTTCCCAGGTATTGAGATCAGGTGATAGGTCTGTAATTTCCTGGGTCCATTTTTTTTTCCTTTTTTGAAGATGGGAACTACATCAGCTCTTTTCCAGTCCTCTGGTAGTTCCCCAGTGCTCCAGGATCTTTGAAAAATATAGTTCAATGGTTCTGAGATCACATCTGCCAGTTCCTTTTAGATAAACATACAGAGCTATAGTGGCAAATATAAAGTTATTCTTAAATAAAAATGTATGAGTAAAAGTACAGATGATAAATCTCATTGTTTTGTTTTTGCATTTCTGATAGCTACTTTGGTAATATCCCTCTGGAAAAACTATTTTAGAAGAATTTTGATTTGTTGAACAGTCTACTGAATAGATTAATTAAGCACAGATGTTCCTAAGACATTTCCTGTTGCTTCTTCCATCTTTTCTGTGTTTGTAATTGTTTCTTGAAGTACACATTTTGCACTTTATTTAGTATAATATATCAACATTATTTTATATTATAGTTAAGTGGAGTCTGAATGTCTTTCTCTGTGTATGTGAAAAACAATTTGGCTTCTGTGGAAGACTGAATGAATTATTCTCATGGGAAATAGTCTGGAAAAAGCAAGGTTCACATGCATTTAGAATGAATGGAGAAAGTATTTAACTATAAACTGTTGGTTTCAATGGGGCTAAATTACAAAAAAAAAAAAGCACTCCATTTGCTCTCAGTTACACTTCATGACTGAGATGTTATTTTCTTTATTGTGTTAATTTAAAACATGTTTACTTGATTTCCCAACCGAAAATATTCCAGAGCAGTTAAGTAAAATTAAATCTTGTTTTTCCTAGATCATATGTTCTTTTTAAAGATTTTATTAAGTTTTATTGTAAGATAAAAAAAGAAATAAATGTTACAAAAGTGAAAAAAGTGTAAAGAAAGAAAAAAAGTAGTGACTTCCAAATTTTCAGTGCAATAAAATACTAAAAAAAATGCAACCTCAATATTTTGCTTTACATTTCATAGCATTTCAATCCTTTTCAATAATAACAAAATAATTCTTTTTATCTAATTGTCAAAACTTATCAGTTTCATTTTTTCAGTTTTGAACAAAAAGTAGAAACAAAACTAGAGACATTATTTTCTTTAATTAAAACAATCAATTTCCCCATCTCTGCTGAGTCATCTCTTTACCATCCATTTTTCCATTGTGGGAAAAGTGTGTCTGGTCCACTATTTCTTTTCTTAATCACAAGTCCACCAGATATGATAAAAAGTACCTGTCTTGCAGTTGCATTTCCAACATATGTTCTTGTACAAAACATTGACTTTTTCTACTTTTCAGCTAAAAAGGTTTACAGTGTAATTTGAAAAAAAATAATTTTTTTTAAAGTGCCATTTGTCTATAGATTTATAATCTCAAAACATGATAGAAAGTAAAATGAAGGAGTTAAAGAACAAAGGCATAAATTATTAAATGTATATACTAATTCAGAAAGATACAGGAACCAATGGAAAATTCTTCTTATCTTTCTCTCTGCTGTAAGTCTGATGGAATTTCATAGTAGTTTCCTGAAATATTTTATATAAGCAAATATTATAGCCACTAAATTATTTGTTAAATATTTTTACAAATAACCACAAATAGGTTTTTAATAATAGTAATAATAATAATAATAATAATAATAATAATAATAATAATAATAATAATAAGTAGTAGTAGTAGTAGTAGTAGTAGTAGTAGTAGTAGTAGTAGTAGTAGTAGTAGTAGTCTGGGGTGTTATGTTGCAGGTCAAACAGACAAGCACCTGCAACATAACACCCCAGACTTAACAATTGTCGATAAGAAAGACAAAAAAGTCTGGATAGTGGATGTGGCAGTGCCTGGAGACAGCAGAATAGAAGAGAAAGAGCTGGAGAAGATAACAAAATACAAAGACCTACAAATAGAAATAGAAAGACTGTAGCAAAAGCAAGCAAGGGTAGTACCAATAGTAATAGGCTCCTTGGGTACAATCCCAAAACAACTGGAGCACCACTTGAACACCATTGGCATTGACAAATATGCTATTAGTCAATTGCAAAAGGCGGCCTTACTAGGAACTGCTTCCATCCTGCAACGATATCTGTAATACCATCAAACATCCACATCTGCCTATCCCAGGTCCTGGGTAAGGACTCGATAGGTAGACAAAATGCCAAATCCAGTCTGAACATCTGGCTGATTGTGCGATGATTCATCATCATCATCATTATCATCATCATCATCATAAAGTTGGAAGGGACCTTGGAGTTCATCTAGTCCATCCCCCTGCTCAGGCAGGAAACCCTATACCATTTCGGACAAATGGCTGTCCAGTCTCTTCTTAAGAACTTCCAGTGTTGGATCATTCACCGCTTCTGGAGGTAGGTTGTTCCACTGGTTAATTGTTCTAACTGTCAGGAAGTTTCTCCTTAGTTCTAGGTTGCTTCTCTCTTTGGTTAGTTTCCACCCGTTGCTTCTTGTCCTGCCTTCAGGCACTTTGGAAAATAGCTTGACTCCCTCTTCTTTGTGGCAGCCCCTGAGATATTGGAACATTGCTATCATGTCCCCCCCCCCTCATCTTTCTCTTCATTAAACTAGACATACCCAATTCCAGCAGCTGTTCCTTATATGTTTTAGCCTCCAGTCCCCTAATCTTTTTTGTTGTTCTTCTCTGTACTCTTTCTAGAGTCTCAACATCTTTTTTACATCATGACCAAAACTGGATGCAGTATTCCAAGTGTGGCCTTACCAAGGCATTGTAAAGTGATATTAATACTTCATGTGATCTAGATTTTGTCTCTCTGTTAATGCAGCCTAGCACTGTGTTTTTGTTAGATAGTGCCCAGTGTTCAAGTCTGTCCAGGTCCTCCTGTATCTTAAACCTGTCTTCTGGAGTGTTGGCTATTCCTGCCAGCTTGGTGTTGTATGCAAATTTGATGAGTTCCCCATCTATCCCCTTGTCCAAATCGTTGATGAAGATGTTGAAGAGTGCTGGGCCAGAACAGAGCCCTGGGATACCCCACTACACACTTCCCTCCATGTAGATGTGGTTCCATTGAGGACCACATGCTGAGTACGGCTGGTCAGCCAGCTACGGATCCATCTAGTGGTGATGCTGTCTAACCCACATTTTTCTATCTTATCAAGTAGTAGGTTGTGATCTACTTTATCAAATGCCTTACTGAAGTCCAAGTAAATTATATTCACAGCATTTCTCTGATCCACTAATTTTGTCACTTGGTCAAAGAATGCAATAAGATTTGTCTGGCATGATCTGTTTTTGAGAAACCCATGTTGCCTTTTAGTAATGACTTTGTTTGCCTCTAGGTGTTCGCTGATTTATTGTTTGATTATCTTTTCCAGAATCTTCCCAGGTATTGAGGTCAGGCTGATAGATCTGTAATTTCCTGGGTCCATTTTTTCCCCTTTTTTGAAGATGGGAATTACATCAGCTCTTTTCTAGTCCTCTGGTAATTCCCCAGTGCTCCAGGATCTTTGAAAAATATAGTTCCTACCAGTTCCTTGAGAACCTTGGTCCTGGTGATTTGAACTCGTCTAGGCTGGACAGGTGCTCACTTAACCATTTTCTTGCCTATCTTAACTTTTGACTTTGGTCGCAAGCCTTAGTTCATTTTGAGCCTTAGTTTTCCTCACTTCATCTTTGCAGACTCTGGCTATTTGCTGATACACATGGAAATATTTATATGTGAGGATATGCACAGATACCACATGCTTCAACCCCTCCAATTTCTGTAATTTGGGTTTTTGTTTTCCTTTCATCTCTATTTATCATATAGTCTGCTCAACCTTTTAGTCCTCTAAACTTTGCATGAAATTCTCTCAGTTTAGAGTGAAAACTATTTGTGCTGCAGATTGTCTGCTGTTTGCCTTTAAGATTTAATCCTGAATTTTATTATCTGCATTTTGCATAACCATATGTCCTGAATATAGATGTGACTATCATATCTGTTCTCATCTCTACATTTATCAGATATTGAGTACATAGAAATTATAACGATGATATTTAAAGCACTGTATGATTTGAGATCTCAGAAGTTGAAGCAGATCTTACTTTACCTATGTAATAAGTAATTATTACCTAAGTAATAAGGTATATCATGTTAGAAGGTATAATAATTTGTGGAATTTTGCTTGCTTATTTAAGGCTTCTTTTTTAAAAAAAGATTCCTTGCTCTTCCCTGATTATGATCTATTCAAACAGGGCAAGTTAGAAATATGTTTAATAAAAAAATAAGATGATAAGATAATAATAAAGAAACAAGACTTCGTTATTTCAGAGTTTACAGAAAAATCATTTAACAAATAGGGAAGCTGATAGGACTGCAACAGACTTTATTACTGACTAAGCAAAGATGCAGAAACTTTTAGTAAGTTTGTTGATCACCAACATCATAAATGACAGGTCAGTGGCATTCATTAAAATAAACCAAAGGTTTTATATGCCTAGTTATTTTGTTCCATTCACCTACAACATGGTAGTAACAAATTGGCAAATTCTCTTCTTACACACCAAAGATGTCAAATGTAATAATCAAATATGGTAAAAGCATTAAAAGTATAAAAGCAACAATTGCATAGGAGTGGCAAATTGTTTGGAGCTAAGGAAATTTCACACTCTGACATGCAATTTTGCCCTTATCAGTGTTAAATCTAGAAGTTATTCAGTGTAGATTTATGAGATTTGTTTTGCATGCTCATTTCCAAATATATTCCTAATGAGTTAATGAGAGTTGACTTAGGATCTCATTCTGTTATTGATTGCCTTCAAACTGGTTATCTGAGAAGCAGATTATTATTGAATTCCTTTGCCCAATGTAATAAATTCAATTCTACTTATTCAGGAAATCTCTTTTCTCCTCTCAGCACAAGCAGTAATATTAATGCATCTGGAATAAGACATTTTCAAACTGAATTAACAGTTTTAGATTTTGATTTACAAATTGACAGATAAAAAGTACAACGTTAAGTGTATTACTAGCTAGAGATAGAAGGAAATGGAGCCCTAATTGATCAGATAATAGCATTGTTGGGTGCTTGATATCCTGGCTTTCATTGACTGCAAAAATCTTGATGGGGGGGGGAGAAAAAAGACAGGACAATGAGAAACTCATCGGTGCCAGTGATCAGTGGGGTAGAGGCTCATTTTGCTTTTTGAGTTGAAGTCAAGCTACGTTTTATAATGCCTGGAGATCCTAAAAAAATAGTGCAAAAATAGTATTTCATATTTGAATATTAACAATTTTTTCTCTGTCAAAGAAAGGAAAGTGCAAGCGTACATTAAAGCATTTAGTTGAAAATGTTCAACTTTGAAGGCTACTGGAAATATACATAATTTTTTGTTAGATTTATCACATATCTATATTTATATTTGAGATGAAGTTTAAGATGGCTAATAGATGATTCTCCTTTCATATTATCTTAACAGCTCTGTGAAATGGGTTGGACTGAGTAAAGGATCCAAATGATCAATAAGTTTCCACAGTAACCTCAACCTGAATTTCCTTCATCTGACTTTGTAACTGCAACACTAGACTGCACATGTAAAACACATGAAATGTATTTCATTCCGAAAAATGTGTCAACGGAAAAAATAGTGCAAAATCTAAATCTTAGGTATTTAAACATTGGAATGGCATTTATTTTTATTTTACATGTTGAGTAGTTGCATATTTTGTATTAAAACTCAGGCTCATTGTTATCATGTAAGCTAGGGACAAGTGAGAGTTATTAAAACACCTTTAAAGAAAGACTGAGATGCTAAATAGTTGGGAGTTGGAGGAGGAGGAGGAGGTATATAATATATGTACGTCTGTATGTATGTACAACCCAGATTAATCCATAGTAGGATAATGACCTCTTCGTTGAAAAGTATGGAATCCTGTGAGGGCTTTCTCAGCTGAGATTGGTGAGAAAACTAATGGAAGATTGGTGCTTGCTTCTGCAGAAGTCTTCTTTATCTAGATTCTAGAGCCTCCACCCTCCCCTTTTGAAGGAGGTCTTCAAGAAGGTGGCATTCTTCCAGATCCCAGAAGAAAAAATAATCTGGATCTAGTACAGCTAGGTTTCAGAACTGGACATGAGTTGTAAACAACATTCATCCTCCTCCTCATTAGGTCCTGTGCAGAGCAGATTGAGCAGCAAGTGTTTTCCAGTCATTTCAATCATTCACAGCATCTTCGGCATTGCCCCAAGGAATATTAATAATGTAAAATATTATAAATGTTAATACACAACATTATAGATGATGAATGAAAGCATATGGATGGAGAAAATGCAACTTTTCTGATCCAGTGGATCTATCAGAGGCTTTCAATATCATCAGTAATGGTATCTTTTTAGACTGATTGCAAGGATTGGAACGGTAGCATTATGGTGGTTCTATTTCTTCCTGAGCAGGTAGACCTGGTTATTACTAGTGGAGGATGAGAGGTTGAACCTTTGACCATTCTGGCTGTCATGGTTCCAATAGATGAAACCCATCAAAAGAACTTCAAGGAAAAAATTCTTCCTTAAAGAACATTTTAATCAGGAAATAAAGAACCGGCACTACGTAGTTGAACCCAAAACTAAATTCCCTTCTCCTGGATACAAAGTAGCAAATTGCAATTTCCACCCCCAATAAGCAGTCATAAATCACATTCTTCAATTAGCCCGAAACTCGGGCTTTCTCTCCAGCTCCTCAGCCCACCAAACCGTTATCAGTTCATCCTTGAGTTCCCACAGAGCAGCATTATTATTATGGCTAGCTGAGTTCAAGCATTCATCCCAACCCCCCTTCTGCACCTAATTTTTAAAAGAAGAAAAAGCATGTTAAAAGCAAAGTGGAAATGGCTGTAATTTTCATCAGTTATCAGAACGGGAACATCCAATGTTTTCAGTGTTGACACTGGTGTGTAATAGAAGGCTTGGCCTTCTTTCTGCCATCCCTTCCTCCTTTATTATATCTCTACAAGAAACTGCTGGGAAAGGAAATTTATTAGTCCAGAATGAGATAAGATCAATAGCCTGGTAGTACCCAGTTATATATATATATCTATTCAAGGTAAGCAAGAGTATTAGACTGTTTAGACCAGCAGTTCATTTGGGGTCGAACGACCATTTCACGGGGGTCGCCAAACAACGCAGTCCGCCATTTTTTCCCCTTTTCCTTAGCTGTGCTACTCCCTTTTATTCTATCGGCTTTTGAAAGCCAATAGGAATTGTCCAGGCTGTCTCTGCCCTGCTGAGCCTGCCAAAAGTCCCATTCTGCAAATGATGCTGCAAGTTGTCTGCAGCGAAGGTGAGCTGTCTGGAAGTTTCCATCCCTCCCTGCTGAGCAACTACTAAAAATGTAAGTAAAAGAGGGCCAGGGGTGGGAGGCCGGTGGGCGCAGGGAGGGTTGCTGGTATGCGTGGGGCCCGGCAGGTGCCTTACCTCCCTTGGGCTGGGCCAGCTGGTGGCACAGCCGGTGGTCGGCCTGCACCGTCTCTGCCACTTGCCAGCTATGCCTCGGCCGGCGCAGGGGGCAGCACCCCGCATGCGCGGCGCTCCCAGGCAGGGAAAGGCCTCAACTTACGACCGGTTGGGTAGTCCTCAAGTTACGACCGGTTGGGGGTCGCGGCATTAAAAAGGTTGAGAACCACTGGTTTAGACTGATATAGTATCAGAGTCAGGATAACATTTCCATTCTTTTTGTGCCTTCATTAATCAATGTTAATGATTGCAGCATTAACCGAGATCTGGTTTATGATATTTGCTAGTATAGTTCTAAATTTCTATGCTCTTTCACAGTGAGCATAACCAGGTGGAATTCCAAATCATTTGTGCATGGAATATATATATAGAGAGAGAGATTAAGCCTTGTTTGCCAGAATTTTATACTAAAATCAGTGGAACCACTTCCATGAGCAAAGCTAATATATGTGCAAAGCAGACAATTATTGGTCTGTTTTCTGAGAGACATTAAGACATGTGCTTTGCATTCTTAACTCCATTCCAAATATTCTTAATGAGTCCCTTCTGGTGTAGACTGGGAGAATTTATTTCTAGCCTTATTTCCAAAGTATGCATGGTATGAATTTGAAACCCAAATATAAGCTGCACGAAAGCTCCACTGTCTGCAGATACTGCTTCAGTATTTACAGAAGAACCATAATTTCAAGTTCTTGAAGGAAAACAGTCATGGCAGTTCATGGAACAGTACACAGCTAGCAGTTAATTCAAGACCAGCCCAATGATTCGGCAATGCTTTGATTCATCAAAGCCTGGATGATCAGTGAGGCTGGCTCCTCATCCAGCATCTCAGTGACTTTATTCCTGTTTCATACTGTTAGGGATGCTGACAGGCCAACCTCAGATGAATAGTTGGCTGGTTCATATAAGGCTGAAGCAAAATTATCATCTTCTCCACCCCCTATTTCTGGGTGATAAAAGTTTGTGTGAGAGTTATTTCAACTCTTTCAAGACAGAGTTAGAAAAACAAAACATCAAGTTACTCCTCTTGGCCTTCTAAAATTCAGCACAATGTCCTTAAGAGTAGTATACCCCTCCAATGTTCCAGGAGGCTTCAGGAAAGTAAGTTACAGCTATTGGGGAAAATTGCTTTTTTCTACTCAGAATGCCTTTCCAATGAATGCTACATTATAATGTTGTGTCCTCCCATGGACAAACTGAAGAATTAAACATAATAGCCAACAGATAGTGACAGTTGGTAAGAAAAGAATATCATATTCAACACTGTGTGCTTATACTGCTAAAAGAAAATATTTTTTGTCACTTCAAACCAGTATTGATCCCTAGAAACTATCTAGATAACTCCCTGCAATTTTCCTGGCAACATTTTTCAGACATGGTTTGCCATTGCCATCTTCTTCCTAGGAGAAGAAAGAAAGAAGAGAGAAAAAAGACTTTTGCTGAGAGTCACCCAGCTGCTTTTGCCCTGAGGCAGGACTAGAACTGATCATCTCCCAGTTGCTAATCTAATGCATTTAAGTCCTATGCCAAGCTGGCTTTCACCATGGCAAACTCTTACCTTATCGCATAGCCCCTTGAACTTGGATCATGAGTACACTGTAGTTTGAGCTCACACCTCCAGACTTTCACTCAAAAATTGTTTCATTAGTAGAAATGAATAACAGGAGAACTTATTCTGAAAAAAGGTAGTAATTGCTTTGGGGAAACAGTATTTATCAGAGTTTGGTGGTAATATCATTCAGACCAAAGGGAAGGGTGCAGAGAAGTAACTTAGATATGATTAGTTTGAGGCGTAATTATCTCTAGGCATCCAATATATTCATAAATGTGATTTTTTACACAAGTATATTTATTTCTGTTGGGTTTTGTATATGCACTAGCAAAAAAGCAAATATTACAAAAAAGAGAGCAGTCTCCACAGCTCTCTCATCCAAAGAATAAAGGTCCAAAGCCTACACCACTGGTCTGTGATGGCTATGAATAACACACTGGCCAGATTGCCCTCAACAGTGCAATGTTCACATTTTTCAGGAACCCACTTTTATTTCTCGGTCTCATTCTCTCTTGCTACCCCTCCCCACCCAAGAAAAAATTGGTTTTGGAGAAGGTTTCGTCAACACTGAACTTCTGGCACATTTTCTTTTAGCAAACAACTGGATTATAGGGGCAGTTTGCAGGAAAGAGTTTCAAGCAGATGGGAATGCGGGATAGCTAACTTCTGATTTCAAGATTTCAAATACTTGCTGGGGCCCAGGAGCAAAGCTTGGTTTTCTGCCATGTTAGGATGGATGGATGCTGAGACACAAATATAATAGCTATTCCACATGACCTCTTTTTCTTCTGTCTTTTGGCTCTCTATAGCCTGCGTGGGCACTAAAATGGAACTATGTGAACTTTTGTTGCATAATGATCTTCTAGCAGCAAGTTAAATCTAGTACCACAGTATACTTGCATTGGTTAATACAGCTCTGAGATTCTCATTTCATGAAAATACTGCTGTTAGCTTCTTACACAGAAAATCAATCAATCAATTTATTATTACAGCCAAAGGCCAACACATAAATTAAACATTCAAATAAAACAAAACTAAACAGAACCAACACAAGAAGACATAGCAATATATTACAATTAATGATGTAATCAATGGGTGACCAAGGTCTGCCTAGTTTTGCAGACAGTATAACAAAACCTAGCTACCTTCAGAAAAACTGAATCATACTGACATGACAATAAAAACACATTGAGTATAGTCTAATGCTGGATAAAAATACATAATAAAATTAATTATAAAAGATTATTTAAAAGATCTAAAATGTTTATTTATGTTTCTGGTGAATCCCCAATGCTGCAGTGCAGAATCTAGCCACCTGCACGTGATCACTGCCTGCTCGTCCTTAAGCAGCCACTGGAGATAAATACTTTCCGAACGACCAGGATACCTATCAATTATGGGGAGGATGTGGTTTTTCCGAATAGCTCTATAGAAGGAACATCAAAGGAGTATGTGTCCAATGGTCTCCACCTCTCTTGAGCCACAGGAGCAGAGTCTTTGAGCCAATGGTATCTTTTTATACTTGCCTTATAGGACGGCCAATGGAAATGCATGGCACCGTGCAAGTGAGAATGCTTTCTGGTGGTTTACTGACTAAGATACCTGGCAGGTATAACCATGTATCTAATAGAGTCTGGAGCCAGAAACAGCGGAGCTATACCTAAGTCCGCTTGCCTCTCAATGTCCGCTACCCTTTGACACTAAGTTTTTTTGCTTGGTCATAGTCCAATTTGAGAATTGAGGTTGAGGAGAAGCCTAGTTTGACAAGGTTGGACTTGGCTGCCTTGATCCATGAAGAGAAGACTTTATCTTGAATAATTAATGGAGCTAGGCCTTGCAGAAAGCAATTAAGCCTTAGCCAGATGTTTAAAGAAGCTATATAGATTTTTGCTTCAACTTTTATCCATCATGTCTTCAGGCGCAGAAGTGCGTTTGGGACACAGTGCGGCATCTGGAGAATTGTTCTGATAAATTTGGATTGAACTCTTTCCAGTAGTGTAAAACATAAAGCTGAGGGTCTGAGCAAGGTCCCGTAGAGAGGCTATGCTAGTGACTTGGTTAGAAAGAGCTTAATTGCAGCTGGAACATAGTGTCCTCCCTTTGTGCGGAAAAATTTAAGAATGGCATTTGCTGATCATTGGCCAAAGGCAGCCAAGTATTCTCCATGGCTTTTTGTGAGCCAGTGGCATATATGACCACCCCTAGGTACTTAAAGGTGATTACCTGCTCTATTTTGTGGCTATTTAAATACCATGAGTACCGTTTTGCAAAATCCCAGACATCTGCTTCTACAATTGCCCAAAGATTATCTCCTGCCATTAGAAGAGTGATCTGTTTATATTATCCTTGCAAAAACTGATGAGCCAAACATTATCACACCCATGATAATATGTGTCTTCTAGACAGTTGTACAGTTTGTAAACTTATACCTTGGGTCTCACACTTGCCAGAAAACAAATGTGGGAGAACTATAATTCTAAATGTAGTAAAAACAAGTAGCAGTAGCTGATGGATTAGTGAGGCAAACTGAGGACATTTCCAAATGCAATTGTCTTTCTCTGGAAGTAGGTCAGGCAACCTCCACCCCCAGCAGTGCTTGCCATCTTTTGCTAAATTCAAACGACCCATTCTGATATCCTACTGGGCAGGCAGAAGTGGTGATGACAGGCATGATTAGTTTCAATTTTCTGCACACTTCTGTTGCATACAGTAGATGATGGGAAGTGTAGTTAAATCAGATATCCCAGTAGCAGTCAGGAACTATATCTGCTTTGAAGGCAGCACGAGAGATTAAATTGGCCTTTCTCATTGAAAAAAAAAATAAATATTTTATACTGGGCTATCTGTGGAATTGTTTCTAATTTCTGGCCCTGTGAAGGGCTGAAAAAAATGCAAGGGAAATAGGCCATCAAAAGTTCCACCCAGATATAAATGTTTCCTTTGAGGAGCTTTAGGATTTAAGGAGAGATGCTTAGAACGACTCAATCATTTTTGATTGAATAGGCTGCAATGTAAGAATTCCTATAGTAGAAATGAATATTAGCTGTCCACAAGAATATTCTCTTGTTCAGGGTTCATCAATCCACAGAGATTTTCCAAGTAGGATGTTGTATAGAAAAGGAATGGAAGAAACAGTGTCTGAACTCTTTGACATTGACTTGCTGTCTTTCATGAAGTGGGATGGAGTGTAAATATGATTCACTTAACATGTGTTTTTATAGCATAAGTGAAAGGCGGGGAGTCTACCATTAGCTTCAACAGAAGAGTATTAGGAGGAAAATGGTGAGGAAATGAGTGGGATTTTTATTATCTCCAGAACTATGGCTCCAGATTTAAATAGGATAATGAATGAAGCTCTTTGAGGTGGGTATTATGGTCACAAAATCCTGAAAAATTTATTTTATGTGGTTATAGAAAACATACAACTGCTCTGCAGTTTTCTTTTCAGCCTTTACATTCAGTGATCTCAGAACCACTGAACTATATCTTTCAAAGATCCTGGAGCACAGGGGAACTACCAGAGGATGGAAAAGAGCTGATGTAGTTCCCATCTACAAAAAAGGAAAAAAAATGGACCCAGGAAATTACAGACCTATCAGCCTAACCTCAATAGCTGGGAAGATTCTGGAAAAGATAATCAAACAACGAATCAGCAAATGACTACAGGCAAATAAAGTCATTACTAAAAGCCAACATGGGTTTGTCAAAAATAGATCATGCCAGACAAATCTTATTGCATTCTTTGACCAAGTGACAAAATTAGTGGATCACAGGAATGCTGTGGATATAATTTACTTGGACTTCAGTAAGGCATTTGATAAAGTAGATCACAACCTACTACCTGACAAGATAGAAAAACGTGGGATAGACAGCACCACCACCAGATGGATCAGTAGCTGGCTGACTGGCCGTACTCAGCGTGTGGTCCTCAATGGAATCCGATCTACATAGAGGGAAGTGTGTAGTGGGGTGCCCCAGGGCTCTGTTCTGGGCCCAGTGCTCTTATAATAATAATAATGATAAAGTTGGAAGGAACCTTGGAGGTCATCTAGTCCAACCCTCTGCTCAGGCAGGAAACCCTATACCATTTCAGACAAATGGCTGTCCAGTTTCTTCTTTAAAACTTCCAGTGTTGGAGCGTTCACCGCTTCTGGAGGCAGGTTGTTCCACTGGTTAATTGTTCTAACTGTCAGAAAGTTTCTCCTTAGTTCTAGGTTGCTTCTCTCTTTGGTTAGTTTCCACCCGTAGCTTCTTGTCCTGCCTTCAGGCACTTTGGAAAATAGCTTGACTCCCTCTTCTTTGTGGCAACCCCTGAGATATTGGAACACAGCTATCATGTCCCCCCTCGTCCTTCTCTTCATTAAATTAGACATACCCAATTCCAGCAACCGTTCCTTATATGTTTTAGCCTCCAGTCCCCTAATCATCTTTGTTGCTCTCCTCTGTACTCTTTCTACAGTCTCAACATCTTTTTTACATCATGGTGACCAAAACTGGATGCAGTATTAACACTTCACGTGATCGTGATTCTATCCCTCTGTTAATGCAGCCTAGCACTGTGTTGGCTTTTTTGGCAGCTGCAGCACACTGCTGGCTCATATTTAAATGATTGTCCACTAGGACTCTGAGGTCTCTCTCACAGTTACTACTATTGAGCAAGGTACCCCCTATACTATACCTGTGCATTTGGTTTTTCTTGCCTAAATGTAGAACCTTACTTTTTTCACCATTGAATTTCATTTTGTTAGAGAGCGTCCAGTGTTCAAGTCTGTCCAGATCCTCCTGGATCCTAAGCCTGTCTTGTTGGCTATTCCTGCCAGCTTGGTGTCATCTGCAGATTTGATGAGTCCCCCATCTATCCCTTCGTCCAGATCGTTGATGAAGATGTTGAAGAGAACTGAGCCCAGAACAGAGCCCTGGGGCACCCCACTACACACTTCCCTCCATATAGATTCAGTTCCATTGAGGACCACATGCTGAGTACGGCCAGTTAACATCTTTATCAACGATTTGGATGAGGGGATAGATGGGAAACTATGTGTATATATATATCAGTTACCTTGACAAATGAAACTCTCTTCACCTGGGACCATCAACATCTAATGTATCATCAGGTGAGATTCAAATGACTCTGAAAAGCTACTGAAAAGAAATAGGCTGCTTAGGAAAGAAGAAACAGTGCTTCTCTCTCTTCCTATTATTTTGGATTTCTATATTATTACTTGAAGGCTTAATTCCAATTTTCGATCAAATAATCCATCCTATCCATTTGATATCCTGCTCTAGCATGAAGTCTTAAGCAAGCAAAATGTTCAACTAAATGGAAGGTTAAGATCTTTTATATCCTCACCCCCCCCCCCGCATGTATGTGTATTAGTGCTTGGGAAACCCCCCAAATTAGAGTGAAGATGCATTTTTCTTGATGAATAATCCACATGTATTTGTCAATTTTTTAAAAAAGAGAAACAGCTTGGTGTACCGTGTTTCCCTAAAAATAAGATCCGTTCTTTTTTTTTTTTTTGCTCCAAAAGATGTATTATGGTTTATTTGGGGGGAAACACAGTATCAGGGTGATCAGCCTAGCTGGGCACCCCACCCCCTAGTGTGCACATAAAAAGTGACGAGTGTGTGGCAGTCTACAGTGTCTGGCAGCAGCTGCAGCCCGCTGGCCCTTTGGCTGGCACACTCTGGGGCTGCGCAGCCTGATTCGTGGGAGGCTCATGGGAGGCTCATGCAGTGGCACAAGCAGCAGGCAGAGGCAGTTGGCCGCCTGCTATGGCTGCAGGCAAGGCAAAAGATGGTGGGACAGAATTGGTGGCATGTTGGGATCGTCTTCTTTTCACCCTGTACTTCTGCTTCCATCTGCTGCCAGTGCCACCGTGCGAGCCTTCCATGAGCCAGGTGGCCACCAGCACAACTGGATTGCCTCCCTCCCTCCATGCCTCTGCCTCTGCTTGATGCCAGTGCCGCTGCACAAGCTTCCCACAAGCCTCTCACGAGCCAGGCAGCTGTGTGGTGCACCCAGATCGCCTGCCTCCCCCATGCCTCTGCCTCCACCTGCTGCCAGTGCTGCCACGCAAGCCTCCCACAAGCCTCCCATGAGCCATGTGGCCAGGCAGCACATCTGGATTGCCTGCCTCTCCCCTGTGCCTCTGCCTGCTGCTGCTGCTGCTGCTGCTGCTGCATGAGGATGACCTCCCATGGCCGGCTGCCCACTCTGTCCCACTGTCTCTCAACTGGCCAGTGGCTGCACCAGGGCAGGCAGCCATGCGGCAAATTGGGATCATCCGCTTCCTCCTCCGCCTCTGCCTCTGCCTGCTGCTGGTGCCACAGCATGTCAGGATTGCCTGTCTCCCCCCCCCTGCACCTCTGCTTGGAGGGCCAGCCTGGTAGTTGCAGTGTGCGGACATGCTGCTGCCAGACACTGTCTCTTCCCACACACTCACGTGTTCCTGTGTTGACCATGCCCACACACCCTGGACTCATTTTTGGGGTAGCACTTATATTAGGCGCACGCTAAAAATCAGGCTAGGGCTTATTTTCTGGGTGGGTCTTATTTTGGGGGGAACAAGGTAATAGTTAACATATCAGGCTAGAAGCTAGGAGACCAGGGATTTTAAGTTCTGCTTTATGTCAGCTGGGTGACCCTGAGTAGGTCACTTTCTCTGAGCCCTAGAAAGGGCTTTTGAAAACCCTTATCAAGAAAACTACAGGGACCTGTGTAGTCTCTGAGAATTAAACACAATTGGCAGGAGGAAAAAAAATCTACAGGTAATCCTCTACATGCAACCACAATTGGGACTGGAATTTTGGTTGCTCAGTGATATGTTCATTAAGTGAGTCAACATGTGACTGAAACTGATTTTACTATCATTTTTGACATGGTTGTTAAGTGGATCCGGGCTGCTCTGTTGACTTTGCTTATCCCAAGCAGACTGGGAGCTGACAAATTGTAATTGGATGATCTCAAGATGCTGCAGTTGTCATGAATGTGAGCCCGTTGCTGATCATCTCATGATCAATTTTGATCATATGACTATGAAGGTGGTATGACAGTCATAACTTTGAAGACTGATTGCAAAACGCTTTTTACAAGGACAGAGAACTACCTTTATGTAATTAACATAGTTTTGTATTTATATAAAAGACACTGTACATGCCTTCCTAAATAATTATGTGCCTCTAGAATGAAATTCCCTCTGCAATCCAGGTGTTCCAGAGAGTCTTGAAGACTTGGCTCTTCTCCCAGGCCTGAGCTAGGGTACATGGAGTCTCTTCTGAGCTTTGCTGTTGGTCCACTTTACCATCTTGTTTCTATCTGCTTTAGTACCTTTTTGCTGATTTCTTTTAGTTGTATTATATTTAATTTTTCTTTTGATTTGTGAGCCACCTAGTGTTACTTCAAACGGCTCACAATTAAACAAAAAGTGATCGGGCTATCTTTGTCCTTAAGAAGGGATCCCAGGCAACAAAGAGCTTCTTCAAGTGTTCTTTCAGATATTCCAATTGTACGCTCATTGTCACTGTAACTAAGTCCATCCCCTTTGCTTCTGGTTGCCCTTTTCTTCTATTTCCAGCCATCTTTTCCAGCATTAGAGCCTTCTCCTGGGAGCATATGTCCAAAGTAGGGTAATTTGAGCACAATTATTTATACCTTGAGTGAGAATTCTGGATTGATTGGTATATATATATTGGACAAACAAGAAAACAAACCAATGAAATATATATATATATATATATATATATATATATATATATAGGTCTTTGGTTGTTCGGGTTTTCTCCCACGTAAAATTGGAAGTGTCTTGGCGACGTTTCGACGAAGTCCCATTCGTCATCTTCAGGCTGGTGCTTTCAGCTTCGTGCCTCGAGCAGCAGTGTGTGGTCTTGGCTGTTTCTTCCTTTTAACTGCCAGTGGAGGTATGAACTGATTGGGTGGGAGCTTGGCTGTGTTCTGATTGGGTGGAGGTGTGTTCTGATTGGTTAGGGGCTTGGCTGTGCTCTGATTGGCTGGGGGTTGGCTGTGCTCTGATTGGCTGTGCTCTGATTGGCTGGGGGAGTGTTCTGTTTGGTTGTGCTCAGGTTAGTCTGAGTTGCAGAGGGATTCAAGATTTTGGGCTGCCCTGCCATTCCTTGGCTTCGCGTTCGTGGTCGTGCTTCCTCTTCATGGAGGGTGTCAGTTTGCTTCATGTATGGATTGGGGGGGTTTAAAGTGGCTAATGATGCAGCTGTGGTCTGGCTTCTGGTTTGTGGTCGTGCCTCATAGTCAGTGTGGCTTTGGGTTTGTTTTTTGCGTGGATGTTTGGTGGTGACATCCTGTGTGGTTTTTGTGAGTGTGGGTCTGGTATCATTTTTTGTGTTAGGGAGTCGTTTGTCAATGAGGGCGGGTTTCCAAATGGCTGGTAGGCGGGAGGTACCACCCAGCACAGATCAACTCTGTAGCCAAGACACTCATCTCCAGAACAAAACGCTTAGCTGACGAACAACACCTAAAACCCGAACTACACACTCTCACCAATGTACTAACATCCAATGGATTCCATAGAAATAAGATTACAAACCTAATCCAAAAAGAAACCCCCACTAAAATCCAAGACAAAGAACAAGAAAACGGCAAAGCCATCCTCCCATACATAAAAGGCATCACAGACAGAATCAGTAAGATCCTCCATAAACACAACATCAAAACAGCATTCTGCACAAACAGAAAAATATCCACCATCCTTAGAAACCCCAAAGATAAAATTGAATTAGAAAATCAAGGAGTATACGAAATCCCATGCACCACTTGTCCCACCACATACATCGGACAAACCAACAGAAGAATAAGTGCACGCATTGAAGAACATAAGAACTCAATCAAAAAAGAGGAACCAACATCTTCCCTGGTCCAACACCTTAAAGCTACAGGACATGAAATTGACTTTAAAAATACCAGAACCATTGCCAAAAGTGAACATTTTAATAACAGAATAATCAGAGAAGCCATCGAGATAGAAAAACGCCCACACAGCATGAACAAGCGAGATGATACCTCCCGCCTACCAGCCATTTGGAAACCCGCCCTTATTGACAAACGACTCCCTAACACAAAAAATGATACCAGACCCACACTCACAAAAACCACACAGGATGTCACCACCAAACATCCACGCAAAAAACAAACCCAAAGCCACACTGACTATGAGGCACGACCACAAACCAGAAGCCAGACCACAGCTGCATCATTAGCCACTTTAAACCCCCCCAATCCATACATGAAGCAAACTGACACCCTCCATGAAGAGGAAGCACGACCACGAACACGAAGCCAAGGAATGGCAGGGCAGCCCAAAATCTTGAATCCCTCTGCAACTCAGACTAACCTGAGCACAACCAAACAGAACACTCCCCCAGCCAATCAGAGCACAGCCAATCAGAGCACAGCCAACCCCCCAGCCAATCAGAGCACAGCCAAGCCCCTAACCAATCAGAACACACCTCCACCCAATCAGAACACAGCCAAGCTCCCACCCAATCAGTTCATACCTCCACTGCAGTTAAAAGGAAGAAACAGCCAAGACCACACACTGCAGCTCGAGGCACGAAGCTGAAAAGCACCAGCCTGAAGATGACGAATGGGACTTCGTCGAAACGTCGCCAAGACACTTCCAATTTTACGTGGGAGAAAACCCGAACAACCAAAGACCTACATACAAATACCCGCAAAAAACTCACAAAAAAAATATATATATATATATATATATATATATATATATATATATATATATATATATATATATATATATTTCATTGGTTTGTTTTCTTGTTTGTCCACAGTATTCTCAGGAGTGTTCTCCAACCCCAAAATTTAATTTTTTTCTTCTTCAAATTCCAGCTTAGGTTCCACAGACTGTCTCAGTGAATACCTTGACTTGCACAATTCTAATGTTGGTACACACAGTTCTGAAAATTTTTTCCAAGGAAATTATGCCTGTCTTAGCATTATTTTTCTGAAGTTTCACATATAGCTTTGCTATACAGCAAGCATTAGTCATGTAATGATTTGCATACATCGTAATAGGCATTTTCTTTGTTGAAATATTCTATCTGGAAATACATTTTGATAGAACCTCCAATATCTCTTTCTTGATATTTTGTCATTTTAACACTAGAGGGAGCCAATGCCCTACATTTTCTTCATTATAAAATCAGATGCCATTTTACTTTGGAAAATGGTTCTTGAAACAATACTAAAAAGTGTTTAGTATGTTTACAAATGCTTAAAATCTATTATGTGACAATAATTCCTAGAATGCTACTTCTAATTTCAGGCAACATCATAATGATGTGACTGCCAAAAAGGCCAACACAGTGCTAGGCTGCATTAACAGAGGGATAGAATCAAGATCACGTGAAGTATTAATACCACTCTTCAATGCCTTGGTAAGGCCACACTTGGAATACTGCATCCAGTTTTGGTCACCACGATGTAAAAAAGATGTTGAGACTCTAGAAAGAGTACAGAGAAGAGCAACAAAGATGATTAGGGGACTGGAGGCTAAAACATATAAGGAACGGTTGCTAGAATTGGGTATGTCTAGTTTAACGAAGAGAAGGACAAGGGGGGACATGATAGCAGTATTCCAATATCTCAGGGGCTGCCATAAAGAAGAGGGAATTAAGCTATTTTCCAAAGCACCTGAAGGCAGGACAAGAAGCAACAGGTGGAAACTAATCAAGGAGAGATTAATCTAGAACTAAGGAGAAACTTCCTGACAGTGAGAACAATTAATCAGTGGAACAGCCTGCCTCCAGAAGCAGTAAATGCTCCAACACTGGAAGTTTTTAAGAAGAGACTGGATAGCCATTTATCTGAAATGGTGTAGGGTTTCCTGCCTGAGCAGAGGGTTGGACTAGATGACCTCCAAGGTCCCTTCCAACTTTACTACTATTACTATTACCCACTGTATTATTGAATAGAATAATTACTCCACATCAGCATTGTGCCTAGGAAGTTTGCAAAATGCGACATGACCTTGTCCATTGGACTTTGTTTTACAAAATTCAAATCATTTGAATTTGAATTTGAACTTTGAAACAAACTTATATCCTACTTTGCTGCCAGCCTGTGAGTTTAATGAATTCCTTTATTAACATTGTATCAATCTGATGTAATTTTTCTCAACTGTTTGCTCTCCAAATAACTTGAATTGCGACTGTTTCTTTCCAAGAAATCATAATTCTTCTCCCAGATCCATGCTCTTTCTCCCCTCCCCTCCGTTTGTTCAGACTTAAAATGATATGTGCACTCAGGAATTTGAAGCTCTTTCTCTGTTTTTTTACAGACTTCAAATGCATATCATGAAAAAAGATAGGGCTTTTATTAACCAGTTGTATACATTTTCACGCTGTTGAGTTCTTTGTGGGTGCCCATTTTCTTCACCATAATATTAGAATGATGATGATGATGATGATGATGATGATGAGGAGAAGAAGAAGAAGAAGAAGAAGAAGAAGAAGAAGAAGAAGAAGAAGAAGAAGAAGAAGAAGAAGAAGAAGAAGAAGAAGAAGAAGAAGAAGAAGAAGAAGGGGGGGCAGAGGTCAACCCCGAGGCCCCTTGAATGCGGGGTGCCACAGGGGTCGGTCCTCTCCCCCCTCCTATTTAACATTTACATGAAGCCGCTGGGTGAGATCATCAGACAGCACGGGATGAGGTTTCATGATGATACCCAGCTATATATCTCTTCCCCGAGCTCTCTCAGTGAAGCGGCTGATGTGATGGGCCATTGCCTTGAAGCCGTGAGGGTCTGGATGGGGGTTAACAAACTCAGGCTCAATCCTGACAAGACCGAGTGGTTTTGGATGTTGCCTCCCAAGGATCATGTTAACTGTCCAGTGTTGACTCTAGCAGGGGAAAATATACCCCCTTCGGAGCGGGTTCGCAACTTGGGTGTCCTCCTTGATCCACAGCTGAAATTGGAACATCATTTGACGGCTGTGGCTGGGAGGACCTTTGCACAAGTTCATCTGTTGCACCAGTTGCGACCCTACCTGGACCGGGAGGCTCTCCTTACAGTCACTCATGCCCTTGTCACCTCATGCCTGGACTACTGCAACCCACTCTACATGGGGCTACCCTTGAAAAGTATTCGGAGACTACAGTTGATCCAGAATGCAGCCATGCGAGTGATAGTGGGGGTTCCTCGGTACACCCACATTACATCTATCCTCTGTGAGCTGCACTGGTTGCCTATTGGTCTCCGGGTCCAATTCAAGGTGTTGGTTATTACCTTTAAAGCTCTATATGGCTTAGGGCCAGGCTATTTGCGAGACCGCCTACTATCTCATAGTTCCCTTTGTCCGGTTAGATCCCACAGGCTGGGCCTCCTTCAGGTCCCGTCGGCCAAGCAGTGCCATTTGGCGGGGCTGCGGGGGAGGGCTTTCTCTGTGATGGTGCCCATGTCTTGGAACCAGCTCCCCCCGGAGATTAGGACCGCTCCCACCCTGTTGATTTTCCGCAAGCTGCTTAAGACCTGGCTTTTCCGACAGGCCTGGGGTTTATAAAATCTGACCCCTGGATGAATGTTATTGTATTGTTTGTTTTGTTAAGTTTTATCGTGTTTTTATTGTTAGCCGCCCGGAGTCCTGAGGGAGTGGGGTGGTCTATAAATTTTAATAAATAAATGAAGAAGAAGAAGAAGAAGAAGAAGAAGAAGAAGAAGAAGAAGAAGAAGAAGAAGAAGAAGAAGAAGAAGAAGAAGAAGAAGAAGAAGAAGAAGAAGAAGAAGAAGAAGAAGAAGAAGAAGAAGACGTTGGAATGGACCTTGGAGGTCATCTAGTCCAGCTCCCTGCTCTGGCAGGAAACACTATATCATTTCAGACAAATGGCTGTCCAATCTCTTCTTAAAGACTTCCAGTGTTGGAGCATTCACAGCTTCTGGAGGCATGTCGTTTCACGGATTAATTGTTCTCACTGGCAGGAAACTTCTTCTTAGTTCTAGATTGCTTCTCTCCTTGATAAGTTTCCATCCATTGTTTCTTGTCTTGCCTTCAGATGCTTTGGAGAATAGCTTGACTCCCTCTTCTTTGTGGCAACCCCTGAGATATTGGAACACTGCTATCATGTCCCTCCTTATCCTTCTCTTCATTAAACTAGACATACCCAATTCCAGCAACTGTTCCTTGTATGTTTTAGCCTCCAGTCCCCTAATCATTATATTTATTATAACTGCTGTTTCTCTTTTTTTTCCTAAGAACCCCCCCCCCTTTCAATTAGGTTTCAGGCCAGGTTATGGGAAAGAAACCACATTGGTTGCCCTTGTGATAAGATCAGGGTGGAGGTGTAGCATCCATTCTTCCTCTTCTTGAACTCTTGGTGGCTTTCAATTCCATTGACCATGATTTTTGGGCCAACTGTGGGGTTTGGGGCATTTTATACTGCTTTGGCTCTATTTTCCAAGGCCGGTCCCAAATGGTGTAGATAGAAAGTGAGAGGTCCAGCCCAGGACCACTCCCTTGTAGGATACCAGAGAGCTCAATATTCTCTCTGCTCCTTTTTAACATTTACATGAAACCATTGTGTGAGATCATCTGGCATTGTGGGTTGAGGTATCATCAGAATACAGATGACACACAGCTTTACATCTCCTTTGCTAGTGATCTAAGGGATGCTGTGGCTACCCTTTCTCAGTGCCTGGAGGCTGTAAGGGTCTGGATGGGGGACAACAGTCTTCAGCTGAACCATAGCAAGATGGAATGGCAGGCGACCTCGGGATCCAGGTGGTTTATCATCTTTAGTTCTGAATAGGGCTGCACTATCCCAGAAAAGACTCAGTACGCAACCTGGATGCATGACTTGAAGAGCAGATGGCAATCGTGGGTAGGAGGCCCTTTGCACAATTTTGTGTTGTGTCCCCTTTATGTCTTTATCTTGATTGTGAGACCTTACATATGGTTACTCATACCCTAATCATCTCTCAGTTGAATTACTGCAATGTGTTCTGCCTGGGGCTACCCTTGAAGAGTATTGGAAAGCTACAGCTGGTGGCACATATAACACCACTGTTGCACAAACTGCATTGGTTATCAGTTTGCTTCCTGGTCCAAGTCAAGGTGTTGGTTGTTACTTTTAAAGTCCTTCATGGCACAGATCCAGGTCATTTAAGGAGCCAGGTCACCCCAACAGAATTAGCCCATTCCAGTTGTGCCAATAGAAGAAGCCTCCTACGGATCACATCTGCTAAGGAATTTCAGCAGGCAGAGCTAAACAAAAGAGCCTTTTCCACTATGGCCCCATCCATATGAAGCCCTCCACCACTGGAGGTAAGAACTGCTTCCACCTTTGTGGCCTTCTGGAAGGGTATTAAAAATTGGCTTTACTGGTTGGCTTAGAGCCACAAGGGGGGCACTCACTGATGGAGGTGATTGATGGGATAAGAAGACCTCATACCCATAATATCAGTCTCTTTGGTTCTGGTTTTAAAATTAGAATGTCCGTAGTCTTAAATTTTTAAGTGTTTTTCTATTTCTCTTTTGGGGAGATGGGTGGCAAAAAAATTTAATACTACATAAAATAAATAAAAAGAAAAATAATTATTCTTTATAGAATGTTTTTCAATTTTTGTTCTGTTCTGTTTTTTTAATTTTGTTGGACATGCTTGCTACCTTCCTCAAAACGTCAGGCAAATGGACTTACAGGGTCAATCTATTCTAAGGAATATCATATCTGTGGACTTCAAAGGAGTCTGTGGACTCAGGATATCACAAAACTCTTTTGCTGCCACCTAGTGCCAGCACACGTGCCATCATACTCACCACAGATTTAGTAGTCCTATTGAAATAATACTCTAACAAAGTATATTTGTTTTTATTGGACTCCATTCCAAGTTTAATGCGGTTTGGTCATTATAAGAATTTGCAGAATAGTATTTCTTAATTTCAACATACATTTACTGCTGTCTTCCCCAATTTTGGGATTTAGGTGTATTGGAGTATAACATTTAGACTTTGAAATGATTTTAAATTGCTGAAAATTATGGGTATCATTAGTCAGCATTTTGGCAAAATGTCATTGGGAAAAGCTGTTTTACTCACTGCTCTGTAGGCTCTGTCTTCATACCTGAAAGCTTGGTGATGGTGGTGGCGGAATAGGCAAAAAGAGGCTTCAGTTCAGCTTTGGCAAAACTATGCATCTCTAGATTTTAGATCCCTCGCTCCAGTTCTAAACACTTTCTATCTCTAGCTCTCAAAGGGGTTGTATTACCCCAAACAGACCTGGTGTAATTTGGGGGGGGGAGTCCTCCAGATCTTTTTGCTCCTGTTTGCGGACCAGTAGTAGCCATGATTAGATGTGCCTTTGCAGATTGTCGTGTTATGCACCAATAGGACCTTTTTTATGAACCCCTTACAATCCCTCGTGCTATTATCATCTCATGGGACTTGCCTTTCACTTAGCATGAAAAACTTGGCTCTGCCATCAAGCCTGGGGCCCTGATGTTGTCATTGAGCCCATTTCTTGATTATATTGATTGTGGGGTACTCTGGTTGTTCTCAGCTGTTATTTTATGTTATTTCTGTTTTTTTAATTCTTGGTTGTGTTTTTATGTTTTTTTAATTTTTGTTTTAATTGTTAGACACTCGGACTCATGTATAGGAGATGGGCAGCCATAGAAATTTATTAAGTAAATAAATGTCATTACCATGTGCTGTCCATGGGGCTGTCCTTCAAAAACATCCCAAAATTGCACCTGGTTCCAAATGCAGCAGCACAGGTAGTTATGGGCACCCCCCCTGGTGCCAGACATTATTACATCTCTGCATTGGTTATCAGTATTCTTCTGGGTGACGTGCAAGATGCTGGCAGTCGCCTTCAAGGCATTGGGCTGTGCAATTTACAGAATCCTTGTTCCCTTGAGTTTTTAATCTGATCCAGCAGAGGAGATAAGTATGGATCCTGTCAATCAAGAAGCATCATCTGGCAGGACCCAGGGAACAAGCTTTCTCTGTCACGGCACTTGCCCTTTAGGAACATTATCCCCTGGAAATTAGAATGACTCTAGTCCTGCTGGCCTTCTACAATACCCCTGCCTTTTTGTGTTCCTGGGTATGGAAGTTGGCTTGTCAGAGCCTATGAAAATAGTTTGATTAGTTTAATTGTCAGTGGATTGTTTTTTTACCTGGCTGCGGGTTATGTATTTTATTTTATTTTATTTTATTATTGTTTGTGTTTTTAACTGCTGTTAGCTGTCCAGAGTCATCCTGCTGAGCAGGGTGGCCATATCAATTTAACAAAGCAAACATAAATATAGTATTCTTTTTATTGTGAGCAACTGAATGTAAAATGTTATACCCTTAATTATTTCTGAGGTCCCACATACTGTCAGATTATGTATTGGCTGGGTAGTTTAGACAAATAAAACAAGTAAGTATTACCACTACCAAGGTTCCAGTAACCATTCTGTTAATAAACCATTTATATAAGCAACATTAATGTCTATGAATGCAGGAACTCACAGGAGGAACTTGTTGTGATGGTTTTTATACATTTTTAAAAATTGGGCTCTGGGGATGCCATTCACTCCTTTCTCTCTTGCAGGTCCTGTGTGACAGATATGTGTGAGTGCCCAGTTCATAAGAACTGCTATTGTGAGTCATTTCTAGCCTATGCCAGAGCTTGTCAGAGAGAAGGTCTGAAGGTCCATTGGAAACCTGAAGAAAATTGTGCTGGTAAGGAATTCACTATTTCATGCATTCCAGCATGGAGGAGCGTAAAGGAAACTTGCAAAACCTTTCTTTGCTCCATTTCCCCTTTCTTTACTTCATATTGTATGCACACCAAATCTGCCTAAGTCTGTTGAATGCAGTATAGGCTGGAATTATTCTGGCTAATTAATAACATTTCCTGCTCTGCTTCTAGCTCATATGGAAATATGACTGTAATAAATCTGTCTTTATCAGAAGGGAAATAGGAAAGAGGAATAAATAAGTAAATCAACATTGCCTAATATACTGATCCTGCTAATAATTTAAGTTCAAGTGGTTGTAATTATGCTGAGAGGTACAACATTGCTTTTAAAACCCTGGGTGGAGTGCAAAGAGCACTTATTTTATGCTTGCTCAAATGCCAAGGTTAATTGTAGCATATCCAGCATCCACAGAGAAGCTTAACTAACATAGCTATGTGTTCATAGCTCTGCTTCTGCCCTTGAGCTTACTAAAATAATTCACATTCATATTTTTTTTAAAGTGTATTGAAAAAACTCACTTTTAAAACTTCTGTTCTCAGCTAATATTTATAAAGAAAGGAGTGAAAGCAATAAAACAGATGACTATGTAATATTTGAAGTGGGAAGTAGAAGACAGATATGCATATGGGGGGGGGAGTCTGATTTTGGATGAATTGCTAAATTCATCTTTTTTTTATTGGCCATAGTCTTAAGAAACAAAGAATCAAAAGGTGAACTAAACAGGAATATAGGATCAGCAAAGTTCAGAAGAATTTCCCAAGCATTTATAATCAAAAAGGAAGGTGGATGCAAAAGGCAACAGAGTGCCTGTGTTTATAATATCTAAGAATATTCGCCTTTGGAAGACCTTGGAATTGAGCAAAAGAAATACAAGACGAATAAAAAGAAAGTTCTGTGAGCCTAACATGATTTTTTAAGGGAATAGAAGGATAGCTATGTTATTAATCTGCTACAGCAAAAAGAAATCAGTCTTAAGACTTACAGTACTACAAACATTTGTGGCCCAGATATAGGTGAATATACTTCCTGCATTCAGCTAGTAGGAATACTTGAGTAGCCCCTAGGGGGAAAACAAATAAATTCAGATTAGATCAAGTATAAATATAACATTTATAATAAATAAGTACAACAGGACCAGTGTTGTAATAGAATAGGTGCTTTCCACATGTGTTCGATAAGTTTCCATCCTTTCCAGGCTGCACAATCAATGTCTGAGCTGCTAGGGATTTGGAAAGATACAGTCTTACATACTATGTTGTACCAAGCATTCTGTAATTATTTAAATCAAAATCAGTTTGCACGAAGAAGACTTTGAGAAAGAGAAAATGAAACAGGTAGGAAAAAGAGGAGAGAATCTGTTTTGTTTGGCAAATATGCTCTTTCAGTCCATGCCAGCCTCTTCCTTCAAACCCTCAAAATATCACATTAAAAATAAGTGTCCTTGGGCTGAAAAAGATTCTCCAACCAATTGTACTTAATTGGTATTACATCCATAAAAGATAAATAGAAATTCAGCTGAGGTTCTGCTTAATGTTGGAGCAGTTTGTTTAACACTAGTTATTACATTTTTAGAGACAGAAAAATACTTAGACAGAAACAAGAAAATAATGAATGATTTAAAGAGTCATGACATAAACAGATGTGGCCACTGTTGTAACACAGAAGCTGTTCTTCTGGATTCAAGAAGTTGATCCATCTCCTCCCCATCCCCCCAGATCTCCCAAGTAAATTTTCTTAAGCTCCTTTGCAAGTTACTTTAAACAAACTCTGGTGTGGTTTCCAGAGGAGTGGGATTCAGACAGCAATTTCCCTCATCTTGTCCTTTGCAAACTCAAGTAAAAATATCAGACCTTTTGTGAATATTTACAATATTACAGACATACAAAACTGTGTCATTCTATCATATAAAAATAACTCAACAATGTTAAGTCATTGAATTGGATGGATATGGAACTAAGGCAGCTTGCTGGGAAATTACCAGTTCACCCCCCCCCCCACACACACACTTTCACTCACCACTAAGTGACTAGATATTCTTCTCAAAGGTGCAGAACATTTCAAAGCTACAGTACCTGCTCAAACAATTGAAGTTTTCCCTTAAAGCTTCTAATTAAAATGCCAGAAGGAATAGCTGAGTCTGGAAGAGTCTTTTGTGGGAGTTTTTCTCACTCTCCATTTCTTCCTGCTCATTTGATCCCTCTTTGAACAACAGATACCTTAATCTCACTCATTTGCTTTCTTTAGAAATTGTTATCTCCTGCAATTCAAATTTCTTGTTAGAGTCCCAGATTTTTAGCATCCAGCTATTAAGTTCCTTTCTAAGTTTCTTCTGACAACTTTTACCAGTTTTCACTAAACTGGTATTCCAGAACAACCACTTTAATGACATAGCTATTAAAAGAATCAGATTTGTTTGACTGTGTGGGTTGGAGGAAATAAAAGAGAAGAATAGAATAATAAATGCTCAAAAATTTCAACAAATTGGTTTTTATGTCAATAGAGAGATATACATTTGGTGTGAGGAGATCTTTTCAACAATTGAGAGAAACTTTTTTTCCATGCCATGGGGGAAAAGCACTATTATTCACCCACACCACTTGGTTCATTGATTAAGCTACATGTAAATCTTTCTAGAGAAATGCACTGATTCTCTGGAAGTTCTAAAGAAACAACTGAGGATGATTCCATGCAAACATAATTTAGAAACAGCAGCTTGTTCAATGTTGAGAACTACAGTAAGTGGTCTAGCAATATTATTATTATATAACCTACAGCCGTTTGGGGAGTCAGGGTTTGGTCCCTAGTTGCAGTTTATTCCCTAGTTTCAGAAACTGCTCTTAAAATAAGGGTCATTGGTTCAATGTATCCTTCATGTCCAATTTTCTCTCCATGAAAGTATAATAATCAAAACATCTGCATAAAAGCATACTCAACAAAATCTATGTGTTTTGAACAGTTGGCTTTTGGCACATGCGTAGCTTATTATTCAGGTGTGTTGGATTGAGAATTAATCTGTAACAAGGAAAACATTATTCCTTTTTAGAGATCATGTCTGAGAGGCAGAAAGCAATATTTGTTTTACACACCTTGACCCTATTCCAATATAGGTTGTTGTAAAATAAAATAATAAAAAATCACTATTGCTTATATGCTACATTATTGTCATTCTTACTGACAGTTTGTTTCTTGGGATTCTAGACTCAAGCTTCCAAAAGCTGCCATCTGGACTTAATATTTTGCAGACCACTCCTATTGGCAGAGCTGTAAAAGAAGGATTTTTATTAATTCTTCTTCCCTATGCAATTCCTTCCTCCCTCTGAAATGCAGAGGATTAGGAGATCCTCAAAGACAGCTTGAATCTATGGTTGTGTGGGCTGTGTAAAGCTTCCGAGACTTCTCTCTTTCTAGAGGATTCAACCCAGCATTTTGAGAATGCAATACTTGCTCTCCTCATTCCAATGATAATTTTTAATTCTTTTGTGAAAAATATGCTGTAATGTTTCCAAAGAGAAAGTTGTGAGTCAATAGAAAATGCTGGAATAATATTTACCATGTGTTGTAATATAATCAGCACCGGGAAAATAAAGAAGGCACTAGATACTGAGACACCTTCAAATCTAACACTATAAGTTATCATCAAGGTTATGAGGTTGTCATATTCCACCCAAAAAAATGTTTTCAGCTGGGATATTTTAAAAATGTCACCTCTTCTTTTATTATTCTACTAATAATTGTAATGACTAGCTATAGTATCCTGACTGTGATTTCCATGGATATAGTTTGAGGATGATTAACTGTAGATCCAACCAAGTAGATACTGTGAAACTCATATCTTTGAAATGTCTTCCAGGAATCCAATGTAAACATGGTGCAGTTTATAACACGTGTGGTCCTGGTTGCGTGAAGACTTGTGCTAACTGGAATGAGATTGGTCCCTGCAATAAGCCCTGTGTTGCAGGATGCCACTGCCCTGCCAACTTAGTCCATCACCAAGGAAGATGCATCAAACCCACTCTCTGTCCACAGCGGTGACATTAGCTTTCACTCCAAGGACACTGAACTTGTTATCTTGAGTCCCTTTTGAAGCTCATAACCAGTAAGGACTGCAGAGTTTGTTGGCAGATTTTATAAAGCTCTCTTCCAAAGAGAAAAGGAAATGTCTGTGCCTATGAATGTATATGTCTATCTGGAAATGTACACCAATACAAGCATATATGCAGTTGTATATATACTGTGTGTATGTGAAAAAGAGAATGTGTGTGTATGTGTGTATGTGCGCACATGTGAAAAGAGTAGATCTAAAATTGCCATATCCCTTAGCATCAATGAACTAAAGGAAATCCATCCACATTGTGTGAAGGAACGTGTGCTGAAACCCAAAAGTCATTGTTCAATTGAATTGGCATAGCATGATCTTACTACGTGGTCACTCTATGCCAGTTCAGCAAGAGGCTAGCCCTCATTTCTCTGGGTTTTTGCATCATTTATATCAATATAGAAGGACAAATTATTATATGTATATATTTTTTCCGTTATGTTTTAGTATTTATCTATTCCTAGGCTCTAGACCATGAGGATCTTTTGTATAACTCAATCAGACATTCAGTGGCAAAGAAAGTACTAGCTGGAGAACCCAATTGTTTTCAAGTCTGTTCTTGTTCCAACCTAAGTTTTGGCTAAATTTTAGATTGATCCAGGACTTACTGATTTTTTCCTTTGCAGAAGTTTTGGATAATAGTTGAAGTATCTTAATAAAGAAAACTTGACAACGCATACTATGCTTCATCACCTCATTTAAATGTTGCCCCAGGCATGCATGGTGTATTATCAGTATGGTAATATTTAAATTCTACAATGCTGTCTAAAGTTGTTGGTCTGGTAAGATACATATATAGGTACAGTGCTGTAAAAGTAAAAAATGTTTTCCATTAAATTTCTCCAATTCTGTTTAAGAGAATGAGATTTGGGAAGCTTAAGTGTTGAGATAATTTAAATGAAGATCTAGAATTACATACTTCCTTCCTGAATACTGCAATTTTATTTCTAATTTATTTCCGAACCATAATTTGCCATATTATTTCATTTAGTTAAAATAAGTTCAGCAAGAACCAGGATTACAAATTACATATGAATCATCTCTGTGTTGAGATACAACCAAAGATTCCATGCTTTTATTTTCAGAATTTTGTTGCTGCCAGACTTATCTTGATAATAACTGATTTTAAGCACTATGAAAGCTCATTTACATGAGCACCAGAAAGTTTCAACAGTGCTTGAGCAGAGTGTCTATCAGCCACATTCATATTGCCTGCTGGAGAGAAAGAAAAAATCTTGGCAGGCCTGTCACCGTCCTCCTGTTCCTGGTTATCATAAGTGGAAGATTACCAAAATATTCCAGGAATGTAAACTTATCTGGGAACATTATGGAAAGGGGAAAGGGTAAATCATTTCATTATAGGTGCTAAGAAAGTTAAATTTGATGTGTCCCTATAGGTATCAGTAGCTGAGCTTGAATTGGAATCGTCTTTAGCTTGATGTTAGCAAAAAGGAATAAAATCTCAACCTTAATCTCAATCTTCTTTGAAATCAGTTGATCTTTTGAACTTGAGACATTATATAGAGGAAAGCACACACACACTGGATGGACTTATGTTGACAATAGTGTTCATGAGTATGTGTAAGTGGGGTAGTGGTGGTGGTGATAATGGATATGCTGGCTCTTTCGGCTATGGAGATTCTCAGTCTTCTAGGTCAGGGGTAGGCAACCTTGGCTCTTTTATGACTCGTGGACTTCCAGAATTCCTGAGCCAGCCATGCTGAGGGGAAAGGGAGAGGTTTCCAAGCTGAGCCATGCTGGCTCAGGAATTCTGGGAGTTGAAGTCCATGAGTCATAAAAGAGCCAAGGTTGCCTACCTAATCTAAGTTATGGTTGTCCCAAAGTGTTTTTTCAGGAGGCAACTGGAGTTTTTCTTTGAAGACATTTCACTTCTCATCCAAGAATCTGGTCAGAGCAGAAGAGGCTTCTTGGATGAGAAGTGAAATGTCTTCAAAGAAAAACAAGAAAGTCCAGTTGCCTCGTGAAAAAGCACCTTTGGAATGCTCCCCTTTCCTTTGCCTTTTTTTTTTACTGCCTGGTTTCCATTTCTGCACACTGTTCTTTCCCATGAATTCATTTACAAGTAAACAGCTATTCATAAAAAAGAATGAATGGAGGATGACAGAGAAATGAGTTATAATTATACCACATCCACTGGAACTTCTGATATCACTGTATTGACTAAGAAAGTCTGCCAAGGTGACTGAAAGTGGCTATAAGCATCCATGGGTTCAGAAGTAATGATGCTACAGTCATTCTTCATCAGTTAAGGGAGATGATAGATGTTTAGAAGCAGAGCTGGAATAGTTTTCTTGCCTTTATTAAAAGTGCCTGAAGAGATCTTGGCTTTTACTCTACATTTTTTTTTTGTGCTGATCTTTTACCAGAGAAGGGAGAATAAACCTTGCACTTGAATACTTAACTTCCCATTAAAAACAAAACAAAACAAATTCTAGTCTTTTTATTCACAGATTTAAATACATCTATTTGTATATGTTTAATATCCTTTGAAAATATTAAAAAATAGGAAAAATAATAACTTTGTTAAGTCCATTGACTTAATTGTATTATTTTTCAGTGGCTATCTTCAGGTTAGAAAAATATTATTTTATCCCTTTCATATATTCAGTCACTGGGAAAGAAAGTGGGGGATGTGGAAAACTATCAACTGTGTTACAGTTATAATATAAAGGATATATACTATGGTTTTTAAAGAGAATGGATTGACTGAAATTTCTGGTATCTCAGCTCATCGAGGTAACACCAAATTGGGGAATTCAGCCTTTATAGGTTAGGCTTGTAGGGTGTATGTAGGGGGGACGGAGAAGGAGGGACTAGTGATTTATTCTGAATTCTGGGGAATTCACTTATTAATTGTAACAACACTGGATCTTAAAAGATATTTAATGTTTTTAAACATGAAGTTTCATTTAATAAGCTGTCTCTTATTAACAGGATGCTAATGAACACAATTTACTTTGAACCCTGAAAGGCACATTATTATTCAAACACTGATTCCCTTAGTGAAAGCAAACCCACTGTAATGACTTTTCTTTCAAAATGTTATTCAGGTAAAAGTGAACTGTTTCCACACGGTATTCACTAGTTATAAAGGAGTCCTGGGGTGTGTGTAAAGGTCTGCTTATCCCTGTGATCTGATTAATAAAAAAACAGTTTTTTTAAAAAAATTATTTAGTAGGAAGTATTATCCAAAGCTTAATGAGAGCTGCTTCTTTTGTTTCATGAACTTTTCAAAATGGCTTTAATTCAAATATGTTTTCTGCTAAAGTTTTATTTTGCCAATACAACTGTTTTGAATTATTTTTTGAAAACCTAAACATAATCTAAGTGGATTTTTGGAAAAGTCAATTACACCAATCAATCAAATAACTAATAACTGATGTACATCATCATTTATTAATCCAAATCTTGATTTGAGATGCTTGAACCACTGTTAAAAAATATTGCCCCTTTTAGATGATGGAATAAAAGTTCATGTCCATGGTCTGAATCCAGTCAAATATACAATATATGAATATATCCTGAGGCACAACTAATGGGACTTATTGATTTCTTTAAATTATTTTCTTAGTTATGTTATTAATGTATTCTTTATCACAGCTAATAAAATTTCCTTGTCAGTCTTATATCAGAATATGTTCAAGGTAGTTAGTTTATTAGGAGGTTTTTATGCATTTGTTGCTGCACAATGAATATGACAGCAATATCTACCTTTCAGTTGAAAGATCATTTGGAATTTTATTCTTCTATCTTATTTTTCAGAATGAAAATCAGTTATGTAAGAAAAAAAGTAAAATTCTGATTCAATACACAACTGTACATAGAGTTTCCTTTCCTTTATTTTCAGTTTTTTGCTCTAATAAGCCAGGCTGTTTTATCTTTATATATTTTGTGGTCAGTCAGCAAAACAAAATAATCCCCATTGTCCTGAGGGCAGAACAAGAAGCAATGGATGGATACTAATCAAGGAGAGAAGCAACATAGAACTAAGGAGAAATTTCCTGACAGTTAGAACAATTAATCAGTGGAATGAGTTGCCTTCAGAAATTGTGAATGCTCCAACACTGAAAGCTTTTAAGAAGACTTTGGACAACCACTTGTCTGAAATGGTATAGGGTTTCCTGCGTGAACAGGGGGTTGGACTAGAAGACCTCCAAGGTCCCCTTCCAAGTCTGTTATTCTATTCTATTCTATTCTATTCTATTCTATTCTATTCTATTCTATTCTATTCTATTCTATTCTATTCTATTCCAAAACCAACCAGCACTTACACGATAAGTGGTGTTGTTTTGTAAGAGTAGTGTAAAAGTGCTTGTTTATTTGTGTGCTCACACACACACACACACACACACACACACACACACACACACTGATAAATCATGCAGTCTAAATTATGTATATGTAAATTATTAATAATAATTAATGAGTGATGACCAATTATTCAAATACGGGTGATTGCTTTTCATATGTACTCTGCTGAAATAAAGTGATTCATTTAGATTCCATCAAAAGTTACATGCTATTGAACAGAAATATGGCCCAGCAAAAAAATTATAGCATAGAATTATGGAGATTATTCCATGTAGCAATATTGTAAGAAATATCTTACAAATGGTGTGCATCATCACATAACTGAAAATCTTGTTATTTCCAATTTGTAGCAGCAACATTGTGTTCATTTTTGTCAAAATGTAGCTGTTTATTAATAAACAAAAGAATCAGTACTGTATGTAGCATGCTGAGAGCATATTGTCTGATAAGGAAGGCCAAGAGAGAGAGAACAATTTTTGAGCTATAATTTGTTCATCTTTTTGGATATAAGAAAGAAACACACAAGATATCACTCATTAATTACTAAGAGGAAGATAAAATACCTTTGAAATATATTTTAGGTACTTGTTAATATAAATTGAGTCCAGATTAAATTAGTCACACTGTTGATTTGAAATCAATAGAAAAACTGGTCATCATCACTAATTTAGCTGTATTGGTTACAAGAGGCTTAAATAATTGCCAAGCAGTTGAAATTAAATGCATAGACTTCGCCTATAAATTATAAATACAACATGTGGAATTTTAAAAAATGGGCTGACATTCATTCATTGCATAAAAGTTCATTTGCTGCGTAAATGAATCAAATCAATGATTTCAACATAATTCTGAAATGCAAGTCATATTTCTATAGATCTGCTGTATAAACTTTGTTACAGCAAAGCTGTAATTGATATTTCAGTATTCAACTTGCTTTAATGTGATCACGATAATTTCAGTAAATGATTTGGGTATTAAGTGGCTTTCAATGTTGCATTTCAAAATTTTTCAATAGTTATCTGAAAAACATGGTCGGATGGGTTTTTTTTTTTTTTTTTGAGACAATGGCTTAGACAATAGAAAAAAATGGAGCATTATTGGCTTGGGAGTGGGAGTTTCATTTTATTTTAAATCCTGAACTTCATATAATTTTTAGTTGATATAGTCTTTTTCCTTGGGGGAAATGACTCATAATTATGTGATGTTGCTTCTCTTTTTAACATTTGTAACATAGGAAGGAATTTTTGGTATCAAATATCTGCATATGAGTAGGAAAGACTTAGATAACACAAGATATAATTAATATTTCATTTAAACGTTTTCCCCAGACTTCCTCCATTATGTTCCTATATTTATTATTTTGAAATTTGCTTTTACCCTTGATTCATTATTGATTTAATAGTTCATATTTCTTTTCCATTTTGTTCATGTAACAATGCTATTTTAAAGTTTAAAACATGCAACATCTTGACAAATTCTGTGTCTCTTAGAATGTTTAAACAATTTTTAAAACATTTGATAAAGGCAACTACCTGGTATTTTATTGTCTAGATTGAAATGATATATGGGCACCAGGCAACCTGTGGAATTTTTTTTTCCACTGAGTGGCAGACAAATCTCTGAAGACTCCCAGGGAGAACGGATGAAAATGGTTTCATTTGAACTTCAGTGTTTGTCTGGACTATTTAAAGCTTTTTCTATATATAATTGCCATCCAGTTCTTTCATTCATGAGCCAGATACTGTAAGGGAGGCTGTTTACAATATTTGTAAATGTTCTTTTGTAATCCTTTCTTCACAAAAAGAAGAGGAACAATAAGATTGGTTTCTTCTGTCTACAAACAATCTGAGTGTTGATGTTCTTCTGGATTTTTGCAAGATTGATGTTGTTAAGTTAAATGCTTCATTTTGTTCAGTAAAACTGGGTTGAGGAATAAAAAGGATAAGTAGTTATTCCAGGAAATAGATTGATTTCTAAAAAACATAAATGTTGAAGCAAAGTTGACAATTCCAGGAAATAAGTTGAAGGCTGAGTTGATATTTCTGAAGTAGTAGGGGATACAGATAATGGGCATGAGATAATGTCTCTTGCAATTAAGGATCCCAGCTTGTCTTGATTTTGCTCAGGGCAGTCCTAGCGGGAATGTTGTAAGGCAAAGGCACATTTTTTGTAGGCAGCATAAAGTAAGAGAATGGCACGCAGCATTTGTCGACACATAGCCATAGCCATGTGCACTTGTGGCTCACGGAGGCCATGGGGTCTGCGTTGCTGGGGACTTATCACTTGACAGAAGGCTGAACGCTCTGAAACTCTCAGCGAGCCAGTCCAGTGGGGAGGCTGTGCAGTCACTAGATGCCCAAAGACTGAGTCAAGCCCTATAAGTCTCACTGCCTGTGGCTTGTGCACAGCCCCATTGCATGCCCTAGGTTCTCCTGCCAATCGGGAGGCCAATGGTTGCTTCATCCCACTCTTAGCACTAGACTCCAGCACCAGACTTAGCCCCTGGAAGCAAAGTTGCACTTCCAAATCAGTGGCAGTAGCTGGGCTTTGCCCTCCCCGGAAAGGGTGTTTAGTGCTGCTTGGTCTGGGCACAGCACCCCGCAGCCATTGCAGAGATTCATCCAATGGGGACCAGGGTGCCCACAGCTGGTATCCGCTAGCCATGGTTAGCACTGCCTAGCTGCTGCTGACCTGTTTTGCCCAGGATCCTGTGGCATGTTTCCTTTGCCTTGTGCCCTTGGCAACCTATTATGAGTAAGTGTATACCTTAGAACATACATACTGAATCAGTGTTCCACTAGCTCCTCCTCCCTGTTCTAAAGAATGGTGTGCTCTATTGAGTGCCTATAACCATTCATTATGATCCTGATGTTATTTCTTAGAAATAAAGTCTTCATCCTGTAAAAATAGAGGGATCTTGCAGGTGGAATGGGGAAAAGGGAACTTTCATTGCTTCTGCCATCCTCTGGCAGTCTTCTCTTTGTTGATCTGCCTGGAGGAATCATGGAAATGTCCATAAGATACAGTACTAGAACTGCAAATGAAAAGTTAAACTGGTGAAAATATTTCTGCTTCTGTATTTTGCATCTGTGGGAACATAGTAAAAATATTTTTTTTCAGGGTTAGGGGAAAAAAAGATCTAACATTTTTATAAGATTACCTTAATCTCCAAATAACAGCATATTCCTACTTCTGTGTGCATTTTAAGAAAAATAGAAATCTGCAAATTGAAGGCATTTTCACCATATCTGCTTAAGTCAGATAGTCTGACTTTGCGCATTCAGACTCATTGCTTACATTCTTAAATTTTAATTACTTATTTGTCTTCCGGAAAACTGATTCCTTTGAAAAACTCTGTGGCCAGCAAGTTCACTTCATCTAGTTCATCTTAATCTTTTACACCAATTCAGATTCAGTAAGGACATCCAGGAAGACCCTTACACCATTGGAAACCTTCCTATGCCTTATCCTAGTGGCACAGAAAAAATAAACTAGATTCACGTTATATAAAACCATGCTTTGTTTAACCATGCTGAGTGAATAACCAGAACTGGCTTAGTTTATATATTGTGCATTGAATCCATAATATATAAAAAAGCAATTTCTGATAAAGACACAATATTTTTTATTTAGAAAGAGTAATTGTTTTAATAAAAAAATTCCCTCAACTGGTATTTTAACATATTTTTATAAAAATAAATAAAGACGTTTAGTATTTGTGTTTTCATGACAATATTTTTTCTATTTAAGCTTTTTAACTTTGAAAAGCTTGGCACCTTATTAAAAACTTAATTTATTTGAAAAGTGTAAGTTTTCTTTTTTTGTCAGATTTCTCAGATTAAAAGAAAGCAGATTATATACTGTAACTTGGGTCCAGATATTTTCTTCTGAAACAAGTTAATGCATCTATAGAATTTGTTCTATTAAAAGATGATCTATCTACTGGCAATAATAATTCTTATCAGATTCTCTCATATATAGAATTTGAAAGAGCTTGGAAAAGGTACTCTAAAAATGAGGGCTAAGATATTAAGATAAACATTAAAGTAAGTAGCTAGTGCTGAATTTTAAAAGAAATATAGAGTGCAAATATTGTGCAGATTAATTTCTTTTCCTGACAGGATGGTTTAAAAAAAGAACAAGCAAATCAAATGGGAGAAAAAAATGGAAAAAGAAATTATATAGTAGCTGGAATTTAAGCCATGATGAAAATCTTGATGAAATAAAAAAATTAAAACCCCAACTTTAAGCTGTATCATTTGTTAATTTCATTTCTGATAGTATTTAGGAGTCATCCATGGCTGTTGAGTTAGGGAAATAAAGAAAAATAGAAATTGTTTTAACTGTGATATTTTAAATAATTATGAACTCCAGTAATGCAAAAAGAATAGATATTTGGTGAAAAATGTATTACAGTAATATATTACTGTATATTACATGCTGAGGATTGCTTGCAGCAAACAGAATGATCAATTCTCCATCTTTTATATAAGGGAAATTGGTATGCATAGGAATGAAAGAAATGATGGCAGTACTAGAATTAATTAATGACTAGGTTGGCCTGATTGACAGGTCCATTGAAAAAAATCTGTAAATATTGTGGGAAGAATCCAGAGAAAGAAATATTTTGGGAAATATTAAAAAGGCAGAATATATTTCCCCAAAGGATTTTAAAGGCAGAAACCAACCCTCCCACCAAGTCTCTCTGCCCCAAATAGAAACCAGGTCTGCAGAAATGCAGATGTAATAATCTTGTCAGAAAGATTGGAGTCAGGAAGCTGGGATTAGAACGAAAGATCCCTAGAATAAACAATCCCTCACACCAAAAAAATCCAACAGTCATCAGCCACAGCCCCAGAGAAGCATGATATGACCTTTGGGATATAATAGGATTCATCCACTACCATCAAAATACCAGAAAGGCACACTCAGACTTAGGTCAAAGTTCATGCCACATGAACAACTCTAAACAAAAGCTCAAGAATGTATAAAAACCCACCGTTCCCTACTACGTGTGGTCAGTTTTTCCAGAGCCATGCTTCTATTTGGCTTTGCTCTTCAATAAACTACAACCTCCTTTCTAAAGCAGTCTTCATTTTGCTTATTTCCAGCTTGGACTGGACCCTGATGAAGATTTTTCCTTCAACAAGTCCATGCTTAGAAACTAGATACTGCCATTTTCACAGCTTGTTAGCATCCAGATAAATTGGATATCATCTGACATTAATCTCAGCCAGTGAGGCCAAAGTCCATATTGTCTGAGAAGGCATAGAGTTAAAACTCAAACATCTGGAGGGAATCAGTAGTAGAAAAGTTGCTAGAAGGCTTACTGGTAGCCTAGCAGTTAATTGTGTGAAAAGATTAAAAACTTATAACTTTTGTTATTTTTTGTAAATCTTACATATAACACACACACACACACACACACACACACACACACACACATTGATGAGTTATAAAGCTAAAAATTTGACTCTTGGGTATATCCATAATAAAATCAATAAATACCGAACACTAAGAGGAAAGTATAAAACTTTAAAAATTTAATGAGCCGAGCTTTCGTTGGAATCATCCAACATCATCAGGGCTTTAAAACAGTTACTGAGAAGAAGCCTTTATATGATGTTAGCAGCCTATATCCGGCTTCTAGAACGTATTATTGGGCCCAGCTGATCATGCCATATCATGGGTAGATCACCTACGTCAGTGCGTGATGTTTTCCCACATCTCCTCCATATTTTACTGTAAGTGTTCTCCTTACAGTAGGGGGGAGGGGGACACTCACCATCGGCAAGTGAAGGGAAAAGAACTCTCTCTAGCCCTGCGGTTCTCAACCTGTGGGCCGCGACCCCATTTGGGGTCGAACGACCATTTCACGGGGGTCGCCAAACAATGCAGTCCGCCATTTCCCCCCCCCTTTTCTTTAGCTGTGCTACTCCCTCTTATTCTATTGGCTTTTGAAAGCCAATAGAATAGACTCTCTTGAATAGAGTCTAATTCTATTGGCTTTCAAAAGCCAATAGGAATTGTCCAGGCTGTCTCTGCCCTGCTGAGACTGCCAAAAGTCCCAGTCTGCAAACGATTCTGCAAGTTGTATGCAGCTAAGGTGAACTTTCTGGACATTTCCACCCCTCCCTGCTGAGCAAATACTAAATGTAAGTAAAAGAGGACCAGGGGTGGGAGGTGTGAGGCCAGCGGGTGCAGGGAGGTTTGCTGGTGCGCGTGGGGTCCAGCGGGTGGCTTAGCTCCCTTGGGCTGGGCCAGCTGGTGGCCCAGCCGGTGGTCGGCCTGCGCCATCGCTGCCGCTTGCCAGCTATGCCTTGGCCGGCGCAGGGGGCAGCACCATGCATGCGCGGTGCTCCCGTGCCGAGGCAGTTGCTGGGCGATGGCCTGCGTACACCCTCGGCCTGCCCAGTGTGCGCTCCAGCCGCAGGAGAGGAAGCGGAGCGTGCGCGCCTCCTCCTGCTCCGCCCGCAGGGAAACACAGGTAGTCCTTGACTTACGACCACATGGTTGGGGGTCGTGGCATTAGGAAGGTTGAGAACCACTGCTCTAGCCCTAAGGTTGACAAGGAGAACACTTACAGTAAAATACGGAGGAGATGTGGGAAAACATCATACATTGACATAGGTGATCTACCCGTGATACGGCATGATCAGCTGGGCCCAATAATATGTTCTAGAAGCTGGATACAGGCTGCTAACATCATATAAAGGCTTCTTCTCAGTAACTATTTTAAAGCCCTGATGATGTTGGATGATTCCAATGAAAGCTCGGCTCATTAAATTTTTAAAGTTTTATACTTTCCTCTTGGTGTTCGGTATTTATTGATTATATATATATATATATATATATATATATATATATATATATATATATATATATATATATATATATATATATATATATAGTAAGAAATAAAATGATCACCAGGGTAATAAAAATCATAAAATTTAATAAAAAGCGCCTAGCTTTCGCCGTCACCTGCCGGCATCCTCAGGGCTAGTGCGCCAGGGAGTGAGAGAGTCACTTTTATAGGTGCAACAAAGCCTGCGCACGACTCCTCAATCTCGTCATCGGGCCTAATTGGGATGACTGCGCACGGCTGGTCTGTTCCTTTCTATTCCTTTTAATTGCATGTTCATCCTCCTCCATCCTTCTTTCTCTCAGTCTTAGGGTGGATGGGCAGATGCCTCTGTAATTACAATGGTCTCTATGTTTTAATCCTTCTCCCCCGGGGTCAGGTGGCAATACACATTCCATGTTTGTTTTGCGATCCTCCTTCGTCCCATTGTCCTTCTTAAGACAAGTTTTTCCTTTAGTTTTGGTGTTTTCACTGCTTATATGAATGTCATCTGGGTGGACCCGTAGGTCCTTTCGAGGTGGCTGTGATCTACTGATGGTCTGGGGCTGGAGGAGGAGCCGTTCAGTCACGGAGGAGGGGGGGGGACGACAACTCCCCAACCACCCCTGCATCCGGTCATCTCGCACGCACCGCACCATAGTCAGTCTGGGGGGAGCAGCGGCAGAATCATGTCCTCGCTCCTCCCCCTGGGGCAAGCGTCATTCAGACAGTCCCACAGACCTCTCCCAGGTGAGTGTAGCTCGTCGATGGTCCGGAACCAGAGGATAGACTGCTCGATCGTGAATGGAAGGGGGCGGCGGTTCCCCGTTCGTCACTGCACCCAGCTGTCTCACGCGTCCCCTGCTGCGGGTAATCGGTCCGGGGAGCGGGGTAATGATGGGATCACGTTCTATTTGATCCTCACAGCGTCTCTCCTCGGTCTGTCTCCTCTCTCTTGTGCCGTCGGTAGCCATACAAGTTCTCCGGAATGTTCCGGGGTGCGCAAGTGGGGGGCATGATAGTTCGATCTCCTGCGTTTTTTCTCCTTCTCCAATGTTATTCAAGGGTCCACCTCCGATCGTGCTCTGCAAGTCTCTCCCTCCCAGACTGATCATCCCAGTCTGGCGGGGGGATCTCTCCTTTCCTTCCGAGTCGGCTAACACATTTTCTTCCATATGCAGGTGGATTGCCATATCCAAAAGTCTCTCCCCTCTTCCTCCAACCGCCGTATCTTTTTTTATACTGGTCGCAACGCCTCAGGTGTCTATGGTGTCTGGATTTTGGATTTTGATTCCCACAGCCTCTTTAATCCTTCGGGGTTGTGGTAGTATTATTGACATAATAGGAGTGTTCTCCGATTGAGTTTCCTCATTCGGGCTGTCTCGGGTCAACTGGGGAGTTGGTTCCTCCTCCTTAGTGTCATTGGGGTTGTTATTGGGACGTCGGGGGTGCTGTCGTTGGTTATTTGTGCTCCACAACCTTAAAGCCATATATGCCGGGCATAGGTCCACATGCCGATTGATGGAGTTGTCATCCGAGAGCCATGCCTCCTTAAGCAGGTGGCCCCCCTTTGTGTTGTCACTAGCCAATACGCTAACCTCACTGAAATTGAATTTATGGTCTAATTCCGCCATGTGTGCCCATATCTGGGAGTGTTGGTCTCCCCTTTTCACTGCTAACCTATGCTCGTGGACCCTGGTTTTGATCCGTTTAGCTGTCTCCCCAACATAATTGGATCGGCAGTCCATGCAATTGATCTTATAAACGGCTGCCGATCTTTCAGTGTTGGGGAGTGGGTCCTTAGGGCGCATTATAGCTGCCCGCAGTGTTTGGTTTGGTCTATGGGCCACTTGTATCTTGTGCGGTGCCAAAATCCTTGCTGTGGCCTCTGAGACATTGTGAATGTAGGGGAGAGTAATACGTGTGGTTGCCTGAGGTGTAAGTCCTTGGGGTGTGGGGTCACTCCGGGGTCCAGACGGTTTATTAAACCGATTAATGAACTTAGCCGGGTACCCATTACGTTTACACACCTGGAAGAGGTAATTTCTCTCCTCTCTCTTAGCTCTGGCAGTGCTGCAGTGTGACTCCACTCGCTTAAATAGATCCTGACACAGCTGACTTTATGGGCCATGGGGTGATTGCTCTCGAAATGCAAAATCCTGTCTGTACATGTAGGTTTTCGGTATACCTTGGTAGTTAGACATCCGTCCACCTGGCGCTGTACTAACACATCTAAAAACGCTAAACTGCCCTGATGTTCCTCTTCCATGGTGAAACGGATGTCTGGGTATATCGAATTCAGGATGCCCATGAAGTCAGTCTTGTGTCGCTCCTTGATGATCACCAACGTATCGTCCACATATCAGGCCCAAAATTTTGGTTGGTATTGGGCCAGCGCTATGTGTTCCAAACGCTGGAGCACCACCTCCGCAATCACGCTGGAGATCGGCGACCCCATAGGAGTTCCCTTAATTTGTTCGTATATCGTGCCCTGAAAGGTGAAATAAGTGTTAAGACAGACTCCCATTAATTTTATAAGATCTTCCGTCCAAAGGGAGTCTTGATGTAATCCTTGGTCTCCCTGATTCAGTCGTTCCCTCAAAACCGCAATAGCAAGTTCCTGCGGGATGGAAGTGAATAGGGAGACTACATCAAAGGAGACCATGACATCATCCTCTTCTACCTTTAGGGCCCTAATTTTACCAAGGAATTCCTCTGCCGACCTCACAGTGGTGTGGCTGTTGTCTGTCAGGTGGCTGATGCGTGTGCTCAGCCACTTAGCTAGTTCATAAGTGGGTGTGCCTCTGAACGCGACAATGGGGCGCAGGGGGACGTCAGGTTTATGCACCTTTGGTAAGCCATAGAATCTGGCAAGCGCTGAATCGCCAGGGCGTATCTTCCTCAATACGTTCCAACGACGTACGCTGTATGCATTGATCAATGACCAGCATAGGAGGATACGGTGCCTAAAGGCATGGATTCAAGAACACCGAGACTTTTGTAACATGGAATTGAGAAACCAACATTTTATGATGCTGGACCAATATATTCGGCAAACCATGACCCAGATGACTCAGCGCATGACGGAGGTGTTCCTAAAAAGAATGAACATGCTACGTGAGTCTTGTAATAATACCCCACCGGGAAAAGTGGTACACAACCTATCTTCTAAAGTACTAAGCCAGTCACAACTCTCCCTGTTACAGCGAGACACAGGCTATAATCTTACTGACGCTAGCGTACTTGACTTTGTAGCAGCGTTAGAGCCGGCTTTGCTCCGCATGGGAGCGGGAGAGGAGACTAAGAACTTAGTCAGGCAACAAGTCACAAGACTGGTCATGAGCCATAAACGCTACCAAACACTGACAGCAAAGGAAAAAGTAGCCCTGAGCCAGCTTAGAAAGGATGACACCATTGTCATCCTTCCAGCTGATAAGGGGAGAGCAACGGTGGTTTTGGACAAAGAGGTGTATGTAAGTAAAGCTTTAGAACTACTCCAAGACAGTGCTGCCTATAGAATAGTTAATAGAGATCCCTCCACTACGCTAAGGAATTATACCAACAAGCTCCTTGATGCCCTGAAACGCAATGGGAGAATGGGGGAGGACGTATTGAGGAAGATACGCCCTGGCGATTCAGCGCTTGCCAGATTCTATGGCTTACCAAAGGTGCATAAACCTGATGTCCCCCTGCGCCCCATTGTCGCGTTCAGAGGCACACCCACTTATGAACTAGCTAAGTGGCTGAGCACACGCATCAGCCACCTGACAGACAACAGCAACACCACTGTGAGGTCGGCAGAGGAATTCCTTGGTAAAATTAGGGCCCTAAAGGTAGAAGAGGATGAAGTCATGGTCTCCTTTGATGTAGTCTCCCTATTCACTTCCATCCCGCAGGAACTTGCTATTGCGGTTTTGAGGGAACGACTGAATCAGGGAGACCAAGGATTACATCAAGACTCCCTTTGGACGGAAGATCTTATAAAATTAATGGGAGTCTGTCTTAACACTTATTTCACCTTTCAGGGCACGATATACGAACAAATTAAGGGAACTCCTATGGGGTCGCCGATCTCCAGCGTGATTGCGGAGGTGGTGCTCCAGCGTTTGGAACACATAGCGCTGGCCCAATACCAACCAAAATTTTGGGCCTGATATGTGGACGATACGTTGGTGATCATCAAGGAGCGACACAAGACTGACTTCATGGGCATCCTGAATTCGATATACCCAGACATCCGTTTCACCATGGAAGAGGAACATCAGGGCAGTTTAGCGTTTTTAGATGTGTTAGTACAGCGCCAGGTGGACGGATGTCTAACTACCAAGGTATACCGAAAACCTACATGTACAGACAGGATTTTGCATTTCGAGAGCAATCACCCCATGGCCCATAAAGTCAGCTGTGTCAGGATCTATTTAAGCGAGTGGAGTCACACTGCAGCACTGCCAGAGCTAAGAGAGAGGAGAGAAATTACCTCTTCCAGGTGTGTAAACGTAATGGGTACCCGGCTAAGTTCATTAATCGGTTTAATAAACCGTCTGGACCCCGGAGTGACCCCACACCCCAAGGACTTACACCTCAGGCAACCACACGTATTACTCTCCCCTACATTCACAATGTCTCAGAGGCCACAGCAAGGATTTTGGCACCGCACAAGATACAAGTGGCCCATAGACCAAACCAAACACTGCGGGCAGCTATAATGCGCCCTAAGGACCCACTCCCCAACACTGAAAGATCGGCAGCCGTTTATAAGATCAATTGCATGGACTGCCGATCCAATTATGTTGGGGAGACAGCTAAACGGATCAAAACCAGGGTCCACGAGCATAGGTTAGCAGTGAAAAGGGGAGACCAACACTCCCAGATATGGGCACACATGGCGGAATTAGACCATAAATTCAATTTCAGTGAGGTTAGCGTATTGGCTAGTGACAACACAAAGGGGGGCCACCTGCTTAAGGAGGCATGGCTCTCGGATGACAACTCCATCAATCGGCATGTGGACCTATGCCCGGCATATATGGCTTTAAGGTTGTGGAGCACAAATAACCAACGACAGCACCCCCGACGTCCCAATAACAACCCCAATGACACTAAGGAGGAGGAACCAACTCCCCAGTTGACCCGAGACAGCCCGAATGAGGAAACACAATCGGAGAACACTCCTATTATGTCAATAATACTACCACAACCCCGAAGGATTAAAGAGGCTGTGGGAATCAAAATCCAAAATCCAGACACCATAGACACCCGAGGCGTTGCGACCAGTATAAAAGAAGATACGGCGGTTGGAGGAAGAGGGGAGAGACTTTTGGATATGGCAATCCACCTGCATATGGAAGAAAATGTGTTAGCCGACTCGGAAGGAAAGGAGAGATCCCCCCGCCAGACTGGGATGATCAGTCTGGGAGGGAGAGAATTGCAGAGCACGATCGGAGGTGGACCCTTGAATAACATTGGAGAAGGAGAAAAAACGCAGGAGATCGAACTATCATGCCCCCCACTTGCGCACCCCGGAACATTCCGGAGAACTTGTATGGCTACCGACGGCACAAGAGAGAGGAGACAGACCGAGGAGAGACGCTGTGAGGATCAAATAGAACGTGATCCCATCATTACCCCGCTCCCTGGACCGATTACGCGCAGCAGGGGACGCGCAAGACAGCTGGGTGCAGTGATGAACGGGGAACCGCCGCCCCCTTCCATTCACGATCGAGCGGTCTATCCTCTGGTTCCGGACCATCGACGAGCTACACTCACCTGGGAGGGGTCTGTGGGACTGTCTGAACGACGCTTGCCCCAGGGGGAGGAGCGAGGACATGATTCCGCCGCTGCTCCCCCCGGACTGTCTGACTATGGTGCGGTGCGCGCGAGACGACCGGATGCAGGGGTGGTTGGGGAGTTGTCGTCCCCCCCCTCCTCCATGACTGAACGGCTCCTCCTCCAGCCCCAGACCATCAGTAAATCACAGCCACCTCGAAAGGACCTACGGGTCCACCCAGATGACATTCATATAAGCAGTGAAAACACCAAAACTAAAGGAAAAACCTGTCTTAAGAAGGACAATGGGACGAAGGAGGATCGCAAAACAAACATGGAATGTGTATTGCCACCTGACCCCGGGGGAGAAGGATTAAAACATAGAGACCATTGTAATTACAGAGGCATCTGCCCATCCACCCTAAGACTGAGAGAAAGAAGGATGGAGGAGGATGAACATGCAATTAAAAGGAATAGAAAGGAACAGACCAGCCGTGCGCAGTCATCCCAATTAGGTCCGATGACGAGATCGAGGAGTCGTGCACAGGCTTTGTTGCACCTATAAAAGTGACTCTCTCACTCCCTGGCGCACTAGCCCTGAGGATGCCGGCAGGTGACGGCGAAAGCTAGGCGCTTTTTATTAAATTTTATGGTTTTTATTACCCTGGTGATCATTTTATTTCTTACTATGAATATTCCCAGGGTTCATGTTTTTAAATTTCTTAAACGCATATATATATATATATATATATATATATATATATATATATATATATATATATATATATTAGGATTCTTAGGGCCAGATCCTGGGGGATGGAGGTAAAGAGTGAGGTGACATCAAAAGAGACCATCACCTCATCACCTCATATATATGAGGTGTTTGAATGTAGGTCTTTGGTTATTCGGGTTTTCTCCCGCGTAAAATTGGAAGTGTCTTGGCGATGTTTCGACGAAGTCCCATTCATCATCTTCAGGCTGGTGTTTTCAGCTTCGTGCTTCGAGGAGCAATGTGTGGTCTTAGCTGTTTCTTCCTTTTAATTGCCAGTGGGGTATGAACTGATTGGGTGGGAGCTTGGCTGTGTTCTAATTGGGTGGAGGTGAAGGTACTACTGCTGCAGAATGCTATAGAGCAACATGCACATCCCCAGAAGTAGCCACCATTTTCCCTGTTCCCACAATTCAATGCCCTACTTCCCTACCCTATTCCATGTATGCTGAATTACTGTTAAGTTCTTCTGATATGTGAATGTGCCATTTGTTGCAGACACACTTTTAGAGGCCAAGAAAATAAATAAATGTTACAAGCAGTTTATAAAAAGGAATAGAAAGAAATTGCTAAATAAAACCAAACTTGTATAAAAGCTTTAAAAAAAATCCAGATTATTCTCACTCTGTTACATTTTATAAACGTGGTTAAATGAAACAATTTAGGATAATGTGGAAAGATTTCTTAAGCAACTTTGTGACTGAGATGGACAATATGTGCTTTTGGATTCTCTCTGGAAGACATCAAGTTACACTGAAACATTTTTCTAGAATTTGGAACAACCAGATAGACCTTTCCATTATAAACATGGGATAAATGTATTTCTGACCATGTGTGATCTATTTACTACCATCTTGGGGTCCTTGATTTCATGGAAAAATTGAATAAACCCTTGCCAGCTATTTACAGTACATCTGAAACCCATTTAGTAGAAGAGTGTACTTAGAGACTCTTATGTAACCTCAATCCCTGTGTAATTCTAAAGTTCTAACAAATACATTTGATAAAATCAGAGGAGTTCTGGCTTGTGAGTTCTAGTTCTTCTCCCTTGTCCTACACAAATCAGGGACATGTGGACCATGGCAAACAGCTCCACTATTAGGATGGTTGATTTATTATCAGAGAGGGGAAGTGGGATTCTGACTGATGAAAAAAAGCAGACTCCACTGTAACTTCATTTGGCAATTATGATGGAAAATTTTTACAAAAGGGAGTATTCTCTCAATCAAGAGTACACATGGTAAAGTCAAGTGTGGCTTAGGTTTATGGTGGATCTAGCTAGAGCCTGAATTGCTAAAAAACCACACTTCTTGTTCTGTGGAGTTCATGGTATCCTGTCAGTTTGATTATTCACTTGTAGACATTTCATTATCCAGCTAGATAACATTTTCAGCATGAGTTACTTTGGGGTTTGCTACCTGTTTATATGCAGTAGCTTGCCCTACCAATTTTGGTAAGGGTGTAGTTTCTTCTTTGGTGGTTCCTTGAATTCTTTAGCCCCCTTTTAGGGATGATTTCTACTTATTTGAGCATCAGTTGCTGGAGGGAATTTGTTCTATTCTTTTTGTTTCCTTCATAGGTTTTTTTTTTTATTGTCTCATTTAAATGTTGGGTAGATGTGGCTTATCTCTAGATGACTATTGATGTCTGATTGCCTAAATGTCAAGCTTCCAGGAATTCCAGATAATTCTGAGTTTGGACTTTGAATTTTTTTTGAAATTCAGTGCTATCTAGTATACATATAAACAAAGGAGTTCCTATATAGGAACAAACTCCAAGCTCAGTTGCACTGATGTTGTTACCTAGCTGGACAATAAGTATGAAAGCAAACCACCAAACTCAGAAAACACCAAGAATTATTCCATTCAAATCTGAGTTACAGATATTCTGTTTTATTGAAATGTCTCCCTTTCTCCCTTTATCATTTTTCTAATGTCTTCTTTTTTCCTTCTTTTTCTAATTTATCATCACTACCTAGCAGCTTCTCTGGAAAAGGTCACTCAGGTCCAAGCTATGAACTGAATGTCCTTCATCAAGGCTTTTGAAATTAAGCTGTTCAGCTCTACTGCATAGCTTTAGGACAGTGGTGAAAATGGTCCTGACCAAGATGTATTTTGGTTTGCTATTTTGTCTGTTTTATAGTAGTGAATTATATTGCACTATACCAGCGGTTCTCAACCTGTGGGTCGCGACCCCATTTGAGGTCGAACAACCATTTCATGGGGGACTCCAAACAATGCAGTCTGCCGTTCCCCCCCCCTTCCTTAGCTGTGCTACTCCCTCTTATTCTATTGGCTTTTGAAAACCAATAGAATAGACTCTATTCAAGAGACTCTATTCTATTGGCACTCGAAAGCCAATAGAATCTATTGGCTTTCAAAAGCCAATAGAATAGACTCTCTTGAATAGAATCTAATTCTATTGGCTTTCGAAAGCCAATAGGAATTGTCCAGGCTGTCTCTACCCTGCTGAGCCCGCCAAAAGTCCCAGTCTGCAAATCGTGCTGCAAGTTGTCTGCAGCTAAGGCGAGCTTTCTGGACTTTTCCATGAGCAACTACTAAATGTAAGTAAAAGAGGGCCAGGGGTGGGAGGTGGGAGGCTGGCGGGTGCAGGGAGGGTTGCTGGCGTGCGTGGGACACGGCGGGTGGCTTACCTCCCTTGGGCTGGGCCAGCTGGTGGCCCAGCCAGTGGTCGGCCTGCGCCATCGCTGCCACTTGCCAGCTACACCTTGGCCGGTACAGGGGGTGGCACCACACATGCGTGGTGCTCCTGGCCAAGGCGGTTGCTGGGCGACGGCCTGGGTGCACTCTGGCCTGCCCAGCGTGTGCTCCAGCCACAGGAGAGGAGGTGGAGCGTGTGCACCTCCTCCTGCCCCACCCACAGGGAAATACAGATAGTCCTTGACTTATGACCACATGGTTGAGGGTCGCGGCATTAGGAAGGTTGAGAACCACTCTCCTAGTGGATAATCATTTAAATATGAGCCAGCAGTGTGCTGCAGCTGCCAAAAAAGCCAACACAGTTCTAGGCTGCATTAACAGAGGGATAGAATCAAGATCATGTGAAGTGTTAATATCACTTTATAATGCCTTGGTAAGGCCACAGTTGGAATTCTGCATCCAGTTTTGGTCACCACAATGTAAAAAAGATGTTGAGACTCTAGAAAGAGTATAGAGAAGAGCAACAAAGATGATTAGTGGACTGGAGGCTAAAACATATAAGATACGGTTGCTGGAATTGGGTATGTCTAGTTTAATGAAGAGAAGGACTAGGGGTGAGATGATAGCTGAGTTCCAATATCTCAGGGGTTGCCACAAAGAAAGGGAGTCAAGCTATTTTCCAAAGCACTTGAAGGCAGGACAAGAAGCAATGGATGGAAACTAATCAAAGAGAGAAGCAATCTAGAACTAAGGAGAAACTTTCTGACAGTTAGAACAATTAATCAGTGGAACAACCTGCTCCAGAAGTGGTGAATACTCCAACATTGGAAGTTTTTAACAAGAGACTGAACAGCCATTTGTCTGAAATGGTATAGGGTTTTCTGCCTGAGCAGGGAGTTGGACTAGATTACTACTACTACTACTATTTAGCTGCACAGTAAAGGCACAATCTGCTTCTCTTTTCTGTGGCTCCCTTTTTTGCCTTGGTATCTTCCTAAGTGTTTCTTGAATCACATTATTTTAACCTCACCACATCCTGAAATGTGGAATATAGGAGAAGCAGACAAACTAGCCTCGAGAAGACAGACACTGAATTCCTGGATTAGTGTTTTGATTGGTGGGCATTTTTCCTATTATTTAGTGACATGTTGAAAAAGACTGCAAGAAAACCAGAGGACAAAACAAATAATTGGAAAAGCATATATTGTCCATCTCAGTCCCAAAGCTGGTTAAGAAATCTTTCCACATTATCCTAAATTGTTTCATTTAACCACATTTATAAAATGTAACAGAGTGGGAATAATCTGGATTTTTTTTAAAGCTTTTATACAAGTTTGGCTTTATTTAGCAATTTCTTTCTATTCCTTTTTATAAACTGCTTGTAACATTTATTTGTTTTCTTGGCCTCTAAAAGTGTGTCTGCAACAAGTGGCACATTCACACATCAAAAGAACTTAACAGTAATTCGACATACATGGAATAGGGTAGGGAAGTAGGGCATTGAATTGTGGGCACAGGGAAAATAGTGGCTACTTCTGGGGATGTGCATGTTGCTCTATAGCATTCTGCAGCAGTAGCAAAACAAAGCAGGGCCTTTTGTTGCTAGGACTGCAATGCCATCCCTCAAGTGGCCATAATTTTCCAAATAGGGGCTTCTTGCATAGCCAGAAACTGCTGAATTGTTGGGCTGCATGATGCCATCCCAGAAGTCCCCGCTTGGAAAACGGTGGCCTCTTGTGGGATGGCAACTGAATCTCAGCAAGGGAAAAGCTTGCTTTGCTTCACTAATATGAGCAGAGGAAAGTAAAGTGATCAGCTGCCACTATCCCACAAATGGCTGTCATTTTCTTAGTGGACATTTCCAGCAATGGGCCACATTGCAAAAATCACTGGGGCTCTGGTGATCTTCAAGACATAAGTGCATGATGGGTGCCAGGGGGTGGGGAGAAGACCCAAGCTCAGTGGGGACGTGAGGTGGGGGGAAAGGCCTGTGGTGACCCAGTGGGGGAGAAGTATGGGGGGACCCTAGGGAGCGGGAAGTGGAGTATGAGGTAACCTAGGGTGGGAGAATCCTTGGGAAGCCGATGCCATGTGGACCTCTCAGGGCTTCCTCTATAGCTGAGGCACCCTGTGCTCACTTAAGGACCTGTGCATTTGTTTAACAACCCCATTAAGAACAACAGTCATCACTATTTGCAACCTTAATGGGGAGGGTCCATTATAGTCAAAAATTGAGGAATATCTGTATCTATGCCTTTAGTAGTATAGAAGTTATTCTTAAATTGTGTAGAAGATAGTTAAAATTGAATCTATCTATTATACAGGTATTTCTGAATAATATGATATATTAAAGAGCAATCATCAAAAGTTTTGTTCTAAGTTGTTTTCATTGCAGATAGTTGAGTTCTGTACCCTTTCCTTCCATCCACCCATGATGCTACAAATTAACTTGCATTTAGATCAATTAGATGATGTTTTCCTCTGCTTCACAGGGATGTTAGAGGCTTTTGCATCCATCTTACACAGATTTTAATAGAGCCTTTCCTTCATTTTTAATTTGAATAAACTACAAAGTACCAACTATTGTTCTTTTATGAGTTGGAAGCAGTTTAGTGAATTAAGCCTGATGATATTCTGAGCCAAGAGTATAGATTGAGATTTTATACAGAAGGAAATGATGCAGAAGCAAAAATCTTTTCCCTATCTAGATACATTTACTATATGTTCTCCAGCATGATTGGATGGAGAACCCACGGATGGGTTGTCTTAATCTATCTGCTCCAATTAGACTAAGTCTGAAATTTAGTACCGCCCCCTCTGTGCCAACTGCACCCCAGTTTTAGACTTAGTCTCTTTGCTCTAAGACGCGTTTTTTCTTCGCTCCTGGAGCAGAAGACTGTGTATTCCTATTTTATTTTATTCCCTTTAGCTTAGTGCTAACCATTTTTATTAATAGATTTGATAATTAAAAAAAAATTTTTTTTTTCCAGTGATCATCCCAACCTGTAGCCTAGCAGGCTGACAGGCTGACAAACCTCCCTTTGGGGGGGGGGGAACTTTCCCTTTCTCCCTTTGAGAGCCTTTCAGCTTCACAATCAGCTTGAAAATTGGATTCCCAGAAGCAAGAGAAATCTCCTACCAGGGGCCATTCCTCTGCATCAGAGGCTCCATTCTTCTAACCAGAGCCTGGAGGCCTTAGAGGCAGGGGTAAGCTTGCCAATTGACTGGGGGGCTCCGCAAGCGATGACGAGGCTCATCAGGCCTGGAGGGAGCCTTTTCTAGGTCCCTCGGCCTCAGCAGACCGCCCCAGCAGCAGGAGAAAGTTTTTGGCACCAATCCAATTTTCGGAGCCTGGAGGCCTTACTAGGCCTCGGCCTGCCTCAGCCTCTCTCAGCTCACCTAATTGTAATCCATTTGCTGCGTTAGGAGCCCAAGCGATTCCTCGGAACGAGGGCTCATCGCAGCTTAGGCCTCAGGCCTCAAGGCCTTCTTCTAACGGCCGTTTTTGGGGCGCGAACTCTGCGGCCGCCATTTTGAATTGACTCCGGCGGCCATTTTGTGTGTGGCTGAGGACCAGACTGCCTGGAGCTCACTCCTGAAGGCAGTGTACGATCACCGGTGGCAGAGGCCTCGAGATTACCAGCATCATCTCCACAGCGGTTTGGACTGGGGAGGGCCAGCTCGCTCCCAAGGGACGCAGTGCCCACCAATCCCCTGCCCACCCCCCTCACGGGCCGAATCATCTCTGTAGGCTCCCTTGGTGAGTTACAGTGCCGAGGGGGGGCATTTTGCCAAGGTTGAGCCCAGAGCAGACTCATGGCAGAGAAAACCAGCGAGCCGGCCAAGAGGAAACGTCAAACAGAGGCAGGTGGAAAGGTCTATTTTTGAACCCCTTTCCTCACATTGTGCCTCAGCCCCAGGGGCCTGGTCTCCCCCCAGGGGAATTTCCCAACTAGAATCAGCCACAAGGGCGGGCCCAGGGACAGGCTTGACTAGCCAGGACACCCTTAATGTGGGCCCCCAGACCACATTCACCCCCACTGCAGCAGGGCTTCACCCCCCTGAGAACCAGACTCTAATCCCAAACTACCTTCAGTCCATGATAGCTCAGGCTGTGGCTCAATTGATGGCTTCCCACGCCCAAGAGCCACCCCTACAATCCATGTATCATTCCAATCTCCAGATATCATGGATAAACCTTCATCAGATCTAGAATCAACAGGGGCTGAACCATCGGGCCTGATTATGTCAGAGGATGAAAGTATCACTTCATCTGAACCCACCCCTCCTGTCGGTCTCTTTGACCATTCACTTTTATTTCCCTGCTAATCAAGGCGTGCACAACTGCAAACCTCCCTCAAGAGCAGGAGGCCCACCTACAACATCCAAGGGTCCCCATGTTATATATAGGAGCCCTCAGTCTCTCAGAACCATATCCCCTGCCCTCTCAAGCCCTGGTGCCATAGAGAAGACATTATTCAATGTTGCCCCTTCTCTGACCTCCTATTGGAGGTCCCTGAGATTGATGAACCATTGAACTCATTGTTTCCCAATGCTAACATTCCTGGAGATATAAATGAGGCAATTAGAGCGGAGGATAAAAAGATTGACTCCGCATTGCGTAGTTCCCATCTGGCATCAGCCTGGGCAACAAAAGCGGCAACGTCCATGGCCTTCTTCACCAAGGCTTCAGCCCTTGGGTTACGTGAGCTCCAGGACAGGATCCCTCCGGACCAGCTCAGAGCTCACCAAAATCTGGGTAAGTTAGTGGCCACATCTCAATACCTAGCCGACGCTTCCCTGCACACAGCCAGATACACGGCCCGGACCATCGCGGCAGACATCTCAGCACGAAGGCTCCTTTGGCTCAGAAATTGACGAGCAGACACCAAGACCAAGTGGTGTCTGGCCTCTAAACCTTACACAGGTGGACATTTCTTTGGTAAGGCACTAGAACCATACTTAACTGAAGGTAAGGACAAACGTAAAACTCTGGTTAACTCATATCACAGAGCAGTTACAGGAGGCTGCCTTTCGACCAGCTCCATCCTGGGACTGGGCCCAGGCGGATCGTTCAGCATGCAGAAGCAGACCACAGATCCAGGCTAAGCGGTCCCTTCGAGGCCTGGGGGGCTGTTCCTCTAAACGAGGCAAGTGATCTCACAGTCTCACTTCCCATAGGAAGCCGGCTGGCCCCTTATTCCAGCACTTGGGCAGTCGCCACTACAGATGCCGGCTGGCCCCTTATTCCAGCACTTGGACAGCCATCACTACAGATGCATGGGTGTTAGACACCATCACGCAAGGTCTGAGACTAGAATTTTGTTCTCAGCCACCTGACAAATTCCGCTCTTGCCCTATCCCAACGAGCAGGTCCAGGGCTGACTTTATGTCAGAGGCCATAGCTCATTTATTACAAATATGAGCAATTGAACAAGTACACAAGACCAAGAAGGATGAGGGTTTTACTCAAACCTCTTCGTCATCCCTAAGACTTGGGGGGCTGGAGGGCAATCTTAGACTTGAAAGGTCTAAACCTTACTTGAGGTATAAGAAGTTTAAGATGCAACCACTTCAATCAATCCTGTCCAGCATCAGGCAAGGTGACTTTCTTACCTCAATAGACCTAACTGAGACATTTTCCTAACCACTGCAAATTCCTCAGATTCAGCTATGCCCAACGCCACTACCAGTACAGAGCCCTACCATTTGGCCTCTCATTGACACCGAGGGTATTTGCAAGGTACTGGCAGTGCTCGCAGCCCACCTTAGACAAATTCCAATCAGAATTCAATGCTATTTAGATGACATACTAATTCAGTCATCATCATTCCGAAACGCTCAGTCAGACCTCGCCCTAGCCATCAAGGTCTTTCAGGAGCACGGGTTTTCTGTTAATTTCCAGAAAAGTCATACAACAACCCGGCTCCTCCATTTGGGCGCTGTTATAGACACGGCCAATTGTACGGTCTACCTATCTCAGGACCGAAGGAACTCTATTCAGACTCTTGTACGTCAGATCCGAAGGGACAGAGTAGTCACATTGACCTCCCTATCACAGCTACTGGGGAAGACGGTGTCCTGCGTGCAAATTGTGCCATGGGCACGCCTCCATGCCAGAGAATTACATGGCTTCTCCTTCCATTTCAGAGACTTCACACCAGCACATCCCACCAGAAGGTCCGAGTTCCACGTCGGTGTTGAACTCCCTTCAATGGTGGGACTCCCCGGCGCTGTCACGGGGAGCAGTATTAGAACCAGACAGGATTACCATTACCACAGATGCAAGCCTGTTTGGGTGGGGGCCACATCTCCAAACGCACTGGGCTCAAGGTCGGTGGTCCAAACAGGACCTAAAGAACAATATAAACTGGCTGGAACTCAGAGCCATACAGATGGCCCTAAAGAGATTCACCGATATAGTACAGGGCCAATATGTCCTGATTTTAACCGACAACATTACAGCCAAGGCCCACATCAACAGACAAGGGGGGACAAGGTCCAGGCCTCTCATGCAGGAGGCCAAACTGCTGGGGTCCTGGGCGGAACTGAATCTTGCCTCCATCAGGGCAGAGCACATATCCGGAGTGACCAACCAGCAGGTGGACTCACTGAGCAGAGCAACCGTGGACCATTCCGAATGGCAGCTGGATCCGAAGGTTTTCAGAGAGATCGTGGACAGGTTTGGTTCCCCAACCTTAGACCTTTTTTCCTCCCCAATCAACTCACAACTTCCCAGGTTCCTTTCCAGGTTCCCATCTCCATCAGCAGAGGGAACAGATGCACTCCGCAGTCCCTGGCCCAGGGAACTGCTCTATGCCTTCCCTCCCCTGCCATGATCAGGAAGATCCTTCGCGAATGAGCAGAGGTCCTCCTGGTTGTGCCGCATTGGCCGAGACGCTCTTGGTCGCCGACCTGATGGAGCTCTCTGCATCCCCTCCATGGAGGATCCCAGCAAATCGCATTCAGGGGGAACTACGCCATCCAGACCCTCAATGGCTCCAGTTAACTGTCTGGCACTTGAGAGGCAGGCCTTAAGCCGAGACTCATATTCATTGAAGGTCATAGCTATGATTCAGTAATCCAGACGACCCTCGACAAATAGAATATATGATGCCACGTGGAGAGGCTCCTGTAATTGGTGTTTAGTTCGAAAAATTGACCTTTTGGCGGTTTCAATGCCAGTTATCTTGGAGTTCCTGAGGGATGGTCTAGATAAAGGGCTTTCCACAAGCACCATCCGCAAGCAGGTAGCATCACTTGCCACAGTTATTTCCTGCGGCAATGAATCCTTAACACATCACCTTATGATACGCTCCTTCTTAAAGGGAGCTAACAATGTCAGACCATCAACTGTACATAGATACCCTCGTGGGATCTTCATCAGGTTTATAGGCTCTTGTTTCACACCCTTTGAACTATTGACACTGGTTTGTCCAAACAGTTATCGATGAAGGTGGCATTTCTTGTTGCTGTAACTTCAGCCAGAAGGATCTCTGAACTGGCTGCTCTTCAGTGAGGAAGGACCTGTGTACTTTCCATAAGGACAGGGTAACCCTTAGGCTAGGCCCCTCCTTCGTGCCTAAGGTCAAGTCTTTGTATCATAGATCTCAGGAAATAGTTTTGCCGGACTTCTGTCCTAACCCATCTAATGACATAGAGGTTCAGTGGAACAAATCGGATGTGCGCAGGGCTTATATTGTTATATACAGAGAACCTCATCTTTCCACAGAACAGAGGCTCTGTTTGTGTCCTATCACCCTTCATCACTAGGTCAGAAGGTTTCTTCAACCACAATACGCAGGTGGATTAGAGTTTGTATTTCTCTGGCATACCAGTCTCAGTCACTGCAAGCTCCTAGGCATTTCATGGCCCATTCCACCCGGGCGCAGCTGCTACAGCTGCCTGGTCTAATCAGGCCTCCATAGAGGGAATTTGTAGAACAACAACATGGGCATCGCCCTCTTCCCTTGTCCATCACTAAAAGATGGATATATATATGCCTCTTCTACGGCTTCATTTGACCGCAAGGTTCTAGAACACACATTAACGTTGGATGGGACCCAGGCCCAATCTAATTCCCCACCCTAGGGACACAGGGCTTTGGTATGTCCCATCGTGGGTTCTCCATCCAATCATGCTGGAGAAAGGGGCGTTGTCTTACCTGAACGCCTTTTCTCAGCATGATGATGGAGAATCCACTCCCTCCCATTAGGTCAGTTGGCCTGGTTCCCATATTGTTCAGACGCGTCGGACTAAAGTCTGAGTATCGCCTTAGCCTAAAACTGGGGTGCAGTTGGCACAGAGGGGGCGGTACTAAATTTCAGACTTAGTCTAATTGGAGCAGATAGATTAAGACAACCCATCCGTGGATTCTCCATCATCATGCTGAGAAAAGGTGTTCAGGTAAGACAACGCCCCTTTTTCTCTTTGTTTTTAATGCTTGTAATAGTGATCATGCCGATCAATTGTGGAAAGTTGGGGTGAGGAGTTACAAAACAACAAGAAACAATTGTCATGCGAGAAACATTATAACAGTATGACCGGTCTCAACCAAAATACCAGATTCATCTAAGAATCAAAGATCAGTCATAGGTCATTTGCTCATTTTTAATTAAATTAATAAATGTAATTAATAAAAGTAAATTTATTGAAGATTATAATGACAATAATGAACTCTAATGCAAACTAAAAGAAAGAGAAAAAGAGCAAGAAAGAGCAAATGGTAAAAAAAGAAAATACATAAAGAAAAGAGAGAAAAAAGAGAAGAAAGAATATAGTAAAAAAAGAAAAGAAATATGTAAAATGTTACATATTGTTAAACAATTGTTAAAATATTTAAAATGTTAAACAATTGCAGTAACTTTTAACCTTCTCTTAAATAAGAATAAGTGATCTCTTTTTCACAAATCCAATCTCTTATCTATGAGTAAATCCATAAAGCAACATTATCTTGGTTTCAGCAAAGGTCCATTAATAGTTATCATATAAAATTAGATATCTATTTTAGCTTTGATACATAATTCAACTTTATGTTCCTTCCTTTTACTTTTAACAATATTGATCCTTGGTCCCTCCAAATAATGTAGAATTGATTTCCATTTTTCTTTATTCCTTCTCACAAAATTTTCAAAGTTTCCTTCATTTTACTTCTAATAATTTCACGCAAAATGTTACATTAAAATTTCCCTCCCCAGTGCCCAACTGTCCAGTTCATCTCCAGCCAATCCACAGGTGTGAAGTTGTTATGGGAGCCAGAGCGTCTTTGCAATGGAGCGGAGATAAGGCAGATGGCCCCCTGTCACATCCAAAGAGATATATTAAAGATGAAGAGAACAAAGCAAGGAAATACATCCGTGAACCCCACTCCCAGCAGAGTGAAACCTCTCCCTCCCGCCAGAATGGCAGAGTCCCAAAAAGATGAATTGGAGGGGACCTAACATGCACATTCCAAAAAAGTTTGCCACATAGAAAATCAAAACCTGTTCTCTAATTCCAAAAAGCAATACATAGAATAAATGTAAATTACAGGAAGGCAGATTCTGATCTGAATGTTAAGGAAAAAAACATAACATCATTACATATTTTGTGAATAAACATGATTGAATGGGAAATTCTGTAGAATTCCTTCTGGATTCATATAAAGTGTCCAGAGTTCCTTGATGCTCAAGCCAAAATTTTGCTTAACGAATATTTTAAAGGAGAAATCTTAGTTGGCCGTCAAGAATGATTATTTTACTTTTTTAATTAAATTTCTTCAACTGAATATTTGAATTTAAGGATTGAAGAACCATTACAATGAGGGACAAGACTGATGGAAACACTGAGTAGATACAGGGAAATAGCAAGTTTAAAGATAAATAAAGAAAAAACTAAAATGCTCGTCAAAAATATGACTAAAATACAGAAAAATGAATTGGTTACAGAATAGGTGTTCAAATCACAAATAAAATTAGATATTTAGGGATACAATTGACTGCCAGATGCGCTACACTTAAAAGGGATAACTATGATAAATTAATAGAACAGATTCAAAAAGACTTTGATATTTGGACTAACCTACAGCTCTCTCTTATGGGCAGAATTGCGGTGATTAAAAGAATGTGTTGCCAAAAATCTTATTCTTGTTCCAATGTATACCTATAAAATTAGACAAGATTTTTTTTCAAAATTTGAATAAAATGATGTGTAAATTCATCTGGCAAGGAAAAAGAGCAAGGATTAAATTAAAATTATTGCAGGACTCAAAGGAAAGGGGGGGATTTGGTCTTCCAGACTTGGAGAAATATTACCAGGCTACAGCATTAGTATGGGTAAGAGATTGGATATTACTAAAGAACAGGAGACTATTGTGTCTGGAGGGCCATGATCTACAAATAGAATGGCATGCCATATTATGGGATCATAAATATAAAATACATAAATATTTTTGAAGACACTAAATTAGGCAAGCTCTTATTGATGTATGGACAAAAATTTGGCAACCAGATTATTTATTTATTTATTTATTTATTTATGAGACTTATATACCGCTTTAAGTGAAAGCACTCTCTAAGCGGTGTACACCAGTAAGCAATATATATATATATATTTACATTGCCCCCAACAATCTGGGTCCTCATTTTACCTACCTTGGAAGGATGGAAGGCTGAGTCAACCTTGAGCCGGTGAGATTTGAACCGCTGACCTGCTGAACACAGTCAACTAAAGTGACCTGCAGTACTGCACTCTAACTGCTGCACCCATTAGAAATATATGTACACCCAAAATTTACCCAATTAGACAAGACCATAACATATAAAAAAATCTTAGATGAAAGAGGGGAATTGAAATTCAGGAAAACCCTCCAGGATGAAGGGATAGAATTAGAATGGTGGGCATACCTGCAACTGCAGGCGAGATATTGGAAAGATAAAAAAGAGTTAGGCATTAAATTAGAACCAATAGAATTGGATAAATAATATTGGGTCGGAGGATAAAATGATTAAAAAATTATATCACTATTTGTTAGATCAGGCAATGTACAAAGAACAAGTAAAAGTGACTATGTTGAATTGGAGCAAGGACTTTGGTCTTAATTTTGATCTGCACATCTGGCAAGAACTATGGGCAAGAAACAAGAAGCTTACTTTAGCCACCTCTTACAAAGAGAACCTCTACAAAATGTTTTATAGATGGCATCTCCCACCCACAAGATTGGCTAAAATGTGTACCAATGTCTCCCCTAAATGTTGAAAATGTAATCTGACAAGTGGAACATACTATCATATGTGGTGGGAATGCACGCGAGCTCGTGATTTTTGGAACAGGATTAAAGTATGGCTGGAAGAAATATTAGAGCGAGTGGTAGAACCAAAACCAGAACTCTTTCTATTAGGTTTAACTACGCAAAAGCATGACAAAGGCGTACTTTATTTAATGTTACATATTTTAACAGCTTCCAGACTGGTTTTTGCTCAAAATTGGAGGAATAAGGGAACTCCAATGGAAGAAGAGATCCTGCATAAAATTTTATCATGTGCTGAGATGGACAGGCTTACAATGATTATGAAATACAAGACAGAACACAAATATTTCGAAATCTGGGACAAATTTTACCGTTGATATGAATTAAGGAGAACTGCTCGGACTTCAAGTTAATGGTAGAATTAAAAGATATATATAACTGTACATATACTTGTATATATAATTGTGTTGTATAGAAGGATGAAGCTTATATAGAGGTTAAGAATGATGTATTAAGTTTTTGTACTATGAGAAACAAACTGTTAGGAAAATTCATTCTGGAATGTCATGTTTGTCCATTTTTGTTTTAATTGTATTATGAATAAAAAATAAAAAAGAATGATTATTTTACTTTTTTAATTAAATTTCTTCAACTGAATATTTGAGTTTAAAGTCCCTCTTATTTACACTGTTAAAAGTTACATATGACTAAGATCTCCACATAATGACAATGCTACCAAATGTTTTTTCAGAGGAATGGCATTTCTGCCCCAATGAAAAAAACACTAAGTTATCCCCATCCCCTTGTGTGGAAAACAAATCCCAAGTCACCAATTACCTAAATATTTTTTTTGGTAAAAAGTAACTTTTTTCGTAGTAACTGTTACAGTGTTTTTCTAGCAGCGCACATTATAACTGTCAAGATTGCAGAGTAAGCTTAGATTTAACAATGCAGCTTTTGGTGAGAAGAGCCTAATGCTGGGAAAGATTGAGGGCAATAGAAGAAGGGGACGACAGAAAATGAGGTGGCTGAATGGAGTCACTGAAGCAGTAGGCGTGAGCTTAAATGGACTCCAGAAGATGGTAGAGGACAGGAAGGTTTGGAGGAACGTTGTCCATGGGGTCGCGATGGGTCGGACATGACTTCACAACTAACACCAACAACAATGTAATCATTTTCTAAACCTAACATTTGGCTCACTTGGCAATGATAAACAATCATTTCAGGAATCCCATTAGTGTCAGGTGAGGTTACTATTGCAATCAGGGTTTTGTTTTGTTTTTTAAAAAATGAGTATTTTCCCATTCTTTGATTGCTTAAGAGTTGCCTTTCAGAAAACATTACTCATCTTGTCAGGACATGAAGAGAATCTGTTCATGGATAAAACAGACATGTTGAAAATAAAATTTATTTATTTATTTGATTTCTTGATCACTCCAATATTTTTTTTCAAAATATGTAAGATACTTATTTAATATACAGCCATTATATATAGAAAGTATAATAATTGGGCTCATATCATAACTTAAACCATAAATCAAATAAATCACATTTTGCTTAACATGATGTGTGAATTCAGGCCTTTTTCTACCCTCAAGAAACTGAGCTTAAGTGTTTGTTCCTTTTATGTAATTATAAAAGCATATCCTACAGTAGTAGCCATAAAAAAGTCTCAATTTGAAAAATATAGCTTGAATGTTTTCCAGCCATCCTGGGAATTGAGCCAAATATATGCAGCATTAGCTAAATAGAATTTGTGAAAAAAATCATAATTCAGAGTCTGTAATTGATTGGCTGATTGTATGCTATTAAGTCACCATTGATTTTTAGCAATCACATAGACAGATTTTTTCTATGACAATCTATCTTTAACCTGGTCTTTCAGCTCATCCAATGGTATAACCACTGCCATAGTATTTGAGTCCAACTACTTTATTGTTGATTTTTCTTTTCTTCTGCTTCCTCCCATCTTTCCCAGCATTACAGCCTTCTTCAGAGAGCTATTTCTTTGCAAAATGTGGCTTATGTAACCTGCTTCAGACCTGGATCAAGATGCTTTTGAATCCAAGGCCAGACAGATGACTCAATAAAGATGATTGTAAAACAGATATTTATTCAGGTATACTTGCAGTTATGTAGTTTCTTCTGGATATGGTACATCTGTTTATCCTTATAGGTAAAAAATTAATAATTCCTTCATATCAATTTCTAATGTGGAATAGGACCCTGTGTGTCCTGCGGTGGTCCCATGCTTAACTCAGATGTTCTGAATATACTCAGAAAAATAACTGCTTGATTTACTTTGATCTATGCTATTGGACAATACCTTCCTCATTTTTACTGATTTTTTCATTGTAACTAGAGCAGGCCCCAAATGGCTGTTTGCAATTATGTGTTAATTGGCAGGCAAAATTGAAGATCCTTGTACTGCAAGCATTAAGGCAGTTATCAACTCTGCCTTGACTATAGTACATATAAACTTACTCAGTACAAATTATTATTAAAGAAAGCTTGAGATGATGAATATTTGCTTGGGCAGCCGGATTTCAGCTTAACTCAGTTGTTTTCTAACATATTGAGACAATTGTTGCATATTTTATTCCATTCTGTTCCATGCCCTTATCAGCAACATGATCCACTGACATAAATAAAAATTTCTCTGTCTTGAAAATTTTAATTGATTTAATGGTTGCTTTGTTCCATCATCATTATTTATCATTGTAACCTTTTATTGAGTCATCTCCTTGCCCTAAGTCTAAATAATCTTATATCAAATATAAGACAATGTGGTTTTTCTATCCCTTACTATGTGTACCAAACATCTTAATCATATATTTTTGCTAACATGTAATAAAGAACTGCGTATGCAGTACAGAATTTATCTAGCAGGATTTCTCCTGTTTTGTTTCACTAAATAGAATTTAAACTGTTCTTCTTGCTTGTGTTTAAACAAAGAGAGGCAAGAAAGAAAGCATGATGTAACTGACTGCAATCCACATTAACTAAAGTTTATCAGCATTATCAATGAATAGACAAGAGTGGGAAAAATCTATATAGGTAATCTTGTTCCCAGTTCTAAGCTAACTAATATCCAGTTATGGCTCTCATATTTAAAAGTGCTTTTTATATTTAACACTGTATTAAGTGGGCACAGGGAAGCACACTTCTATAAAGACAAATGATTCCCTGATTGAAATAATGTTGTTATTACTTGTTCCTTGGATCAAAACCTATAATTTTTAAAAAAGAGGTTGTATTTTAAGTCTCAAAATCTAAGCCTCAAAGTCCATTCAAATGTGCATAACCAAGATACAAGCTCCCTCCCTCCCTCCCTCCCTCCCTCCCTCCCTTCCTTCCTTCCTTCCTTCCTTCCTTCCTTCCTTCCTTCCTTCCTTCCTTCCTTCCATTCTGTTGACTTCCATTTGCTTTGCATGTGAGAAACTTGCATAAAGAAAATCAAAGGGGAACTCAGGAGGAAGTTGCAAGTTCAAGACCAGCAGGCAAATAAGTGGGTGTTACTGGGTGGAGGAGGATGGGTCAGAAAGGGTGAATGGGGTAACTAGTGTTGCCAAGATATGCCACCAGGTAAGGAAGGATATGTAGCATGTCACACAAATCAGGAAAAATGTGCAGGGTGCATGAAAGGTACCACACAGATCAGAGAAGGTGTGTGGGTGTGTGGAATAAGTCAGGTAGGATATGCAGCAGTTCACAAGTGACCAGTGTGACTTGAGCACAGAGGGGTTGGGATAGTTGTGTGGGTGGGGAAAATTTACCCAAGCAATTTGCAATCTTCCCTGCTGGCTTCCCCACTACTTTGTGGCAAAGCTTTCCCACTACCTTGTTCCAATGAGTGCTGGAAATAAGGATCATATGGCCATATCTACCCACAGCAGTGCCAAAACAGCCACAACTTTCCCACATTTTATGCTCATGGAAGTAATGGCTCCCAGCATTCTGTAAGTTAGCCCACTTGAAGTACTTTGGTTCAACACTTGTTGCCATATACATATCATACTATATCACCCAACAGAAGATTACAAAAACCAGACAATAGAGTATCAATAATATACAGATTGTTGCCAAGATTTTGTAATGAATGCCTATCACTTTCTCATTTTAGTTTACTCAAATAAAGCTCTTCTTTATAAAAGATATGTATAAAGGGTTATCCCAAGGAACAGCCCTTTCCTCAATTTCCCAACTGGTGACTGGCATCTCCCATAATCAACCTAAATGAAAAATGTTGAAGAGTTTACATTATGAAAATGTCTTTCATTTTCTTTCGTCTTTTTCTAAATAAGTAACAGTAAAAGTTAACATTTTGAATTTGTAAACTTGGATCGTGATAATAAAACCAGCTAGTGAAAAATTTGTTATAAATCTCCGTTAGATGTCTCCAACATTCAGAAAGCAACCAACATTCAAAGAGATTTAAAAAACATGATCTTCAATGTGCTCTTGACATCACTATGGTGATTAACTCCATGTAAAAATAACAGATGAGCAGAAAAATGCCTGCTACAAGCACATTGTGTGGTATTTCTTTTCAGCCTAGAGAAAGGTCATAGAAAAAAAATGTTATTCTAAAAAGATATAAAAGGATCATTTTTTCAGTTATCATCTTGAATATTAACTTTGCTATTCTTGTGTTGATAAAAATTGAGCTAGAATGAGATGATTGAGAAATGAAAGTGAGATATTACTATGGTTTTGCTTCTGTACCAAAGAGTTTTATGGTTATTGGGCCTTGAAGTAATAGAATAAAGAGAATACTAAATGAAATGTTGCTTATCTTAATTTGTAACATCCCAAATAAAGGCATGGGTGAAAAGATGGAAGCAGATAGACATGAATATATAGTATGATTTTGTTTCAATTCCTTTTTTATCATATAAATTACCTATTTGGTTCAGAATATCAAATTAGTTCTAGCTGCATTAGCCAAAAATGAGCCTTCTGTAAAAATATGAATTTCAAGCCTTTTGAGTATCATTATTTATGCAATATGTGTGCTTGTACATGTGTGTCAGAGGTAATGCTAGTATGATAGTGCCCCCAGATATGTGGAACTCCTGGACATATTGGCTGAGGGTGATAGGATCTATAATCCAAAATATATGCGAACAGCTAGGCTGAGAAAATCAAGCTGAGCTTGTTAGCTGGAAAGCTATGGCAGCCCAGGTTCCAAACCCACATGCCACCTGACAGGGTGAGCTGTTACTTGCCTCAGCTCCTGCTCACCTAGCAGTTCAAAAGCATGCAAATGTGAGTAGATTAAGAGGTACCACTTTAGTGGGACGGTAACAGCATTCCAAGGACCTTTGGCATATAGCCATGCTGCCCACATGACCATGAAAGTGTCCATGGATAATGCTGGCTCCCTCAGCTAAGAAATGGAGATAAGCACCACCCCTTAAAGTCAGGAGAAAACTTTACTTTTATCTTTTACTAGAGATTAATCAATTCACAGCCTAGATAATTAGATGATGTTCAATATATTTCAGTGTTGTAGTCCTAACAACTTACAGTACAGTTATTTCATCTTGTTTATTTAGAAATATTCATAGTATTGTATGTTACCATATTCTATCAAAGCCATCCAACAAAGTATTTAGCATTACTTGAACAACCAGTGATTGCTGTAGCTAAGACACAACTGCATTAAACTCACTGTTAATTTGTAGTTTATAACATGTAAGATGTTGTTTTTCCTAAATGTCCTTTTAACACAGGCACTGTTTGGCTAAGAAATGCTCAAATGAGATGGATGTAACAAGGGCTTTTTTTTGTCATAGAATGTCCAGAACGGAGTTCCAGCACCTTTTCTGGATGGAACCTTGTAGGGTAGGCAAGGCGGGTTGTATGACGTGTGAGTTCCAGCATCTTTTTTTTTTTTTTACAAAAAAAGCATTGGATGTAACACTTGTCTCATGTTGCCAGTTCACACCATCAGTGTCACCTTCTTCTCAGAAAAGTAATTACTGTATGTCTTAACTAAAAAAAAGTATATGGCAAAGAATTATTTCCTACTTGGGTTTTGGACAACATAATGGCTGAAATCGCAGGAATAAAGTTGGACCTATAGTTTTTCTAGACCTAAGAATAACTCTTCTTAGAGAAGCATGTTGCTTCTCACAATGCCCAATAAAGTATCTTTATGGTGTTCAGAAACAGGAAATAAAGACCTACTCTTCTTCCGCCATTTTCCCTGCCACGGGTACTTGGAAGCATGTTGGTCTCACATTTGAAGCAACATTGAATCTTCAAAGCTAAAATGCCTTTAGAGACCTCCTTTAACTTTTATATATTAGCTTGGAAATCTAAAGAATAGGTATAAAAGCATCAGGACATCACATCATTTTTCAAATTTTCTTGTCTTTGTATTTTTCATAGCCTTTCCATTCCTTGATTTTCTGCCTATTAAGTGATATTAGTCTGATCCTTCAAAATACCTTCCAAATTGGATGCTGTCCACCAGCTATCAATTTTTTGGTAGCTGTCCACCAGCTATCAATTTTTTCCCAAAGGTCAGTCTGCCATCCTTTTATTGGTATGTGGCAGCAGTATGGTTCCATTTTGGTTTACAGAATTCACCTCGCTTGTACAGGTTCTGATTATCCTGAAATGTACTGTTCTCCAGTACTACTAAATCTAAATTTTCCCTCCTGGCACCATTATCTCATCTACACATTGAAATCTCTAAGCCAGTGGTTCTCAACCTTTTTAATGCCATGACCCCCCAACCGGTCGTAAGTCGAGGACTAAACCGGTCGTAAGTTGAGGACTAAACCAGTCATAAGTCGAGGACTTTCCCTGCCCGGGAGCGCTGCGCATGCATGGTGCCGCCCCCTGCGCCGGCCAAGGCATAGCTGGCAAGCAGCAGAGACGGAGCAGGCTGACCACTGGCTGGGCCACCAGCTGGCCCAGCCCAAGGAAGGTAAGGCACCTACCGGAAAAGGGGAAAAAATGGCGGATAGCCTTGCTTGGCAACCCCCGTGAAATGGTCGATCAACCCCAAATGGGGTTGCGACCCATAGGTTGAGAACCGCTGCTCTAAGCAATGCCTATGTAGCTTATTCTCCACATGGAACAGGTAGCATTTTGGACAGTGTTAATTTGACAAACCTGGACTTTGATATGCTACTTTCATTCAAATTTAGTTTTTAGGAGCAACATGATGATTGTTGTCATCTTCCCAACACTATCCAAGACCTTACTTGAAGGATATGTGAGATGTGCATTTTTTATACCAGGCAGGCTAACATGCAATCTCTCTGTATTTCTTATGATCAAATTGCCCACCATCAAATGCTTTCAACCCTTCTGAGAAATATTTTAATAGGAGAGGATATAGTTTAATCATAGGATTGGGTTCTGCCTACAGGACCCTCTCCCTCATTTCTGAAACGATGCTTTCCTGCCTGCCTGCCTGCCTGCCAAGATGTTATATCCTGAGGCTGAAATGAAACAGCGACCTAAGGGTGGCCATTCCAAAGTGGAATTCCTCTTATGAGACGTTGGATCCTTTTCAAAGAAATTAAAATTCAAATGTGTAATATTTTAGTTTAGACATAATAAATGTAATGTGTGAGATGAAAATATGCAGGTAACCCTCGACTTATAACCAGAGTTGAGCCTAAAATTTCTATTGCTCAGCAATATAGTTGTTGAGTGAATTTTGCCCTATTTTGCTCCCTTTCTTGTCACAATTGTTAAATGAATCACCACAGTTGTTAAGTTAATGACACAATTGATAAGTGAATCTGGCTTCCCTCATTGACTTTGCTTGTCAGAAGTTCCCAAAAGGTGATCACATGACCCTGGGACAGTGCAACTGTCATAAATCTGAGCTTGTTTTCAAGCGTCTGAATTTTGATCATATGACCGTGGAAGTGCTGCAATGGTTATAAATGTGAAAAATGGTCGTAAGTCAGTTTTTAAGTGCCTTTGTAATTTTGAATGGTCATTAAACAAATTTTGTAATTTGACAGTTATTTGTGTTGATTCATTTAAAGGGGATCTGAAACACTGGTCTACAAGGAGAAAGCCTTGAAAATGAAAGTAACTAAATTTTACCAGAATTGGGTCACCAATAAAGGAAAAATAAGTCCTGAGTATTCAAGATACAGCTTCAGGTCAAAATTGCATCAAAATAATTCAAATTATAAAGGGGATGTGCAATTATGCTCTATAACTTTTCTGCAAAATGTGATATAGCAATGAGAATGGTGCCACACCAATCAATATTAATTTATCTTTTTATTGATACCTATAACATAACTTTCCATTCATGTACTGGTTTTTCATGTAACAGTTTCATGCTTTTTCACTCTGCAAGAGGTTCCACTGTTGTAATCTGGAGCCCAGTAGCTCTGCCTTACTGTTAGGCAATTCCAAACCCTGACCAGGTCATTTAGTTCACTTGGAGAAATTAGATGTGGTTAAGATAAGATAACCTTTATTGTCATTTTTTTTACTGTGGGCACAACGGCACATATCAAAAATGAAATTTAGTTGCCCACTCTCAAAGTGAAACACATAAATGATACACCTAAACATACTATGTACAACATATGTATAGACCCACACACCTACATATACATAACAAACAAATATTAAGTACTATCCAACTTGAATATATAACGGAAGGAGGAAGCTTGAGAGTTCACAAAGTTAATGCTGTATGGAATGAAACTATGGCTGAATCTGGATGTTCTGCTACAGATACCACAAAGCCTCTTCTCAGAAGATAACAAGGAAAACAGGTCATGAAGAGGATATGTAGTGTCCCAGATGATCTTACAGACTCTGCTCAAGCAACGCTTCTGTGCTATGTCCTGGATGGGAGGGAGGGAGCTGCCAATGATCTTTTCGGCCATCGTCACCACTTTCTGTACCGCTTTCCTGTCTGAAACAGTGATGAAGAGGAGCACGTGGTGGGCAAAAGTTTGGGTCCGCTGACATAGACAGTTCTGGATCAGCTGCATCCTACTCATCATCTTTATCATTAATTCTGGTGGATCTGGAATTGGCAAGTCCTCACCATGAGGTACAGGATGCAGTGTGGATGGGATGTTTCGATATTCTATGTCCACTGCTTCTTTCTTGAGATCCCTTTTGCAATTGGGAGAACTGTGAAAAAATAGCAGCCACTTCTATGATTGGTGGGTTCCCTCCACACCATTGGGACTGTGAAAGGCATGGACTTTTTCTTCTTGTTTAGCCAATGATGCAGATAAGTTGTACATATAATGCAACAATAATGAGGGCCCAACTCTTGTCCTGAACCCCAATTTTGCATCCAAGATATAGGTAGTATGCCCTTTTTTACCACTGCCATCATACTGCACTTTTGAGATACCAATGTAACTCACCACAACTGTATCAGAAGAAATCTGCATTGTTTACACAGTTTTGAGGCATCTTGGCTTCTGAGGGAAAATATCATACAACTGTTCCTTGGAAATGTTAGTTAGGCAATGACACTTTCACAAGCCACCAGATGTAACTGTATGATGTGTAGATCTGACCAAGACAAATGTGCCTTTCAATAAAAGAACAATAAATTACAGTAAGGTAATAATCTTTAGTCTCAAAGTGAAGATAAATTTATACACTTCCATGTGGTACCATTTTCATTGTTCTACTATACTTTGTAGAGAAGTTACAAGGCATCATGATTATTAGACACCTCTCTCCTAGTAGGCAAATATACTTGCCTATGTATACATTTTTATTGTGAAATATCTTGAAAACTTTAGCCAACCAGCACCTTTATCACCTGTTTTCTAATTCATCTAATCAAAATATGTAAGAATTAACACATTTTATCTCAGAGATCAATATTTCCCAAAATTTGTAGATCAGTGAAATCAGTGATTAACTTTCTGAAAGTATAACTAATTTTGCATCTAATGCAGCGGTTCTTAACCTATGGGTCGCGATCCTATTTGGGGTCGATCGTCCATTTCACTGGGGTCGCCAAGCAAGGCTGTCCACCATTTTCCCCCTTTTCCGGCGGGTGCCTTACCTCCCTTGGGCTGGGCCAGCTGGTGGCCCAGCCAGTGGTCAGCCTGCTCTGTCTCTGCCGCTTGCCAGCTACGCCTCAGCCGGCACAGGGGGCGGCACCACGCATGCGCAGCGCTCCCAGGCAGGGAAAGTCCTCAACTTATGACCTGTTGGGCAGTCCTTGACTTACGACCAGTTTAGTCCTCGATGTATGACTGGTTTAGTCCTCGACTTACGACCGGTTGGGGGTCGTGGCATTAAAAAGGTTGAGAACCAGTGATCTAATGCAATATCATTACCTACTTCTCCAGTGGATTTTAATTAAATATTTCATTTTTTTATTTTTCAAAACAGAAATTCATTTACAATTTGATCATTAATTACAATATGGTGTGGGTTTGTGAAAGAAAGAAGTTTAAGTGAAAATTGAGGGAACAGAAAAGTACATGAAGTAGAAGTACTGTTGCATTAGCCTAAAGACAGTGATTGCTTCAGGCTTATGAATTACGAGACCAGCTACAAAGTTGAAAAGATCATGGGCTGTATTCAGTGAAAAATGAGCTGTGCGTAAATGATAACTCCTGGTGATAGGGTACGTCCACTCATTTCTCTTCTCTCAAGCCTTTAATATTTTTGAAACTAGGTAAAACTTTTAATGTTTTGATATCCCATTGTAATAAAACTCAGATGTCTAGGAAGAAAAGATTACCATCAGGATACTTTTAAACCTTATCATTAAATAAAATGCTGTAGCCTTTGGATAAGGACTGAATTATGAGGAATAACGCCTACAGGAGTACTTATTATTTTTCTATAAAATGAATTTGTAGCTTTTAGGAATTCATTTCAGTCTGAACAGTGTGATTATCTATGTTGCTGCAGTACATGATTTATGCTTCTGTAGTGCTGAATACAAAGAGCTTTTGTGTGATAGGTGTACATCTTTACACAGCTGGAATTCTACAATTTAGCAGATCACTTTTGACCTCTGTTCAACACTGTCATAGGGTGCTGAAGTCTGTGGAAATGTTAAGATTTCTTCTAGCGTAGATCCCAATTGCTACTTTTCACCTTGCAATGTATGTCTTTTGTTTAATGTATTTATAGAAAACATCCATTTTGTTTTCTTCCACTGCAGTGTGCTTTTCTCACATAGCAAAGTAATCTGCCTCAGCTTTTGCTCTTATAATTACTTTTCCTATGTGGAGGGAAGTAAAATTTTTCATAGTACTCTATTTTCCCCCTCTGATGGAATATTATTCATCCAGAATCATTGCAAATTATGTTCATAGCATGACCTTGTCCTGTCAATTCTTTGGATAGGACATGTAGGCTTACATTCAACAATGGCTAGTTCAAGTTTCAGCCACCCAGTAGGATGCTCAAACATTTTATGTTTCTGAGTACATATCTAAGATTAAGTAATGTCATAAACCCTTTGTAATTCTGTTTTTTGAATATCTAGATTGAGAAGATAGCAATAAATAACAAATGCCATATCTACAAAGAAGCTAAAGAAACAGTTAGCTGCTGCAAGAGGATTGCACTGATTGATTACAAGCAATAGCATGACAAAGTAGCAACAAAACTGTACTGTAATATCTGCAAGAAATACGACTTGCCTGCAAGCAAGGACTAGTGGGACCATAAAAGAAAGAAATTCATTGAATAAAATATTTTAAATTTTAATGATGACCCAAAATTCATTGTTTAATTAATACAATATAGTACAGTGTATATTACATTTTGTTCATCAGATACACACCATTGGGCAAACATATGCATGATTTTTTGAATATTGGCCAACTTGTATAACTGTTTTCACAGCAGAGTATGGTTTTGTCCAATGCACTTCCTTTATACAAGGGTCCCGTGCAACAGGTTGCCTGGGGAAAAATCCCATGAACCCAGTTTTACTATTGAGTGCAACGGACTAAAATAGCTTCAGGACTGATGGTAAACATATACTCAGATGGTCTGTTAAATTAAAGATGACTTTGGTAGTCTCTAGAGCAGTGGTTCTCAACCTGTGGGTCGGGACCCCATTTGGGGTCGAATGACCATTTCACGGGGGTCACCAAACCATGCTGTCCGCCATTTTTTTCCCTTTTCCCTAGTTGTCCTACTCCCTCTTATTGGTGGCCACACCCACTTGGGGGTCACCACAACATGGGGAACTGTATTATGGGGTCACGGCATTAGAAAGGTTGAGAATCACTGCTCTAGAGTTTCAAAATAATTATATAATTACAGAAACATATAATTTACTTCTTTTCTTACATTCTGCTCATATTAAAAATCAGTATCCAAGTTTCCTATATTAGGTTAAAACAAATGCTCATAAAAGCTTTCAGGTTAAATCACAAAACCTTTCTTTCCCATTTTTTCATAAAATAGCTGAATAAAGACAGGTGAATTTTAGCTATTAGTAATGTAGACAGTTTTTATTGGCTTATGTCACAATTACAAAGCCAAATCAGACTGAGGGCTGGAAGCATTATTTGAAATTTATCTTACCATTATGATATAGCTAAAATTAATTTTCTGTGTGGTGGTATCTGAGGCCAAATCATAATGAGATGAATAATTCTGATGTCTGATCAATAAAATTATAAAAAAGTGTTATATACCAGCAAGGGCCAAATAATGCTTCCAGCCATCAGTCTGATATGGCTTTGTAACTGTGACATAAGTGTTAAATACCAGCAAGGGCCAAATGCTGATAAAATTCTGTTTTTCAACAAAAATATTATATATATATTTAGCTGAGGTATCCTTCCTTCCTTCCTTCCTTCCTCCCTCCCTCCCTCCCTCCCTCCCTCCCTACTTATACTAAATAAGTATAGGTTTATGAGGGCATAAACCTATACTTATTTAGCCTTATTGTAATTTGTGTTGCAACCAAACTTTGAAAACTTTTTTTTAAAAAAAAATATGTGTGCAGTTTATTTATTGGCCAGCTACTTTATTCTGGTTGCAACTTTTCAAGTGGAAAAATTAAATGATTTTCGTGAAATACCATATATATTGAAGCAAGATAAACCTAATTCTCCTCCTGATAAAGATAGTTTCTATAACTTTTATGAACCATCTTTTTGGAGAAATAAATTATACAATATTTAGAAAGCTTGAATCTCTTAAATTGATAGAAATGTTGATTTCAATTCAGATAGAAGGAAGAATATACGTGAGCTATTGTCAAATGTTTATGTATCTCATTATATAATGATAAAACAAGTTTAGGTATCACCTAAAGTAGCACCTTCCATTAAATAAAACCTAACTGCAGAATCACTAGAGATTCCTCTTTTAAAAACAAACAAACAAACAAACAAAAAAAACCTGTTAGATAATTTTGAATGGAAGAATAGCTCCCCCTCCTGGCAAGATAAAAAATGGAAGTGCAATTTCAACCCATCCAATGGTCCTTAGATTTGATATTTTGCATAACTTATAGAAAGAAGAATTATTAAAGATAGGTTGCTGAACAAAAAGAAGGAAAAACAAAGCATTTAATTCTATGAGCAGAATGTCCACAAAATAAATTATTGTATTCATAAAACAAACTGAAAAGTATAGGTGTTTGGAAGGAAGAATGAAGGAATAAACAGTATTTCAGTGCCTGAAGTTTACATTCAAGGAAGGGCAATCGAGACATACCCTGATTTGTGATGGTTAAGCTATCCGCAGTTCAGAAATGAAATAAAAATTGAGAGCATCCTTCAAGAATGCAGAGAAAAATATGTGTTTATTAACATTTGGTGACTATATGTATGTGGTATTAACCAGGGCTTTTTTTTTTTGTCATAGAACGCCCAGAACGGAGTTCCGGCACCTTTTTTTGATGGAACCTTGTAGGGTAGGCAAGGAGGGTTGTATGACATGTGTGAGTTCCAGCACCTTTTTTTTTTTTTAGAAAAAAAGCATTGATATTAACACTCAGTAACATTATGTATTTATTTTGAAGAATTTAATAGCAGAAGAAGCAGGAAGATTCTACTTAAAAGAAGAAATTAAGGAAGAGGTTATAAATCAGAATTGGTAGCCTCAAAAAGGAAGGATATCTTTCCCAAAGAATGGAGAGGCAAAAAATGAAGTATATTCACTATCACTGCTACTATTTGTCTTTGCACTGATCTTCTGTCAGCAATACTGAACAAGTCAGGCTGTGACTATTAAACATCAAAAACTTCCAAGCTATCACACCTGTTTTACACAGATGATCTGAAGTAGTATGGAGCACACCCTCTGCCTGTTTCTTCTTCAACCATCTAATGTACTTGCAACATTCCACACCCATCTATTTTCCTTGGTAAATAGAGTCTGTCAATGTCCTTGTGAGTTTGAAGTGCCTGATTCATTGTCATTATTTTTCTGGTCTTCCTATCCATGGCTTTTAGTTCTGTTTGAGTCCAGTCCACTATTCCAGCTATGTATCTAATTACTGGAATTGCCCAGGAGTTGATTGCCTTGATAATATTTCCTGCACTGGGTTTGATCTTTAAGATCTTCTTCACTCTTATGATATATTCCCTTCTAATCTTTTCATTGATTTCAGTATTCTTGATGCCCAGAAATTTATAGTGATCTTTTTCATGCAACCTCTTGGTATTATTTTCATAGCGCATCTTGATTTCATCAGAAAGCATTAGTTTTCCCTCATGATAGTGAGGGTGGCATATTTGTTCAGTTCAAATTCCACTGCAATATCTTATCTTGAATATGTGACAAAAGAAAGATAGTACCAATAGTAATAGGTTTCTAGAATGCAATCCCAAAAGATCTGGACCACCACTTGACTACCATTAACACTAACAAAATCACATCTGTCAATTCCAAAAGGCAACTTTATTAAATCAGGTTATATGCTCAACAATACCGTTAAACCACCAAACATAATATCTGCCTATCTCAAATCTTTGAACAGGACTCTGTAGGTGGGTAAAAATGCCAAAACCAGTCTAAACATCACCCTGCCTGTGCAACAAATCATACAGCAATAATATAAATAATTGACTTTAAAAAGACCAGAACTATTGCCAAAACTGAACACTTTAATAACAGAATAATCAGAGAAGCCATCAAGATAGAAAAATGCCCACACACCATGAACAAATGAGATGATACCTCCCGTCTACCAGCCATTTGGAAACCTGCCCTTATTGACAAACGAGTCTCTAACACAAAGAATGACACCAGACCCACACTCACGAAAGCCACACAGGATGTCACCACCACAAGCCCACGCAAAAAGCAAACCCAAACCCACATCGATGATGAGGCACGACCACAAACCAGAAGCCAGACCACAGCTGCATCATTAGCCAATTTAAACCCCTCCAATCCATACATGAAGCAAACTGACACCCACCATGAAGATGAGGCATGACCACGAATGCGAAGCCAAAAAATAGCAATGCAGTTCACCATTTTAACCCCCCCTGCAACTCATACTAAACTGAGAACAATAAAGCCCCCACCCAAACAGAACACTCCCCCATCCAATCAGAGCACAGCCAAGCCCCCATCCAATCAGAGCACAGCCAAGCCCCTAACCAATCAGAACACACCTCCATCCAATCAGAACACAGCCAAGCTCTCATCCAATCATTTCATACCCCCACTGGCAGTTAAAAGGAAGAAACAGCTACGATCACACATTGCTCCTAGAAGCACGAAGCCGAAAACACCAGCCTGAAGATGACGAATGAGACTTCGTCGAAACATCGCCAAGACACTTCCAATTTGACGCGGGAAAAAACCCGAATAACCAAAGACCTACATACAAACACCCACGAAAACCTCAGAAAACAAATATATATATATATATATTCGCGGGTGTTTGTATGTAGGTCTTTGGTTATTCAGGTTTTTGCCCGCGTAAAATTGGAAGTGTCTTCATTTCGACGAAGTCCCATTTGTCATCTTTGTGTTAGGGACTCATTTGTCAATAAGGGTGGGTTTCCAAATGGCTGGTAGGCGGGAGATATCATCTCATTTATTCATGCTGTGTGGACATTTTTCTATCTCGATGGCTTCTCTGATTATTCTGTTATTAAAGTGTTCAGTTTTGGCGATAGTTCTGGTCTTTTTAAAGTCAATTATTTATATTATTGCTGTATGATTAGTTGCACAGGCAGGGTGATGTTTAGACTGGTTTTGGCATTTTTACCCACCTACAGAGTCTTGTTCAAAGATTTCAGTTTCATGTCCTGTGATTTTAAGGTGTTGGACCAGGGAAAAATTTGGTTCTTCTTTTTTGACTGAGTCGCCAAGACACTTCCAATTTGACGCAGGAGAAAACCCGAATAACCAAAGACCTACACACACACACACACACACACACACACACACACATATGCAGGTCTTGGCGTATTTGGGTCTTTTCCCATGTAAGATTGAGAGTATCTTGGTGATGTTTCAGTGGGGTCCCACTCATCACCTTCAGGTTGGGGTCTTCGGCTTCGTGCTTGTGCAAGCAAAGTGTGATCGGAGCTGCTGTCTCTCTATAAATATTGGTGGGGATGTGTAGAGTACTGGCTTAGTTGCTGTAGGAGGGTTGGTTGGCTGTGTTGAAGTTATTGTTTGTGGATTGTTCAGCTGTTTTGTAACATCCTGAGTAGTTGAGGTGCTGGCTATGTGCCCATTAGTCTTTTGTGTTGTAACGACCTGGGTAATGGGTTGTGTGATGACATCCTGAGATCTAGTGTAGTGATATCCTGAGTTCTGTGTTGCACCATCCTGGGTGGTAGGCTGTGTTGTAATATCCTGAGCTTTAGCATTGTAACCTCCTGAGTTCTGTGGTGTGATGTCCAGGGCAGAGGGCTGTGAAGTAACATACCGGGCTTTGGTTTGGCTCTGAGTTTGCAGCCTAGCTCTGTGTTCATTGAGATACTTTCAATCTTTCACGGAAAAAGACCCAAATACGCCAAGACCTGCATACCTATACCCGTGAAAATCTACGAAAATAAATATATATATAATATACATTAAAAGTCAAATAGGTTTGAAAATTGATCAATTTTTTAAAAATAATTATAAAGTTCTAAAAACTCTGCAATAGAAGGAAGGAAAAAAATAACAAATATTTGAATAAACTGAATTCTTCAGAATTGCCTTTAATTTGATGTTCAATACTTGGGGCCTTTCTCATCTAGAGCATAATAAAGTAATTAAGATTTTTAATAATACTAAAAGCTTCTAGGTCTTGATGGATTAATAAATGAATTCTATAAAGTATTTAAGAATACTTCTATTTCAGAATTGTTATTAAGCAATAGACTTAATAACAGGGAGATGTTCTGTTATCCTAGCACTATACAAAAATAACTTTAATTCCTAATCAAAGTAAAATTCCACTAGAATTATCTTCCTACAGACATATAATACTATAATTTTAATTATAAATTAAAACTAATTTATAGCAAGTTTTGTCAAATTAGCAAAATTATATATCTCAATCAATTAGGTTTCATTTAAAAAAAGAAGTATATCTTGCCCCATCAGAAAATTGCTAAATACTATTTGTCTTGTAAAATTAAAAAGTCTTTCTAGCGGTATTTTCATTAGACCTTATTAAAAAATGTAATCATGTTGAAGAATTACAGACTTTTTATAGATTTAAACTTTTAATATATTACATTTATAGAATGCCCAAATAATTATAATTATAATTCAGAACAATTTACTATGTCAAGAGGTAACAGAGTTACCAAATAGGGCTATACATAATTCCCTTTACTATTTAATCTCACTATAGAAACTTTACTCATAGATTTTCAAAGCAATAAAAAAATTAAAGGGAAAAATAGAAGATTAAAATTACTTGTTAAATATATTTGTAGTTGATATGATATTAGCATTTACAACTTTTTTGTAATTTGTCTCAATACTTTGGTTGGAATTGGAAGAATTTGCAGATGTATCAGAGTTAACAGAAAATGTTCACAACTGATGTTTTTCCATACCTTTCCTAAAATATAAATAGAGGTAGTTAATATCTTAAATATCCTGATGGAAAATAAATCTTTAAAATGTCCAGCAGCACCTTTAGACATTATTTTCTGTTAAGGTTATTGACTGTTCTATCAATCTTTATTGATTTGCCAGGATTCTATAATCAAGGCAAGTTAACTTAATTGAAGTTTTGAAGAAATTTCAATTGCAATAGAGCAGATTTTTTCAAACTTGGCAACTCTAAGTTGTTGCACTGTCCTGCTCACTCACTCACTCACTCACTCATTCACTCAAACACACACATATAACAATGGTTTAGTGGGTTTCCCCAGCAATTCCCTTCACCAAAAACCCAAGACTGTCCCAATTAAGTCCAGCCAAAGTAGACCAATGCTAATCCACAGAACAATAGCCAATGAGTCCACAAGGCCCTTGAAAATTTCTCAAACAAGATAAACCCATCAGGCAAAATTAAGCCCACAACACAAGAGGATTCATAAGACAAGAAAAGTCCAGAGTTTGCAAAGCAGGATCCAAGTCAAGACACAGTCTAAGTCAATACACAATCTAAAGCAAGGCAGGAATCACAATGACCAGGAAACACATAGCTATGAAATGAACATGTTGTTCCCAGCATTATCTCCATTCTGTCTGATGTGCTAAAGAGCCAGTTTCTGGTGCAGCCCATCAAGAGGGGTGAGGCTGCCTCCTCTTGAGTAATCAGGCTGATTTTCACTAATCCTGCCTTTACTTTGCCCTACATGTTTTTGAAGCAGGTACAGAAGGCAGTTCCTCTTCTTCATCATTGGCTGGCTGCAGCTATGTGCTTTCCCCATTTAAAGCCTCGGGGCTATCCTGCTGCAGCTGTACTTCAGCCAAATCCCTCTCAGATGGCTACTCGGAGCCATTGACCAACTCCTCTCCTGACATGCCAGGGACTGGTTCATCCTTCTCCAAACTGACATCTGGAGAGGTATCTGGAGAAGCATCCGTGGGAGTCAACACAATTGTGTTGATTTCAACTTCAACCCTTTTTTCATATGTGATAGACTTATGAAAAATTATACCTTATTGGAAGAAATATTCAAAGAAGGATAGTTGAGAGTGAGGAATGGTAAATAGCATATCTCCAAGTGAGAAAAAAATACATGTACACTTATGACTACAATTGAGCCCAAAATTTTTGTTGCTAAGTTATTATTAAATTCTGTTGCTTCCACCAGCATATTGAGTTATTAACAACTCACTGTTGTTAAATGAGTTTTGCCCATTTTGCACTCTTTCTTGTCACAGTAGTTAAGTGAATCTGGCTTTCTCATTGACTTTGCTTGTCAGAAGGTCATAAAACGTGATTAATAGAGCAGAATTTTGTGACCCCTGTGACTCTAGGACACAACCACCATCATAAATATATGCTAGTTGCCAAGCTTTTGAATTTTAATCATGTGACCATGGGGATTCTGCAACTATCATAGATATGAAAAAAGGTCCTAAGTCACTTTTTTCAGTGCTGTAGTAACTTCACTCACTAAACAAATGGTTGTAAGTAGAGGACTACCTTTAACAACTGCAGCAAGGTGCAGTGAAAGATTGGCACTTTTCCATGAAACCTCTAGATAAGGAGAGGATGACAGTTCACCCACTTGTGTTTTAAATTGAAGTTTCTTCTGAAGAGACCATAGGACAGCTGTTTCCCACAGGTTTGAGCACTGAGAGACCAATGAAACCATTATGCTGTTAGTCATGGTGAAGTCTTTTAACCTCACTTTTGCTAACCTCATTTTCTAATCACTTTTGAAAATTACCTATTTAACTATATTAAAGGCAACAGAGATCTTCCAAATAACAAGTTTGAAAAGCTACTTAATGAACACAAGAACAAAAAGTAACTATAAGCTTAATTAAGAAATAAAAATAAGCAGCAAAAAGCTAAATAAGAATTTAATCTAAGAAAGAGATCTTAAGGAGCCAAAAATATATGTGGAACCTTATGACCTTGCATAAAAGATTTGGGAGGAAAATGGAATTAATAAATAATACCTTAGTGAGGATATTATTTAATTTAGTATAGCAATTTATCAGCACAGACTCAACTTTTTATGATTTCATAAATTAGACACTAGACAGGACTAAAAACTCCAAGTAAAAAAAGAAAAATGTCTGCCATTTGTTGGGAAATAAGCATTGGTTTGTACAAAAGGACATAATGCTGTGAAATTTGAGTCATTTCAAGATATGTTTGAAAAAGGGACATTGACTTGTAGCTTCAATGGCAGAAATAATTTCTACTTATAGGAATGTATTATTTACAAAAAGAGAAAGGATTACAAAATAGGGACAGCAATGAAAGTGGAAATACAAACAGCAAGCCAAGCTAGTGGACAACCATTTAAATATGAGCCAGCAGTGTGCAGAAGCTGCCGAACAACCTAATGCAGTCCTAAGCGGCACCAACAGAAGGATAATATCAAGGTCACATGAAGTGTTAGTACAGCTTTATACTGCTTTGGTAAGAGTATACTTGGAATACTGTATCCAGTTTTGATCATCATGATACAAAAAAGATGTTGAGATGTTAAGTATAGAGAAGAGCAACAAAGATGATTGGAGGCTGGAGGTTAGAATATAGAATGAATAGTTGCAGAAACTGGGTATATCTAGTCTAACAAAGAGAAGTACTAGGCGTTACATGGTAGCAGTCTTCCATATTTGAAGACTTGTCACTGAGAAGAGAGGATCAACTATTCTCCAAAACACCTGAGGACAGAACAGAAAATAACAGATGACAATATATTAAGGAGAGATCCAATCTAGAATTAAGGAGAAATTCCCTGACAGTGAGAACAATTAATCAGCTTGCCTCCAGAAATTGTGGTGTTCCATCACTGGAAGAGATTGGACGGCCATATGTCTGGAATGGTAAAGGGTCTTGAGCAGAGGATTGGATTAGAAAACTTCTAACACCCCTTCCAACACTGTTGTTCTGTACTCTGTATTCTAATAACCTGGATTAAATGACCTGGATGAAACTTCTTGATGGATTTACAAAAGAGGATTGCTTAATTTTGGAGCAAATTCAGAGATAGGAGAAAGGAAGGAAGTGCAAAATCTGGCATCATTTGAATGGATTAAAGACTGAGATTGTTAGAAGCAAAAGCAAAGAATTTGAAGCTAAATTTGTTTGATCAAGATTAATACAAGAAATAATCTGATACAGTTCTGAAACCATTTTACAGACTTTATGCTGATAACTGAACTGATATGTTAGTCATTTATGGGACTGCAAATAGATAAAGAATGGGCTATGGAAAGGAGAGATGCATGCATGAAATCCTATACAATGGGAAAAAAATATTAAGCTTACCTGTACTTGTTATGGTGAAAATTAGAAATCATTTCTTTATTTCTCTTTTCTTTTTTCTTTAGCCATTTTCTCTTTTTCTCTTATCTTTCTTTCCATGCTTGAAACTGGATTTTCTAAAGGTAACTATCATTGGTGTGCTAAGGATGGTCTTATAGAAAAAGTTATTGAAAAAATGGAATTACATTTTTCTCAGTTCTAGAAAAAATATATACATTAAATTAGCAATAATAATTTATAACAACTAGCAATAATAACTCTTCTTTTGATAATTGTAGTAATATGTAATTTTTGATTGAATGTTGAACATAACTGTTCTGGGTTATTATCCTGCATTCTTATTTTTTTTCCCTTGCAGAATATTAAATCTGAACAATAAAATAAATATAAAAAACAACTAACAACCCCCACTCCCACAATTTTCATTAAACCCTGCCAATATGCAGAGAATATTAGAAGGTCCTCTTTAGATAATAAAGGCTGTTGACGTAACTATTCCCAGTCCTAATAGATTGTTTTGCTGTGAGTCTGTCTTCCTCCTTCTCTAATAGGAGAGTCCCAATTTGATATACTTTAATATGAGCAGATGTTCTAAAATCTGATATATCACTACAGTAATTGTTAATTAAATGCCACAATGTGCCAGTGAGTTAAATGAGTGTTCTTGAGGATACATGAGCACACAATATTACCATTCATTTATTCATTGTTACTTTAAACAAATTAATATTTGTTAGGCAAAGCAACACTTTGCATTGCTCTTTCCTGCTCATATCTTCCCCCTCGGCAAGGAGGATGCTATTTGGATTACAGAAGGCTTTACAATCAAATACTGAATTTGTAATTGAAAACTGAATACCAGAGAATATTGAGATGGATGGAAGGAAGGAAGGAAGTTAGTTCTGAGTCAGCAAATCAGGAAATGATATTTGGATGCACTTTTATCTAATACCATTGCCAACTTTGCAATAGTGGCAAATATCTCGGTTGTAAGGTGAGGGTGAAGGTTTGTTCGCCAAGCTTGTGGGCTGGTTTCTGAATGTTTTGTTACGAGGCTAGGTAACATCTTCAGCGGAATTTAGAGGATGTCAGTCTCAGCATTCTGAATAATAATAATAATAATAATAATAATAATAATAATAATAATAATAATACACTACCTTGACGTGGTTGTGGGGCTTGTGTACTCTGAGGAAGATGAGAGCTATGCCAGAGGTTCAACCATACTGGACAGGTCTCATCAGAGGAGTCAGACAAAGAGTGTCTCTCCCATAAAAAATATGGTGAGACGTAAATTTCAGAATGCCATACCGGCTCGGACGTCGCCCGGGTTAACAAGGTCCGCACTAGATATTGGAGTTCCTGGATATCTGGTGAAAAATGGGTTACAGGACTCAGGACTGTTGGCTGAGCAACCAGGGCCAGCAGCTGCAGAACTACTGGAAGAAAAGGTGTTTACCCGTCGCAGATACACAGTGATGGAAAACAAAGAAATAATGATCTGTTACTACAGATCAAGTCCAACAAGACGAGGATATCTAAAACGAATGCACCAATTCTGGAAAGAACAACATCCAGAATCAGAAATAACAGAACAGAGACTAGCAGATCAACGCCGATTTATAACACGAAATAAAGTATTTACAGAAACAGAATTGGACGAACTGCAAAGGTTTACCCAGGGCAAAGAAATCAAAGCCTTACCAGAAGTAATTCAGAATGTAGAGGCAAACCAGGGGGAGTTGGCAGTGAAGGAATCCAGCAGAGATATACAACTGTTCTCATTTGGAAACCAGGCACCTCTTCCTCAGGAAGAACAAAACCCTCTAACTAAAGAAATAAAAGAATTGAAACAAAGAATAACTGAGCATCTAGAACAGCACAAAAACAACAGAATAAGGCTGCCTGCATTGAAGCTTGTTCCAAAGAAACAGCTAGCACAAGCATTAAAAGATGCAAATACTGCAATAGCAAGTATAAGCACCAATTCACTGCAAGAAACAAACCAACTAATGTACAGCACAGCTGCAGTTATAACAGAATACCTGGGATGTAAAATCAACAAAAAAGAAAAACAAACAAACAGTGCACCACAAAAATGGAAGGTTAGACTAGAAAATAAGATCAGCAAGTTAAGATCACATGCAAGCAAGCTAGAACAGATGAAAGAAAAGAAGCTGAAGAACAAGAAGACCAAAGAATACCTAATCAAGAAATACCACTTAGAAACAAGGAAGATCAAGGAAGCACTGGAAATAATAAAGCAACAAATAACAGCTATAGCCAGGAAAATCAGTAGATATGAAGCTCGAATTGCAAACTATAGGCAGAACCTCCAATTTCAATCCAATCAGAAACGTTTCTACCAATCCATCAATGGAGAAACTGCAAGGAATCAGTCAGTACCTGACAAGGAAGAAACAGTGCAGTTCTGGAAGCAGATATGGGATAACCCAAAGAAATACAACAAGGATGCGGCTTGGTTAAAAGAGGTGGATGCAAATAAAACAGAAGTTGAAATGAAAGAACTAGTAATAACAACAAAAATGGTAGAAAAAAGAGCAAAGAAAATCAAAAATTGGTCAGCACCAGGTGAAGATGAACTGCATGGGTTTTGGTTGAAACATCTAACTGTTATACACCCACTCATTGCCAAGCAGTTCAACAATATACTACAAGGAGGAGAAATTGAAAAGTGGCTAACAACTGGGAAAACCTACCTAATAATGAAAAATCCAGCAAAAGGGGCAACACCAGGTAACTACAGGCCAATTACCTGCTTACCAACAACATTCAAATTACTAACTGGTGTGGTAGCTGATGCAGTACAACAGCATCTAGTTGAAAACAATCTCTTTCCACCTGAGCAGAAAGGAAACCGCCCCAATAGCAGAGGAACAAAAGATCAACTCCTAATAGACAAAATGATCTTGGAAAACTGCAAGAGAAGGAAGACCAACCTGAATGTGGCATGGATTGACTACAAAAAGGCATTTGACTCTCTGCCACATGATTGGATAATCAAGTGCCTAGAAATAACAGGAGTCAGTAGAAACATCAGAAAATTTGTGCAAAGATCGATGGCACAATGGAAGACACAGTTGCAGATCAATGGTGAGAAGCTGGGAGAGGTTAATATCAAGAGAGGAATATTTCAAGGAGATTCATTATCACCATTACTATTTGTTATTGCACTGTTTCCTCTGTCAACAATACTGAATAACTCAGGACATGGCTATCAAACATCAAAAACATCTGCTAGACTATCCCACCTCCTTTACATGGATGATCTGAAGCTGTATGGAAAAACATCATCTGAAATAGAATCGCTGCTCAACACTGTCCGTATATATAGCCAAGATATTGTAATGGAGTTTGGCTTGGACAAATGTGCCACACTTACTATCAAACAAGGAAAAATAGTGAAAACTGAAGGAATCAAGATGCCCCACGAAAATAACATTAAGAGTCTGGACGAGGAAGAATACTACAAATACTTGGGTATCCTTCAAGCTGACAACATCAAGCACACTGAAGTCAAGAAAAAGATTAGAGGTGAATACATCAAGAGAGTGAAGAAGATCTTAAAATCCAAACTCAATGGAGGAAATACCATAAAGGCAATCAACACCTGGGCAATCCCAGTCATTAGGTACACAGCTGGAATAGTGGACTGGACTCAAGCAGAACTAAAAGCAATGGATAGGCAGACCAGAAAAATAATGACAATGAATCACGCCCTTCATCCACGCAGTGACATTGATAGACTTTATCTACCAAGGCAAATAGGTGGGCGTGGAATGCTACAAGTACATCAGATGGTTGAAGAAGAAAAAATGGCTTTGGAAGAATATCTGAAGAACAATGATGAAGATGCACTGAAATTAGTATATCAGGAAGGCTTACTAACTACTGGAGAGACCAAACTGGCCTACAAGAAAGACCAAATGAAGAACAGAATAGAGGCATGGGAAGACAAAGCACTACATGGCCAATACATGAAAAAAATAGCTGGGAAAGCAGATAATAATAAAACCTGGCAATGGCTAAGAGCAGGAAAATTGAAGAAAGAGACCGAGGGACTAATTCTGGCTGCACAAGACCAAGCCTTAAGGACAAATGCATACAAAGTCAAAATTGAGAAGACAGCAACAGACAGTAAGTGCCGCCTATGCAAAGAAGCTGAAGAAACAGTGGACCACTTGGTAAGCTGTTGCAAGAAGATTGCACAGACTGATTACAAGCAGCGGCATGACAAAGTAGCAACAATGGTGCATTGGAAGATCTGCAAAAAATATCATTTGCCTGTAAGCAAAAACTGGTGGGATCATAAAATAGAGAAAGTCATAGAAAATGATAAAATTAAACTGCTCTGGGACTTCAGAATTCAAACAGACAAGCACCTGCAACATAACACCCCAGACTTAACAATTGTCGATAAGAAAGACAAAAAAGTCTGGATAGTGGACGTGGCAGTGCCTGGAGATAGCAGAATAGAAGAGAAAGAACTGGAGAAGATAACAAAATACAAAGACCTACAAATAGAAATAGAAAGACTGTGGCAAAAGCAAGCAAGGGTAGTACCAATAGTCATAGGCTCCTTGGGTGCAATCCCAAAACAACTGGAGCACCACTTGAACACCATTGGCATTGACAAATTCGCTATTAGTCAATTGCAAAAGGCGGCCTTATTAGGAACTGCTTCCATCCTGCGACGATATCTGTAATACCATCAAACATCCACATCTGCCTATCCCAGGTCCTGGGTAAGGACTCGATAGGTAGACAAAATGCCAAATCCAGTCTGAACATCTGGCTGACTGTGCGATGATGATAATAATAATAATCAATAATAATCAAGCTGACAACATCAAGCACACTGAAGTCAAGAAAAAGATTAGAGGTGAATACATCAAGAGAGTGAAGAAGATCTTAAAATCCAAACTCAATGGAGGAAATACCATAAAGGCAATCAACACCTGGGCAATCCCAGTCATTAGGTACACAGCTGGAATAGTGGACTGGACTCAAGTAGAACTAAAAGCAATGGATAGGCAGACCAGAAAAATAATGACAATGAATCATGCCCTTCATCCACGCAGTGACATTGATAGACTTTATCTACCAAGGCAAATAGGTGGGCGTGGAATGCTACAAGTACATCAGATGGTTGAAGAAGAAAAAATGGCTTTGGAAGAATATCTGAAGAACAATGATGAAGATGCACTGAAATTAGTATATCAGGAAGGCTTACTAACTACTGGAGAGACCAAACTGGCCTACAAGAAAGACCAAATGAAGAACAGAATAGAGGCATGGGAAGACAAAGCACTACATGGCCAATACATTAAAAAAATAGCTGGGAAAGCAGATAATAATAAAACCTGGCAATGGCTAAGAGCAGGAAAATTGAAGAAAGAGACCGAGGGACTAATTCTGGCTGCACAAGACCAAGCCTTAAGGACAAATGCATACAAAGTCAAAATTGAGAAGACAGCAACAGACAGTAAGTGCCGCCTGTGCAAAGAAGCTGAAGAAACAGTGGACCACTTGGTAAGCTGTTGCAAGAAGATTGCACAAACTGATTACAAGCAGCGGCATGACAAAGTAGCAACAATGGTGCATTGGAAGATCTGCAAAAAATATCATTTGCCTATAAGCAAAAACTGGTGGGATCATAAAATAGAGAAAGTCATAGAAAATGATAAAATTAAACTGCTCTGGGACTTCAGAATTCAAACAGACAAGCACCTGCAACATAACACCCCAGACTTAACAATTGTCGATAAGAAAGACAAAAAAGTCTGGATAGTGGACGTGGCAGTGCCTGGAGATAGCAGAATAGAAGAGAAAGAACTGGAGAAGATAACAAAATACAAAGACCTACAAATAGAAATAGAAAGACTGTGGCAAAAGCAAGCAAGGGTAGTACCAATAGTCATAGGCTCCTTGGGTGCAATCCCAAAACAACTGGAGCACCACTTGAACACAATTGGCATTGACAAATTCGCTATTAGTCAATTGCAAAAGGCGGCCTTATTAGGAACTGCTTCCATCCTGCGACGATATCTGTAATACCATCAAACATCCACATCTGCCTATCCCAGGTCCTGGGTAAGGACTCGATAGGTAGACAAAATGCCAAATCCAGTCTGAACATCTGGCTGACTGTGCGATGATCAATAATAATAATAATAATAATGGAGTTTGGCTTGGACAAATGTGCCACACTTACTATCAAACAAGGAAAAATAATGAAAACTGAAGGAATCAAGATGCCCCACGAAAATAACATTAAGAGTCTGGATGAGGAAGAGTACTACAAATACTTGGGTATCCTTCAAGCTGACAACATCAAGCACACTGAAGTCAAGAAAAAGATTAGAGGTGAATACATCAAGAGAGTGAAGAAGATCTTAAAATCCAAACTCAATGGAGGAAATACCATAAAGGCAATCAACACCTGGGCAATCCCAGTCATTAGGTACACAGCTGGAATAGTGGACTGGACTCAAGCAGAACTAAAAGCAATGGATAGGCAGACCAGAAAAATAATGACAATGAATCATGCCCTTCATCCACGCAGTGACATTGATAGACTTTATCTACCAAGGCAAATAGGTGGGCGTGGAATGCTACAAGTACATCAGATGGTTGAAGAAGAAAAAATGACTTTGGAAGAATATCTGAAGAACAATGATGAAGATGCACTGAAATTAGTATATCAGGAAGGCTTACTAACTACTGGAGAGACCAAACTGGCCTACAAGAAAGACCAAATGAAGAACAGAATAGAGGCATGGGAAGACAAAGCACTACATGGCCAATACATGAAAAAAATAGCTGGGAAAGCGGATAATAATAAAACCTGGCAATGGCTAAGAGCAGGAAAATTGAAGAAAGAGACCGAGGGACTAATTCTGGCTGCACAAGACCAAGCCTTAAGGACAAATGCATACAAAGTCAAAATTGAGAAGACAGCAACAGACAGTAAGTGCCGCCTATGCAAAGAAGCTGAAGAAACAGTGGACCACTTGGTAAGCTGTTGCAAGAAGATTGCACAGACTGATTACAAGCAGCGGCATGACAAAGTAGCAACAATGGTGCATTGGAAGATCTGCAAAAAATATCATTTGCCTGTAAGCAAAAACTGGTGGGATCATAAAATAGAGAAAGTCATAGAAAATGATAAAATTAAACTGCTCTGGGACTTCAGAATTCAAACAGACAAGCACCTGCAACATAACACCCCAGACTTAACAATTGTCGATAAGAAAGACAAAAAAGTCTGGATAGTGGACGTGGCAGTGCCTGGAGATAGCAGAATAGACGAGAAAGAACTGGAGAAGATAACAAAATACAAAGACCTACAAATAGAAATAGAAAGACTGTGGCAAAAGCAAGCAAGGGTAGTACCAATAGTCATAGGCTCCTTGGGTGCAATCCCAAAACAACTGGAGCACCACTTGAACACCATTGGCATTGACAAATTCGCTATTAGTCAATTGCAAAAGGCGGCCTTATTAGGAACTGCTTCCATCCTGCGACGATACCTGTAATACCATCAAACATCCACATCTGCCTATCCCAGGTCCTGGGTAAGGACTCGATAGGTAGACAAAATGCCAAATCCAGTCTGAACATCTGGCTGACTGTGCGATGATCCATAATAATAATAATAATAATAATAATAATAATAATAATAATAATAATAATAATAATATAATATAGAGTTGGAAGGGACCTTGAAGGTCTTCTAATCCAATCCCCTGCTCAAGTAGGAAACCCTATACCATTTCAGACAAATGGTTGTCCAGTCTCTTCTTAAAAACTTCCAGTTTTTAAGCATTCCAGTTTGGAGCATTCACTGCTTCTGGTGGCAGGTTGTTCCACTGGTTAATTGTTCTAACTGTCAGGAAATTTCTCCTTAGTTCTAGGTTGCTTATCTCCTTGATTAGCTTCCATCCATTGCTTCTTGTCCTGCCTTCAGGTAGTTTGGAAAATAGGTTGATGCCCTCTTCTTTGTGGCAGCCCCTGAGATATTGGAACACTGCTATTGTGTCACCCCTAGTCCTTCTCTTCATTAAACTAGACATATCCAATTCTTTATATGTTTTAGCCTCCAGTACTCTAATCATCTTTGTTGCTCTTCTCTCTACTCTTTCTAGAACAGTGGTTCTCAACCTGTGGGTCGGGACCCCATTTGGAGTCGAACAACCATTTCACGGGGGTCGCCAAACAACGCAGTCCGCCATTTTTTCCCCCTTTTCCTTAGCTGTGCTACTCCCTTTTATTCTATTGGCTTTTGAAAGCCAATAGAATAGACTCTCTTGAATAGAGTCTAATTCTATTGGCTTTCAAAAGCCAATAGGAATTGTCCAGGCTGTCTCTGCCCTGCTGAGCCCGCCAAAAGTCCCATTCTGCAAACGGTGCTGCACCAGTTGAGTAGTCCTCGACTTACGACTGATTGAGTAGTCCTCGACTTACGACCGGTTGGGGGTCGCGGCATTAAAAAGGTTGAGAACCACTGTTCTAGAGTCTCAACATCTTTTTTACATCCTGGTGACCAAACTGGATGCAATATTCCAAGTGTGGCATTACTAAGGCATTGTAAAGTGATATTAACCTTCACGAGATCTTGATTCTATCCCTCTGTTAATGCATCCTAGCATTGTGTTGGCTTTTTTGGCAGCTGCAGCATACTGCTGGCTCCTATTGAAGTGATTATCCACTAGGACTCCGAGATCCTTCTCACAGTTACTACTATTGAGCAAAGTACTACCTATACTATACCTGTGCATTTGGTTTTTCTTGCCTAAATGTAGAACCTTACTTTTTTCACCATTGAATTTTATTTTGTTATATAGTGCCCAATGTTCATGTCTGTCAAGATCCTTCTGTATCTTAAGCCTATCTTCTGTTGGCTATTCCTGCCAGCTTGGTGTTGTCTGCAAATTTGATGAGTTCCCCATTTATCGCCCTCATCCAAATCATTAATGAAGATGTTGAAGAGACTGGGCCCAGAACAGAGCACTGGAGCACTCCACTACGAACTTCCCTCCATGTAGATGCAATTCCATTGAGTACAGCTGGTCAACCAGCTATGAATCCATCTGGTGGCAATGCTGTCTAACCCACATTTTTCTATCTTATCAAGTAGTAGGTTGTGGTCTACTTTATCAAATGCCTTACTGAAGTCCAAGTAAATTATATCCACAGCATTCCTCTGGTCCACTAATCTTGTCACCTGGTCAAAGAATGCAATAAGATTTGTCTGGCATGAACTGTTTTTGACAAACCCATGTTGGCTTTTGGGAATGACGTTGTTTGCCTCTAGGTGTTCATTGATTTGTGGTTGATTATTTTTTTCAGAATCTTCCCAGGTATTGAGGTCAGGCTGATAGATCTGTAGTTTCCTGGATGCATTTCCCCCCCTTTTTTGAAGATGGGAACTATATCAGCTCTTTTCCAGTCCTCTGATAGTTCCCCAGTGCTCCAGCATCTTGAAAGATATAGTTCAGTAGTTCTGAGATTATATCTGCTAGTTCCTTCAGAACTTTAGGTGTAATCCATCTGATCCTAGTGATTTGAACTCGTCTAGGCTGGACAGGTGCTCACTTACCATTTTCTTGCCTATCTTAACTTGTGTTTCTAATCTTGTTTTTATGGTACTGTTTTTTTTTTCCTTTGTGTAAAGATGGATGCAAAAAACAAGCTAAGTAGTTCTGCTTTATCCCTGTTGCTTCTTATCTTCTTGCCACTTTCTCCTACTAATGGACCAATCATTTCCTTAACTTTTTTCTTGTTTTTTACATGTTGAAATAAGTTTTTTGTGGTTATTATTTTTGATTTTTGTCGCAAAGCCTTAGTTCATTTTAAGCATAAGCTTTCTTCACTTTATCTTTGCAGACTTGGGCTATTTGCTGATTTTCTGTTTTAGTTATGTGCCCCTCTTTCCACTTTTTATACTTGTCCTTTTTGTGTTTCATTTATCAGTGAGTTCTTTATGCAGCCATGCTGATTTCTTTTGAGAACTGTTATTTTTCTTCTTTGTTGGTATTGTGCTAGACTGGGCTTTTATAATTTCACATTTCAAAATTTCTCAAGAAGAAAGGTAGACAAAATGCCAAATCCATCTGAACATCTGGCTGACTGTGCGATGATCGATAATGATGTAGTTTTTTTTAATAGCACTACATGGCCAATACATAAAAAAAATAGCTGGGAAAGCAGATAATAACAAGACCTGGCAATGGCTAAGAGCAGGAAAATTGAAGAAAGAGACCGAGGGACTAATTCTGGCTGCACAAAACCAAGCCTTAAGGACAAATGCATATAAAGTCAAAATTGAGAAGACAGCAACAGACAGTAAGTGCCGCCTATGCAAAGAAGCTGAAGAAACAGTGGACCACCTGGTAAGCTGTTGCAAGAAGATCACACAGACTGACTACAAGCAGCGGCATGAGAAAGTACCAACAATGGTGCATTGGAAGATTTGCAAAAAATATCATTTGCCTGTAAGCGAAAACTGGTGGGATCATAAAATAGAGAAAGTCATAGAAAATGATAAAATTAAACTGCTCTGGGACTTCAGAATTCAAACAGACAAGCACCTGCAACATAACACCCCGGACTTAACAATTGTCGATAAGAAAGACAAAAAAGTCTGGATAGTATAATATAATAGTAGTAAAGTTGGAAGGGATCTTGGAGGTCATCTAGTCCAACCCCCTGCTCGGGCAGGAAACCCTACACCATTTCGGACAAATGGCTGTCCAGTCTCTTCTTAAAAACTTCCAGTGTTGGAGCATTTACTGCTTCTGGAGGCAAGCTGTTCCACTGATTAATTGTTCTCACTGTCAGGAAGTTTCTCCTTAGTTCTAGGTTGCTTCTCTCCTTGATTAGTTTCCACCCGTTGCTTCTTGTCCTGCCTTCAGGTGCTTTGGAAAATAGCTTAATTCCCTCTTCTTTATGGCAGCCCCTGAGATATTGGAATACTGCTATCATGTCCCCCCTTGTCCTTCTCTTCGTTAAACTAGACATACCCAATTCTCGCAACCGTTCCTTATATGTTTTAGCCTCCAGTCCCCTAATCATCTTTGTTGCTCTTCTCTGTACTCTTTCTAGAGTCTCAACATCTTTTTTACATCGTGGTGACCAAAACTGGATGCAGTATTCCAAGTGTGGCCTTACCAAGGCATTGAAGAGTGGTATTAATACTTCACGTGATCTTGATTCTATCCCTCTGTTAATGCAGCCTAGCACTGTGTTGGCCTTTTTGGCAGCTGCAGCACACTGCTGGCTCATATTTAAGTGATTGTCTACTAGGACTCCGAGGTCCCTCTCACAGTTACTACTATTGAGCATGGTGCTACCTATGCTGTACTTGTGCATTTGTTTTTTCTTGCCTAAATGTAGAACCTTGCTTTTTTCACCATTGAATTTCATTTTGTTAGTTAGTGCCCAGTGTTCAAGTCTGTCCAGATCCTTCTGTATCTTAAGCCTGTCTTCTGGAGTGTTGGCTATTCCTGCCAGCTTGGTGTCATCTGCAAATTTGATGAGTTCCCCATCTATCCCTTCATCCAAATCGTTGATGAAGATGTTGAAGAGTACTGGGCCCAGAACAGAGCCCTGGGGCACCCCACTACACACTTCCCTCCATATAGATGCAGTTCCATTGAGGACCACTCGCTGAGTACGGCCGGTCAGCCAGCTACGGATCCATCTGGTGGTGGTTCTGTCTACCCCACATTTTTCTATCTTGTCAAGTAGTAGGTTGTGATCTACTTTATCAAATGCCTTACTGAAGTCCAAGTAAATTATGTCCACAGCATTCCTCTGATCCACTAATTTTGTCACTTGGTCAAAGAATGCAATAAGATTTGTCTGGCATGATCTATTTTTGACAAACCCATGTTGGCTTTTAGTAATGACTTTGTTTGCCTCTAGGTGTTCGTTGATTCGTTGTTTGATTATCTTTTCCAGGATCTTCCCAGGTATTGAGGTCAGGCTGATAGGTCTGTAATTTCCTGGATCCATTTTTTTTCCTTTTTTGAGGATGGGAACTACATCAGCTCTTTTCCAGTCCTCTGGTAGTTCCCCTGTGTTCCAGGATCTTTGAAAAATATAGTTCAGTGGCTCCGATATCACATCTGCCAGTTCCTTGAGAACTCTGGGGTGTAATCCGTCTGGTCCTGGCGATTTGAACTCATCTAGGCTGGACAGGTGCTCACTAACGATTTTCTTGCCTATCTTAACTTGTGTTTCTGTTTTGTTTTTTATGGCACTATTTTTGATAGGTTGGTCTGTTTTTTCCCTTTGTGTAAAGACAGATGCAAAAAATGAGTTAAATAGTTCTGCTTTCTCCCTGTTGTTTGTCACCTTCTTGCCACTTCCACCCACTAATGGACCAATCATTTCCTTCACTTTTTTCTTGTTTTTTACATGTTGAAAGAAGCTTTTTTTGTTATTTTTGACTTTGGTCGCAAGCCTTAGTTCATTTTGAGCCTTGGCTTTCTTCACTTCATCTTTGCAGGCTCGGGCTATTTGCTGATATTCTGACTTAGTTATGTTCCCCTCTTTCCACTTTCTATACTTGTCCTTTTTATCTTTCAATTTGTCAGAGAGTTCTTTATGCAGCCATGCTGGTTTCTTTTGAGAGCTGTTATTTTTCCTCTTTGTTGGTATTGTGCTAGACTGTGCTTTTATTATCTCATTTTTCAAAATTTCCCAAGCTTCTTGAGTTGTTTTCCCCTTGAGGATTCTCATCCATGGAATCCTTCCCAAGCCCTCTCTAAGTTTATTGAAATTAGCTCTCTTGAAGTCCAAGACTCTAGTTTGACTGTGTTCTATTGGTTGTGCTTCTATAATGTTGAATTCTAATATTGCATGATCACTTCCTCCCAGGGTTCCTATGGCTTCAACACCGTCTATCATTTCATCTCTGTTAGTGAGAATTAGATCCAAAATGGCTAATCCCCTAGTTCCATTCTCTACTTTTTGGGAGACAAAGTTGTCTGCTAGGTTTGCCAGGAACCTGTTTGATCTTCCACTTGGTGCGGAGTTTGTCTCCCAGTTGATGTCAAGGTAGTTAAAGTCCCCCATTACTATTGTGATGTGCTTCCTACATACCTTAGTTAGCTGACTAGCAAAAAGTTCATCTATTTCCTCTGTTTGGTTGGGTGGTCTGTAGTATACACCTATGGCAATGTCATTTCCCCCCCCTTTTATATTGACCCAAATGCATTCAAGACAGTTTTTATCATTGTTGTACTCTATTTCTGTGGAGATGTAGTTATTTCTTATATAGAGAGCAACTCCACCTCCTCTTTTATTTGGTCTGTTTCTTTTAAATAATTTAAATCCCTCTAGCTGTGTGTTCCATGTGTGAGTTTCATCCCACCATGTTTCCGTAATGGCAACAATATCGTATCTGCCCTCATTAACCTGAATTTCTAGTTCACCCTGTTTGCTGTTCATACTTTGTGCATTGGTGTATAAACATTTGAGTCCTTTGTGGGTGGCCCTGTGTTTCCTTTCTACATAACCTGTGTGGTGCCTGAGTTCCCCTATTGTCTTACCACCTATTTGGTTAGTGCACTTTATATGGCACTCGCTATTAGAGGCTTCATTTTGATTGGTAGCAAGGATAGTGGACGTGGTGGTGCCTGGAGACAGCAGAACAGACGAGAAAGAACTGGAGAAGATAACAAAATACAAAGACCTACAAATAGAAATAGAAAGACTGTGGCAAAAGCAAGCAAGGGTAGTACCAATAGTCATAGGCTCCTTGGGTGCAATCCCAAAACAACTGGAGCACCACTTGAACACCATTGGCATTGACAAATTCGCTATTAGTCAATTGCAAAAGGCGGCCTTACTAGGAACTGCTTCCATCCTGCGACGATATCTGTAATACCATCAAACATCCACATCTGTCTATCCCAGGTCCTGGGTAAGGACTCGATAGGTCAAATCCAGTCTGAACATCTGGCTGACTGTGCGATGATCCATAATAATAATAATGATGATGATGATGATGATGATGATGATGATGATGATGATGTTGGGAGGGACTTGGAGGTCATCTAGTCCAATTCCCTGCTCAGGCAGGAAACCCTACACCTATATCATAGCTCCCAATGTTCAAGTTTGTCAAGATCCTTCTGTATCCTAAGCTTATCTTCTGGAGTGTTGGCTATTCCTGCCAGCTTGGTGTTGTCTGCAAATTTGATGAGTTCCTCATCTATCCCCTCATCCAAATCATTGATGAAGATGTTGAAGATCCCAGAACAGAGCGTTGGGGCACCCCACTACACATTTCCCTCCATGTACATGCGGTTCCATTGAGGACCACTCGTTGAGTACAGCCAGTCAGCCAGCTACGAATCCTTTTGGTGTTGATGCTGTCTAACCAACATTTTTCTATCTTATCAAGTAGTAGGTTGTGATCTACTTTATCAAATGCCTTACTGAAGTCCAAATAAATTATATCCACGGCATTCCTCTGATCCACTAATTTTGTCATCTGGTCAAAGAATGCAATAAGATTTGTCTGGCATGATCTGTTTTTGACAAACCCATATTGGCTTTTGGTAATGACTTTGTTTGCCTCTTAGGTGTTAGTTGATTCATTGCTTGATTATCTTTTCCAAAATCTTCCCAGGTATTGAGGTCAGGATCATAGGTCTGTAGTTTCCTGGGTCCTTTTTTCCTCCCTTTTTTTGAGGATGGGAACTACATCAGCTCTTTTCCAGTCCTCTGGTAGTTCCCCAGTGCTCAAGGATCTTTGAAAGATATAGTCAGTGGTTCTGAGATCACATCTGCCAGTTCCTTCAGAATCTTGGTGTGTAGTCCATCTGGTCTTGGTAATTTGAACTCGTCTAGAGTGACCAGATGCTCACTTACCATTTTCTTGCTGTTTCCCCCCTTTGTGTAAAGACAGATACAAAAAACAAGTTAAATAGTTCTACTTTCTTCTGTTTCTTGTCACCTTCTTGCCAGTTTCTCCCACTAATGGACCAGTCATTTCCTTAACCTTTTTCTTGTTTTTTACACATTGAAAGAAGCTTTTTTTTTTGTTATTTTTGACTTTTGTCGCAAGCCTTAGTTCATTTTGAGCCTTAGCTTCCCTCCCTTCATCATTGCAGTCTTGGGCTATTTGCTGATATTCTGCCTTAATTGTGTGCCCCTCTTTCCACTTTTTATATTTTTTTTCTTGTTCAAAAAAACAGAAAAAACATATCAGGTATGTATCAATTTGCAGCATTACCTCAGGTTCTATTAAAGATACACAGAATCATTTACTTAGGAGGGATATATATATATATATATATATATATATATATATATATATATATATATATATATATATTTAAGTAGTATGTTATTTTTTATGTTTCTTTACTTTTGCTCTTCTTTCTTTTTTTCATTGTTTTATCTATTCCTTAAGAAATATAAAAGTGTGAGATGGTTCATATGGGAAAATAGTTAAATTTTTAACTAATACCACCACAATTGACCCGAATATGATCGGACACGCTGTATGAATGTATTTATTTTACTGTTTTATTGTCCGATTATTGTTTTAATTTTGTACGCTGCCCTGAGCCCCTTGGGATTGGGTGGCATATAAATTTTAGAAATAAATAAATAAATAAATATTTTAGAAAATCTTAACCAGTGAGAATACCTAGAATTTGGTAGGAGAAACAAATTAAAATAAGGACTGTAATTGGGTCTATTGATTACCAGAATGATTGGATAGAAAAGAAATATTATATTGATGTGATTATTATTTTAAAAAATATTGGGAAAAATTATATGTTTAATTGTTATCTATCAAAACAATAAGAATTGTATTAATTCAATGTTTGCAAAAGAGGATATTTTGGGAAAAGAGGAAATCAACTAAAATCATTATGTGAATTATGGATTATAGAAATCAGTTGTTAATGATTCTTTCACAAATGTAACCCAGACAACACACTGTTCACCAATTATTGTGATTTATGTTTAAAAAAAATTAATAAAATATATTACAAAAAAAAGGAATGGAAACAGGCCATAACTGGTAAAGGGAAAGAAATGTTTAATGTTTCAGCAAACTCTTATTCCCCTAAGGGGATAAATTATCATCCCTCACTATTTATTTGCAACTTGAAACTGCATTGTAATTTCAGGGAGAGAAAGCATTATTGTGCGAGAATTATGGCATCACTCCATCGGAAAAATGTGAAAGCTACAAGAGCCATCTTTCACTCCAAGCTGTGATGTGGTCAATGACCCACAAAAGATAGGATTCATGTAACATATTAAACAAAGTATGTAGTAGCTTAGTGTGATGGGTGAACACAAAAAAATAATAATTCTAAAACCTTTTGTAATGAGAAACACCTAGGAACTTACAATGTAGTGGGAATAAGAGGCAACCCATTATACTGTCTGACAGGTGACATTCAGTATTATCATATGACTTTAAAATTCAATAATGTATGAACCTAATCAGCTTCTGCCATTCATTTGAATAGAATTGTTCAATGAATTTATTGTTTAGTTAGTCCTCAACCTACCACCACAATTGACCCCAAAATTTATGTTGCTAAGTGGAATTATTAAATAAGTTTTGCCTCATTTTACAATCTTTCTTGCCACAGTTGTTAAGTCAATCACTGCAGTTGTTAAATTAATAACATGTTAAGTGAATCTGGCTTCCCCATTGATTTTGCTTGTCAGAAGTTGCAAAAGATGCCCGGGACAATGCAACCATCACAAATATGAACCAATTGCCGAGTGTCTGAATTTTGATCATGTGACCATGGGGATGCTGTAATGGTCATAAGTGTAAAAAATGGTCATAAGTCACTTTTAAAAAAAAATACCATTGAATGGTTACTAAACAAACTTGCTGTAAGTCAAGGACTACCTGTATTACTTTTTTCTTATTTACAAGGAAATTTCTATAATATATAAGAGGAAATCCACTTTTGTTAATTTTGATTTGGTAATGCCCTTTTTAAAGGTATTTTAGTATTTATGTCTTTAGATTTGGTTTTGAAAGACCTTAAAAGGAATGCTTCACAACTTTTCTGGATGTATGAATTGCAAAGCTATTGAACTACTTGTCTTACAAGTGAAATCTGCCACAAAAAATGATGTTGCCCCTATTATCAACCATCTAACATTCTATAAAATATGACTGCTGGATTTAATATTTTCATTTCAATATCACAGCTAATATTTTTGACTGAAAAATTGATGCTGCCATATATAGAAAGAAGCAATAGAGAGATAATTGTTCTCATGGGCTTGTAACCAGAAACATTCATCAAGAGGCACAATTTCCTAAAAATGACATTTTCAAAAATGACTCAGTCTGGTAAGCACCAGTGTTCCAATCATGGCAATTATAGAAAGCAACATGCCCTTAAAACATTCATCTGCTGCTCTTCATTCAAATCAGGGCATAGAGGCAACAGACTTTGAACCTTCTTGTATGAATGGAGAACAGCATCAGGAATCAGAAAGCCAGGGCCCAAGTATTCAAAAGTATGACTGCTTTAAATTTCTAACATGGAATAGAAATTTCAAACTTACGATAGTGCCTTAATTTCAACTGTTTGGATCGGGGCCTTTGGAGTCATAACCTCAGGCAGTAAAGAAGCAAAGTGATGGAAGTAATTCAATAATTGAAAGAGGTCAACTTGAAGAGTTATCTCTGGATGGGATGACTTTCCTTCCTGATAGGCAGTATGCTGCTGTTCTGATGTGCTTGCTTGGAGTATGCTTGCTAGAGGAAATAAACTGGACTAAGGCAGCCTATCACAGAAGGTAGGAAGTAGAAATGTGTTCCTTTAAATCAATTTTGACCCCTGGTGACTGTCAGCATAAATCCCTGCAGTTTTCCTGGCAACATCTACAATTCTTTTGGCAATATCTGCAGTTATCTTGGTAACATCTTTGGAACTGGCTATTGCCTTCTTCTTAGGGCTGAGAGACTGATTTGATGCCTAAGACAGAAGTAGAACTCACAGCCTCCTGGTTTCTAGCCTGATGTCTTAATCACTCCATGGAATAGTTTCCCTAAGGTGCCGCTGTAGCCAGCTACTTCATCACTTCACAGGATATAAAATAATTTTTTAAAGCTGCTACTGAATATTTGCCAGTTGTCGCCTTAAATATAAGAGGAAGACAGTAGGTATAATTGATTCCACATGTAGATCAGAAACGCTTGTCTATTGAATTCTGTTAGCAAACTGAGCTTCTATTGCTATGAGTGGCTGTTTGGAAAGGAGGATTCCAGATTGGATATTTAGCTCATCTGCTTTGATGGTAGTAGAGAAGGAGCAATAAGGCTTCCTGTTCCATTGTTCTCTTAAGAGGAGAGTGTGGCTGCATTAACTCTCTGTCACAAGGAGAATTGAAGCAGTTCAGAAAGAGCATCAAGCCATGCAAGTCAGCGTCACTGCAGCCAGCAACAGCTCAAATGGAAGCACAGAAAGTCTGGATTCCAGTCTTGGAACTTGGACAGAAATAGTGATCACTTTCACTCCAAGGCTGGAAGAAGAGGATTGGGGATCCTTTTACTATTCTTTTAAGGTATGTTATTCTGTCTTGCTGTTTCATGGTTTTGAATTTTTCAAGAGTTTGCAAAGATTCAATGCTTCAGGATAGGAAATATATTCCTTCGAGTTGACATCTAACTTTCTTCCACCCATCTTCCACCCACATTCATTTCAGGAAGGACTCTTCAATATATAATTTTTTAGTTGCCCTTCAATATCAATGAACAAGAGAAAATTTCAGCAGAGAGTAGGAAAGTTATTTTGCATATAATTTGGAAATTATATGCAATTTGTATATATTTGTGTATGTATGTGTTTATTTATTTATTTATTTAGCCAACAGTCTGTCCCCCCCAGTTGATTTTGTAATGCAAAGGCACAAAACAAATCACAAAACTGAATTTTGATATTTAGATAGTAAATATACGTTATCTTTGACCTAATTGCTATTTTCTTTTTTGTGCATTTTGTTCTTTTTATCTTTAATTCCAGCATGTCAGTTCTCAAGCATTTGGACTGATCTTTTTAAGTTTATACAATTTTTCATCTGTGTTATATTAGGTGACTTGGATTAAACTTCCAGCCTCCACAGACTATAGGAATTGCTGTTAGCTATACCCAATGGAATTGAATGAAGTGAAAACAAGCACTAGTTCTTGTGTTGGAGTTTTTGCTTTTCTGGAGATGAAATTTTGTTAGAAGACATCTGATTCTAAGGTGCAATTGGAGGAGCAGATCTGTGAATGAAAGCAATTTGAGAATACTCTCTTATTTGTGAATGCTCTGGCATGTGAAGATGAGGCAGTAAATTGCTGATACCAGGCCATGTCAATCTCTTGATTTTGAGCCTGTGTACTTCAATGTGTATGTCTCTGTACAAGAATGTAAACAAGAATCAGGCAGCTCCATTTTAATATACTTTCTAGAATATAGAACTGAAAAATTTCTGACATCTCTGTATAGAAGTAGCACTCACAAAAGAAGATTTGACTGCATAGAACAGGGGTTCTCAACCTTGGCAACTTTAAGACTTGTGGACTTCAACTCAGCCAGGAATTCTGGGAGTTGAAGACCACAAGTCTTAAAGTTGCCAAGGTTGAGAACCCCTGGCACAGAACATGTATGTTCTGCTGCTATAGCACACAAACAGATAGCTTCTGAAGAACAGTTTATAACAAATCTTATATGGAAAATAATAAGAATGGTCATGTTGTTTTAGACAACCAAATCCACTAAGTTCAATATCCTTCTTGTAGTAGCCAATCAGATACTTTGGGAAACTGAAACACAGGAGGTGAATTTGGAAGCCTAGTCACAATCAAACACATAATGTCTCTTGATATTGAAGGTTCTACTGAATTTTGTCCTATGTTGGCTTACAATTTTTGCTCTTCAGATTTAATGATACATCATATGTGCATATTCACTTCTGAGTATGAATACTCAATGGCCATCACTACTTATTGCAAATCTAACCAAAAAGTTCAAATTGGAATATGCTTAGTAGTTTCTACATTTAACCAAGAAAAATCAAATGCACAGGTATAAAATAAATGGTGCCTGGCTTAATAATAGTAAGCATGAGAAGGATCTTAGAGTCCTAGTGGAAAATCACTTAAATAAAAAAGCAAAAAAAAAAAGGCAACCTAAAGAGTCCTAGGTTGCATTAACAGAGGGATAGAATCAAGATCACGTGAAATGTTAATACCACTTTATAATGCCTTGGTAAGACCATATGTGGAATATTGCATCCAGTTTTGGTCACCAGGATATAAAGTGCAAAAAAGTGCAAAGAACAACAAAGAGGATTAGTGGACTGGAAGCTAAAAATATGAAGAATGGTTACAGGAATTTAATAAAAAGAAATAGGGGTGTCATGATAGTGGTGCTCCAATATTTAAGGGACTACTACATAGGAGTAGTTTTATTATTATTTTCCAAAGCACCTGAAGGCAAAACAAGAAGCAAAGGACGGAAACTAATCAAGGAGAGAAGCAACCTAGAAATAAGAAGACATTTTCCCGACAGTTAGAACAATTAATCAATAGAATGGCTTGCCTCCAGCAGTTGTGGGTGCTCCTGGAACCACCTTTTAAAGAAGAGATTGAACAACCATTTGTCTGGAATGGTAGTCTCCTGCCTGAGCAGGGGGTTGAAGTCCAAGGTCCTTTCCAACTCTGTTATTCTGTTATTTTCTCTCCAGTAGCTCTTTTGCTGCAAACTCTGTAAACTGTTCTTTCACTAAATTCTGGATATAACAATCTTTCCAAATATGTTTCAATGTATTAAGTGAGCTATGTATATCCTACTAATCTCAGTGGAACAGAATTAAGCATATATAATGTATGTTAAGTATTGGAATAAATGGAATTCCATCTTAATTTTACATGGAATGTGTTCATTATGTGGGAATATATCAAAAAAACCTACAGCCACATAGTAAACACTATGTGGCATGAACATATGTGTTAACTCTACTAATGGGATTTTCATGAATGACTTAGAGGCTTAGAGGCTGACGCACCTATTCAACCCCTTTTCTCAATGAAGGTGTACTCAGAGAGAAGGTGTAAAACTTTTTTTCTCTATCTGCAACAGTAAGGAGGAAATTCACTCTGTGGTGTTGATAGAGGAATATAACTCAGGCAGTTGAGGTACACATTCCTTTTTATGAATGCATTTGAAATTGTTCAGTGAGAGGACAAAACATTGAAGAATCATTTATTCTGCAACATCAGCAACAATTGTTTGAACAGTAAATAGCAACATACTTCTAGGAAAGGAAAGGAAAAGGAAGGAAAGTGGTTAGGAATACATGTAGTAAAATACAAATTAACCTTTTTTGTCTTTTTATTTATTTCTTTTATCAACAAGAATAAAATACAAAACAGGAAAGCAGAAAAAACAAACATTCAACACAAGAATGAAAATATTATGTACAAAAAAAATAAAAAATAAAGCCCCAAATGTCAAATAGATCTAACACTGAACATAAAAAATTCACCTTGGCTAGATACTAAAAGGTAAATAAAAAAGCCTGATATGTTCTCCTCCCTTTACACAATGTGTCTACAAATAGTCATAAGCTTTCCCATCCTTATTTACCAAAAATACTAGGTTAAATAAACAAATATTCCAGATGAGGAAGTCTCTGTCTAATAAACAAATTGACCCAACATCTAATCATAATATATATGTAAAAAAAGGAAAAAAAACAGTCAACTAGTTAGCCCAAACATTACGCTAATCTTCAGATATCTTTGTTAATTACCTATTATTGTATTTAACATGCAGAAAATCCACAAACGGCTTCCTGCTTCTTATAAAATTAGCCAATCTTCAAGGCCAGTTAATTTTGCCATCTCTGCTAATTCAGTCAGTTTTAAAAACCACTCTTCAACAGTCAGCATCTCTTTTCCTTGCCAATTTTAAATTAATGTCCTAGCATACTGTGCTTCTTAACAGTGGCAATCCCAGACCCAGTCAGGAAGAACTAAGACATCACATAAAAACTGAATTTGAATGTCTAAGATAACAATTTATATTTTTGCCATAAAAAGTATTAAACTGTCAGTTTATTTTTTCCATTAATAAAAATGTGAGATATACAAGTACTTGTGTTTTCTATCTCTGTAAAATATTCCACGATAACTGATCATGCTAGTGGATTCTTCCAACATGTGAAACCAAAACCAAAATACAATAAAGCTGTGATGTAATTGTAATGTGATGGGTTGTAAAAATCCATTATCATTGATGATATGTGAACCATATCTGTTTGTTAATATAAAAATTAATAATTAATATTCTGTCTCTTGTTTGGCTTTAATTTCATGAGAGTCCATCCTAATTAAGCCATTTTTCTAAGTCAATGATACATTTAACCAGTGCTTTTTTTCCTAAAAAGAAAAGATGCCAGAACTCACACATGTCATACAACCCGCCTTGCCTACCCTGCAAGGTTCCAGGTGCTGGAACTCCATTCTGGGCTTTCTATGAGAAAAAAAGCCCTGCATTTAACTATAATAATAGACAGAAACAATAGACCAATTATAGTTTATGACCAATCATATATAAAAATACGAAAAAATTCAAGCAGCATATGTTTAAATTCAGGAAAATATAAAGCAAAAGAGAACAAGAAGGAAAAATCATATTAATAAAGCGCCTAGTAATGGTGGCTTGTCAGAGGTTTTTACAATAGAGAAAGGTACTAGACAGGGTTGCCCACTATCACCGTTGCTGTTTGTCTTAACACTGGAAATATTGTTGATCAAAATTCGAGAGTCGCAGGAAATTAAAGGAATAGAAGTTAATAAAAAAGAGTATAAGTTAAGAGCTTTTGCGGATGACTTGGTCATCACTTTGTCGCAACCTACTTATTCTGTAGTAAAATTATTACAGTTGATTCATAATTATGGTTTGGTTTCGGGTTTTAAGATTAATGTTAATAAGACTAAAATTCTATCTAAAAATATGACGAGTCGGGAGAAGCAGACTTTGGTTAATTTGACGGGCTTTGAAATTGTTAATAAGGTAAAATATTTGGGGGTGATGTTATCTGTTTCTAATGCAAAATTATTTAAAAATAATTATGAAAGGTTGTGGGTTAGGGTACAGAGAGACTTGAAGAATTGGGAAAAGTTGCAATTATCCCTCATGGGAAGAATTGCAGTGATAAAAATGAATATTCTACCCAAGTTTCTCTTTTTGTTCCAAATGATACCGATTTTGAAGAATGAGATCAATTTAACTGAGTGGCAGAAAGGCCTTAATAAATTTATTTGGGCAGGGAAAAAGCCAAGGGTTAAGTTTAAAATTATGCAAGATTTCCGTGAGAGGGGAGGACTCAAGGTGCCGAATTTGAAATTATATTATGATGCGGTGGTTTTAACATTAGTTAGTGACTGGGTAAATTTGACAAATTCTGATATACTCCACTTAGAGGGATGGAATCTACTTTTTGGGTGGCATGCCTATTTAATATTTAATAAAAAAATGGATTGGGCTTTTAAATCTCATATCTTAAGAACTTCTTTACTTAGGATTTGGAGAAAATATTATAAAAGTGATTTCAAAGTACCATTATGGGCTATACCTTGGCATGCAATAGAAGGAATAAAAAGAGGGGTTAAAATGGATATGGTGTCTTATAGACAGTTACTTAAATGGGATGGACAAAACTGGCAGTTAAAATCACGGGAAGAGTTAGCACAAGAAAATATTATTTATTCTTGGTTCCAATATAGGCAATTATCAGATAGATGGAAGATGGACTGTAAGGTGGGTTTTCTCAGAGAAGATGAAAATCTTATTAAGCAAGTGAAGGATCAAAGACAAACCCACATTAAGAGAATTTATGGGGTTTTAGTTGAATTGGATTCAGAAACGGAACTAATTAAAGATTGTATGATTAGATGGGCGCAGAATTTTGGTGAGCCAGTTCCATTGGACACCTGGGAAACTATTTGGGTGAGAAATGTCAAATTTACACAAGCACAGAACTTAAGGGAGAATTTTTATAAAATGTTTTATAGATGGCACCTTGATCCACAAAAAATGTCTTTTATGTACCCTGACTTACAACCTAAATGTTGGAGATGTGGTTGTATGGACGCTACTTATTATCATATTTGGTGGTCGTGCAGAGAGATAAAAGCATTCTGGATTAAGATATGGTGGAATATCCAGAGAATTTTTAAAAGGAGGGTAAAATTTACTCCACAATTATTTTTGTTAGGTATAGTTATTGATTGTGATACAAAGGAGGTTATATTGATGTTAAATTTGATTACAGCTGCGAGGCTGTTAGTAGGACAATATTGGAAGAAGGAATCTTTGCCTACATTGCAGGAATGGTTTCTTAAAGTGTCTCATTTGGCGGAAATGGCAAAGATTTCGGCTTTCTTAAAGGGACAAACGCAAGAGAAATTTCTTGCTGTTTGGGATAAATGGATAAAATTCATACAATTTAAATTTGATATAAAAAATACTATATAGTTTTTTTCATAATTTTTAACTTTATATATATATATATATTCTATTTTATATTCTCTTTTTTTATAAATATAAATTTTTTTAACCTTTTTTTTAATTAAGCCTATATTCTGCTCTGGGAGGCCCTGGGGGGGGAAGGGGGGGTTTGGGTAGGGGTGGGGAAAGGGGGGTTTTGTTGGGTAATGTTTGTTTTTTATTTGTATATGTTGTTTTTTGTTTTTGTATTGTCTTTTATTTTCTGTAAAATTTATAAAACTTTTTAATAAAAAAAAAAAATAAAGCGCCTAGTTACCTTATATTTAAACATTACAGTTTTATTTACCCTTTTCCTTTATTGCCTGAATTTAACTTTGTCCCTATATGAGTAACTTGTTTCTGTGGCTGCATTGTACAGAACAAACCCTAGAAACCCACAGAAGCTGCTTGAACAGAAAACAAGAAGGAAGCATCAAACTCTATGTATCTTCTTTAAATAAAACTTGGTTTTGACAAAAATGATTTCAAGAGGCAGTTCAGAAAGTTGACAATTTCTCTCTCCTTTTTACTGGTTGCATCTACATTTGATGAAAGGACAGCACATTCCAATGAACCTTTGTAAATCATTACATTAATTAAACAACAGACTGGTTTCATTGCAAGCAACTCAGAAGAATTAAATAGAAAGAGAAGTTGTTACAAAGTTAATAACAGTTAGCTTACAGTTTTGTCTTTCACCTTTGTCAGGAGCAATTATTTTAGCTGAAAACCCAATATGCAATTGCAGACAGCAGAAGGAATTTTCATACAGTTTTCTCCTCAGTAATTTCAAGTGCTTATTCATCTTTCTTCATTAGTACTGAATCAAAAAGAGCGTTAAAATCAATGAAGGCTACATATAACACTCTGAATTTATTCATGTACATCTCCATCTCCATGCTGTAGAATTAAGTCTTGTTTCTGGTCAGAGTAAAGGTAAAGATAAAGTTTCCCCCTATTCAGTGTATCTGGCTTTAGACAGCGGTGCTCATTTCTGTTCCTTAGCCGAGGGATCAAGTGATGTCTGAAGACATTTCCACAGCCATGTGGCCAGCATGACTATACGCCAATGCATACGGAACGCTGTTACTTTCCCACTGAAGGGGAATCTACTCACATTTGCATGCTTTAGAACTAAATGAGCAGCAGCTGGGGCAAGTAATGGGAGCTCACCCCATCGTGCAAAGCTTGGCTCTTGAATCCAGGTTTTCTGGTGTTAAAAACACTGACCCTCCCTCAGGTCAGAGTAACCCAGCCAAAAATCTTTCATTCGTCTCCAGTATATTGCTGCACTCTGTCTACTGTAATCAAACAAGCTTCCAATATAAGCACCTTGCACATGTTTTATGGTTGACATACTGAAAATTAATTGGACATTAGTTTGATGGATCCAATTCATTTCTCTTCTTATAAATTGGGATGATAATAGCTAATGGTCACTATGCATCTAATAAAGTGAGTTGCAAATCACAAAAATTTATGCCTTTTAATAAAATGGGCTAGTTTGACAATGTGCTATCAGCTACTGATTTTTAGCTTCCAAAGAATAATATGGTTCACCTTCTGAAATGGTTATTCTGATAATGTAAATGATTCTTCCAAAGAGATATTAGATTCTGACAATTTCAAAATGAATTTACTGGCTTACATTATTATCTTTTGATCTCATTCTGTTTCCATTCATATAATACATTTGAGACTCACACCTGTGCACTCCAGAAAAAGATTTTTTCCTTAAAGTTCTCTCTCAATTACTATACTGAGTACAAAAACACCTAAGTTATTTAGTACAACAGGCAAAGCTTTTTTAAAAAATCTATCTGAGTTACAACAACAAAGCTTCTCTTATCATGTGAATTTATCTGCTATATCTTTATCTGATCTGGTGAAGTATATTGTTTGGACTCAGCCACTGTGCCTTTTACATTATATTTATGGTTCTGATATACATAGATTGATGCAGTCATATGCTATCCATATTATTAGGATAATAGGAAACTATTCATCTACTTCTGTATTGTTTACATTCTCCTTAACAATTCTCTGGTTTGGCTGGCCTACTTTGAGAAGCTGTGAATTCAACTGGCACCTTGGATACACTGGCTTTTTACTCTACAAGAATGGTATTTTCTATGGCATTTTCTATTACTTTTTTAATATCCATTTGCACTCTCTCATATGCAGAATATAAAAAGAAGCATATTACACTGAATTCAGCTATCACAGTATCACAATATATATTTCTTTTTACGACCCTGCAGTCCCTTAATTTGGGGTAGAGCCCAGGTGACTGGGTGAAGCTGACAGTTTTCTGGCCCTTCCTGACTCCTACATGGAGTTTGCAGCAGATATTTTTTTCTCTCTACCCTGAAAAAAAAAACATCTAGGACTGAACTCTCTAAGTGTGAGGCAAGCGTTTTCACCACTAGGCCACCACACTGCTCATTAGCTAACGCAATATCACAAAGTCTTGCATATTATGGAGGCCACCCTAGGTGCTTTAGTGAAATGTGTTTCCAATCAATGGGTAGAAGAAAGAGCACCAATATTTCTGTAGCAAAGAAGAACCAAAAAAAAACCATAATCAATAATTAATATAAAAGAAGGATCCTGTTTGCACAGTTATTTTTTTTTTAAAAAAAATGTGAAGTTATTGCTGTGTCTTCTAGAAAGTTGGCTTTCTTATCTTATCCAATAACACCACATAAAAAAATCCCAAACTATGGAGAAATATAATGTGTTTGATTTGTATATTCTGTCATCTAGTCATTATATTAAAGACTACACTATGATATCAGAGATAAAAGGACAATAACTGAATTTCATATTTTCACATTTTCAGAGCTTTCCACATGCTAACAGGGATGGGGCAGTGAAGAGGGGGGATGAGGAAGAAATGATATTTCAATGGGTGGGAGCTACATAGAAAAACAGGTTGTTGGGGCCCTGTCAAAAGCTCTTTAGCAAATAGTATTTGCAACATATACCTCCTGTTGGATATGATGAAATGATTAGATGTGATTAGGAAGAGATTAGGTCAGGGAAGAGAGATCCTGTATGCATGCGGTGTAGGATTTTAAAGGTTAAAAAAAGGACTTGGCTTACACCCAGAAGCAAATTGGCAGCAATGCAGCTCACTGAACAGAGGTGCCATTCTAGAAAAACACATAATTACTTATGCAGCTGCATTCTGCACCAGTTGAAATTTCTGAATATTCAAGAACAGCTGACCAGGGTGTGCATGACTATGGGCAGAGTATGAGTGAGTCTCTTCTCCCACAATATTAAATAGTACAAATTGCCACTGAAAGTTCCAGAAGATCCAAGAAAATATTCTACTGTTGCTGATCATTTACCATGATGTTCAAAAAAAGAAATAGCACTAAACTAAATGTTATAGTCCTGAATTAAGCCTATTGTTCCTGAGATCTGTAATTGCTTTTGTTTTTGTTTGTATATCTTCCTTAATGCCAATCTGTTAGCTGAAGAGGAAAAGGAAGGTATATAATTTAGATTATACCTAGGCATCTCATGTCTGATGGCTGGCTCCCAGTTTAATTATATTTTTAATAGTCCATCAAAATACTGTTTGGCAAAATATTCAGAAGCCAAATTGTGTAGGAAGAGACAGCACCTACAGATGGACATTTTTCTTTGCCAAAATTGACAACAGTACTGAACATTTGGAAGGGGAATGATGGCAGCACTGGTGAAGATTATATATAACCTCTGGTCTGTGTGCTGAAGTTGGCCTATTGGTAGGCTACAGACAGAATGAAAAATCTCTCTGTATCATTTTAATAACTTTTTGATAAACCTCTTTTCTATTCTTTGGTATACAGTAATTTCTGCAACGAGTATCTACATCCTGAAATATTCTGTTATGCAATTTCATTTAGATTATGTAAAACATAAATCAAGTGAGCCAATAATATATTTTTAAAATTGACTACTTGGTCATATATTTCACTGCCTTTCAAATTATCTTATTTTTGGGACAAAATAACTTATTTCCTGTATGAAAAATAAACCATTACGTAGTTTAAAAATAGACATCCAGTGATATCCCAGGAACTTTCTGCTTTCTTCAAAATAATGAAGCAGCATTTTAGCAATGTATCTGTAATTGATGTGGCAACCTCTGTTATCTAGTTTTCATTATCCTGAATCTCCTCCCCCAGCAGATGCTACTGGCAATGTTTCTAATCTGATTGTAAAAAGCATGTATTCCCATGACATCTTGAAGAACGTTCTGTAATATAGTTTTTATTGTGTGTCATACTTATTTTCCAATGTGTAGAATCAAGGGAATGATGCATGATGCATGATTTTCCAAATTGAAACCTCATACTTGGATCATATCTTTACTAGACCCATTCAAAATGATACCAAGGAATGTGCAAATTTTGAACTGAATTTTCTAGAAATTTACTCAGGCAGAAGAAGAAAAAACCCTTTGAGGCCAGAAGTTACAACCATGAAATTGTAACTGAAAACTCATGTGAGTGTTTTGAAACTAAGAATATTTGCTTGTGGTAAGTATAATCAGTATTGTACCAATTTCATCTAAATTTTTGGGGCTTTCTCTGACTTGTAAATATAAAACTTATTGGTCCTTAATCTGTTCCTAATTGCAGGTTCCTGACCTGAAAGAAAATGAAGAAAACAAAATATCATCTTTTCATTAAAAAAACTGGATGGAAAATGTCAGGACTTCACTAATTTTGTTTTTCTGTATTTTTGTTTCTGATGGATCAATAAGTTATAATTTCTAATTTTAAAAAACATTTACTATTAATACATTGTAATAAAAGAGAAAGATACACCCAATTGAATGCAGAATTCCAGAGAATAGCTAGAAGAGATAAGAATGCCCTCTTAAATGAACAGTGCAAAGAAATAGAAGAAAACAATAGAATAGGGAGAACCAGAGAGCTCTTCAAGAAAATTGGAGATATGAAGGGAACGTTTCATGCAAAGATGGGCATGATAAAGGACCAAAATGGCAGGGACCTAACAGAGGCAGAAGAGATTAAGAAGAGGTGGCAAAACTATACAGAAGAACTATACAAAAACAAATTTAACGTCCCAGATAACCATGATGGGGTGGTCACTGACCTCGAGCCTAGAATGTGAAGTGAAATGGGCCTTAGAAAATCTGAGCAACAACAAAGCTACTGGAGGTGAAAGTATTCCAGTTGAGCTATTCAAAATCTTAAAAGACGATGCAGTAAAAGTGCTACACTCAATTTGCCAGCAAATTTGGAAAACTCAACAGTGGCCACAGGATTGGAAAAGGTCAGTTTACATTCCAATTCCATAAGGCGATGCCAAAGAATGTTCAAACGATCGCATCATTGCACTCATTTCACATGCTAGTAAAGTTATGCTTAAAATCCTACAAGCTAGACTCCAACAGTATGTGGATCAAGAACTACCAGACGTACAGGCAGGATTTCGAAGAGGCAGAGAAACTAGAGATCAAATTGCCAACATATGTTGGACATGGAGAAAACTAGGGAGTTCCAGAAAAACATCTACCTCTGCTTCATTGACTATGCTAAAGCCTTTGATTGTGTGGATCACAACAAATTGTGGCAAGTTCTTAAAAAGATGGGAGTACCAGACCATCTTATTTGTCTCCTGAGAAACCTATATGCAGGTCAAGAAGCAACAGTGAGAACTGGACAAGGAACCACTGATTGGTTCAAAATTGGAAAAGGAGTCCGGCAAGGCTGTATACTGTCGCCCTGCCTATTTAACTTATATGCAGAGCACATTATGAGAAACGCAGGGCTAGATGAATCAAAAGTTGGAATTAAAATTGCCAGGAGAAATATCAACAACCTAAGATATGCAGATGATACCACTCTAATGGCAGAAAGTGAAGAGGAACTAAAGAGCCTCTTGATGCGGGTGAAGAAGGAGAGTGCAAAAGTTGCCTTGAAACACAATATTAAGAAAACCAAAATCATGGCATCCGGCCCTCTCAATTCCTGGAAAATAGATGGGGAAGAAACATTTTATTTTTCTGGGCTCCAAGATCACCACAGATGGGGACTGCAGCCAAGAAATTAAAAGACGCTTGCTCCTGGGGAGGAAAGCTATGGCAAATCTAGACAGCATACTAAAAAGCAGAAACATCGCCTTGCCAACAAAAGTGCGAATAGTCAAGGCCATGGTTTTTCCAGTTGCAATGTATGGCTGTGAAAGTTGGACCATAAGAAAGGCGGAGTGACAAAGAATTGAGGCCTTTGAACTATGGTGGTGAAGAAGACTCCTGCGAGTCCCTTGGACTGCAAGGCGTTCAAACCGGTCAGTCCTAGAAGTATCAACTCCGACTGCTCCTTAAAAGGCCAGATCCAGAACTTGAAACTCAAATACTTTGGCCACCTAATAAGAAGGAAGGACTCACTGGAGAAGGGCCTAATGCTGGGAAGATTGAGGGCAATAGAAGAATGGGACGACAGAGAATAAGGTGGCTGGATGGAGTCACTGAAGCAGTAGGCATGAGCTTAAATGGACTCCACAAGATGGTAGAGGCCAGGAAGACCTGGAGGAATGTTGTCCATAGGGTCGCGATGGGTCAGACACGACTTTGCAATTAACAACAACAACAAATAAACACACAGATGGGGGGGGAAGCTAACTCCCTTGCCATTTAGAAAAAATAAAATGATTTTGTAAAAATTATTTTGTCCTTGGTATTCTAAATGTCTGACTTGATTAATGTCTATTGAGTAGCATTTACTTGAAGAGGATGATGGAAATTCTACCACAGATATCATATGCTGATCAATTTATAATGCATCTTTGTTTTCAAAGAAGTGATATAAGGCAATATAATTTCTCTGAAGCTATTTACAGCATTTTAAAAATTACTTTTCAGTCACTGACACTGAATACTAATGCACTTAGTCTGTGACATGAAGAGTATATCTGAAAAATTATAGAAAAGATATACAATGGCTAAGTCAAAGAGGGCACAGAAATCAAAATGGGAAATATTTCACAACAACAAGGATGGAAACATAACTGATGTATAATGAAAAGTGCCTGCTTAAATAAAGAAAGCTTGTGAGAGCTTTTGAAGACTACTTTATCCAAAATATAAAAGCAATGCTTCTAGGGATTAGCATAGCAAAAAGGATAGCTATGTCATATATATGTTTATTATAACTATTTATTTTTCACTTTATAATAAATTTTAATTAATGAGTTAATTTAAATAATACTTTAATCCTGGCTCCATGATGCAGTACAGCTACACCTTCCATGAAAGTCTGAAATGTTGTAAATGTTCTTCCTTTCAGAAAAGTTTGTTCTAAAAGTTTCTCAGTATTTTACTTATTTTGGTCAAATAACACTGCAGAACAAAAGGCCCTGTTTGAAAGAAGGGAGTCCTGGATGACAATGATTTATTATATGATCCTAAAACTAGAAAGAACCTGGAAAGCTAATGAAAAGAGACTCTGTTTGCAGTTGGAAATTAAATACTTGTTTACGTGAAACATGAAAGATTCCATGCTACTTCATCTATCACTTTATATCCACATCCACTTTGAAAGGATCTCTTGTAATCCTCTTGTAAAGTGGCTGAAACTTGCTACAAATGTATTTTATTCACTTACACAAAAACCCAGGAGATATAAACATTATCTTAAATAGCATATGCAAATTAAAATTCATTACTACTAAGAATCGTTTTTATAATAATGCATTCACTACCTGAGCAGAAATGCTACTTACAAAGAGAATGTTAGATGGCAAGGTCACAATAATTGCCAAAGTATGTAGAATATAAATAGCATTTAAAACAATTTATATGCCACTGAGGCATTTAATTGCAATTGGAGTGTGTTCTTTTTGTCTAATAATTATTGCTATTACATGAAGCTGTTCTATTGCCCAATTCATTTCTGACCTTCTAAATGAAATAATCTAATATTATCTCTTCAGTAATTTAGAACACCAAGGACAGCATTGCATTTTACTAAATCATTTTATTTCTTCTAAGCAAAGGAATTAGCTTTCCCTTAAAACAAACAAACAAACACACAAACAAAGCTGTAACACTGTTGAGCTAATGGCATTCCAATGGCTTTTCTAATTATAATGCCATCAATCTCAAAACTACAGTCCAGTGGCTTATCTTTTCCAAACTGAATTTCCTTTTAAGTAGTTGACGGTTTTTTAATTCTTGTTTTTTACATTGTGTATAATACAACTGAAGGAAGTTTACTTACTACCAGTCATTTAATGAAGATACTAAAAATGATTTCTTACCAAGAAATCATTCATTTGATATTCAAAATATTTTATTTGTACATTTGACTTTTTCCTAAGTAATGTATAAAAGATTTAATTACTGAGAGACAGCTGAGGATACACTGCCATTATTATTATTATTACACTAATAGTAGTACTTAATAACAATAATATTTGTCTTTACTATTTTTCTTTACTGGCATTTCTAATCTATCAGATACTAAATTTGTTGCTATCATCAACACCAGTGTTTCTTGAACTTTTTGGATCTTTCCCCACTTTTAAAAATTATGGAGCACTCTAAAAGAGCTTTCAAAAGAATTATTACATTTATTGTTTTAAAAAAAATCAAAATTAAAAATATTCATAGAATACTTATGTATTGAATTATGTATAAATAATAGTATTAAACTCATGAAATATTTACAGAAAATAAATATTAAAAAAACAAAAATATGTGACATTGCTTTAAATTTTTGCAAATATCTTCAATATCTGGCAAATAACTTTATCATCATTATTATTTTATTATATGAACTTCTGAGAGGACCTCTAGACCGTGGTCTAGAATATTAGGAATCCCACCAAATTCTGTTTCATCTGGAAATTTAATAAGTATCCCCTCCCCCTGTTCATTCTGGTCATTAATAGAAATGTTGAAGAATGCCAGACCCAATTAAAAGCAGAGGCTCAGGAGACTTCCTGTTGCCTTTCTCCAGAATTCATCCTTAGCTCCTCATTAATTTAAAATCCTTCATCAAACAACAAGGTTGATTGCTAGCTTGGGAGAAAAAACCAGGGGGTGGCATACAGGAGTTCATGTGTTCACCAATTGTGACTTTCCCAGACAACCAATTATGGTTGTAAAATGAGAACTACCTATAATTTATGTAGATACAGTGAGTTGGTGCTATTTCTTATATTCTAAGGCAATTTTGTATATTCCATGGGATAATTGTTGTCAGCATTACCTTACAACATGTGTGAGTTATGTTTATTTGGAAGCTGGGGTAAATTTGCCTGTTTCCCCCCTCTAGTTTAACAATAACCAGGACATGTGCTCTTTTGGGTAGCAATATATTATTCTGGATGGAAAATTCTGGTGAGATGAACACAAGTGAACATATTTTAAAATTGCCAAAGACAAAAAAACACTTGTCTATTGATAAATACAATGTAATGTTGAATTGACTAGACTAGATGTAAATAATCAGCCCTTGATCTTTGTTGAATCCATTTCTCTGACCAGAGATGATAGAAACTATGGTCAAAACATCTGGAGGGTAAAGATAAGCAGGGCTGGACCTTGTGGTTCTGGGGACACAGAAAGACGGGGTCCGTCTTTCGTGTCTGAATTCGCTCTGCTATTGGACCCTGGAAAGGGTTGAAAGTTGTCCCTTAGAGATGATGAGCAAGGAGGTGACCCTTGTTTGCTTGTGGGAGGGCGGTGGCCCTTCTGTTTGATCCGGGGAAGCCCTCCAAACTGTGGGAGAAGGACAGGCCATATTAATATGGCTGGTCACAAAGCTGCTGACAGCTGAAGTCAAAAGCACCACCAAGCAACTTTCAAGCAACGTGGATGAAACTGGGTGAGACCTGATCCTCTCTTTAAGATTCTAAGTTTTGTTTCCTGAAAAAGCTGCCCAAAGCATTTTTCCCCTGTGAAGAGAGAGGGAAGGGAATTTTTACCCCACCCTCTAAGAAAAGCGGTGACTAACTACCCAGTAGAAACAGAGCAACCATAAGATTAATTTTAATCTAATTGGATATATATTATTTTGAAACTTGGGGACTAAAAGTGTTCTTTTTCTTATTGGAGACTTTTGTTTTTGTTTCGTTTTTTTAAAAAATAAGACTTGAAAAGCCACCATATAAGTTTTGGACTTAAAAAGCTATAAAATGGCGTTGGTGACATCTTGTGGCGAATTATGCTATTATAATTTGTTATTGGCTAAAACAGCGGTTCTCAACCTATGGGTCGCGACCCCATTTGGGGTCGATCGAACATTTCATGGGGGTCGCCAAGCAAGGCTGTCCACCATTTTTTCCCCTTTTCCGGTGGGTGCCTTACCTTCCTTGGGCTGGGCCAGCTGGTGGCCCAGCCGGTGGTCAGCCTGCTCCATCTCTGCTGCTTGCCAGGTACGCCTCAGCCAGCGCAGGGGGCGGCACCATGCATGCGTGGCGCTCCCAGGCAGGGAAAGTCCTCGACTTATGACCGGTTGGGTAGTCCTTGACTTGTGACCGGTTTAGTCCTCGACTTACGACCGGTTTAGTCCTTGACTTACGATCGGTTGGGGGTCACAGCATTAAAAAGGCTGAGAACCACTGGCCTAAAAGAAACCTCGCTTGAAGCCCAGACTACAGATAAAATTTGTTTGGCCTTGACAGCTACCACCTTTGAAAAGCCCAGCTGCAAAGAAGGGATTTCTGGGCTGCTTATCTGTATGGCAGGGATGATGTACTGTTTTGGAAGCTGGCCTGCTTGAACTATGAATGTAAACTTTTACTGGCTCTCAGAGCTATGCTTGGGGAACTACTTTCCTATTTCCTTGCATGCGAAGCATATATTATTACACAAGATGATGGAACACCTTGGATTATAAACTCTTACTTGATAAACAATTTCTATTATAAAGACTATAAAACACGAAATAGATGTTCCATACCCAGCTACAAAAGACAAAAAAATATTTTTAATGTTTGATTCTAAAGTCTTCAGCTTAACATACTATGAAGAAAATATGGATGAAGGTCAGGAAAAAAATCCTTTCCATGTTGAAATCAATACACAAAACTATTATTTCAGCTTGTGATAAAATAAGAAGCAACACAAAGAAACAAGGTTCTAGCTTAAATATACAAACCCAGATATTGATTACAAGCAAAAAAATAACAACGCAGAAACAAAAGGAAAATTGGAACAACTAAATGCTAAGACAGAGAACCCAACTGACCAACTGAAAAATCAGAAAATGGAGTGACAATATTGAAAATGGAAAAGACTTTTCACAAATCAAGAAATCAGAATATATTTGAGGAAAAGGAAGAAGAACAGATTGAATGGAAGATAAAGCTATCAGGACAATTATGGAAAATTGGAGTAACATGGAGGTGGTTTAATGAATACCAATGGCTTGTACTTCCAAAAAAACCTCAGCCAAATGGTCTTTCTTATTCCTCTAGTTTTATATATATTATTTGGGAGAACTATTTCATGATTCAAAGGCACTGACATGGAAGGTTAGCTGGCAAAGGAAGAAAGCCAGAGTAAGGCTGAAGAAAATAATGGCTTTGACTTATTAGAAGGGATATTATATTAGATGATTGAATATAGTGGAAAATAGATAAGTTTTAGAAAATAGAGTAGCATTGTAATTAAATAGATAAGGTCTATAACTAGAATATTAGACTTTGGTATAAAAAGGGGAAAAAGGTGAAGTTGAAATAAGGGAAGCTTTTGGTCACCTAAACATAAAGTACTTGGAAATCATAAATAATAATGTTTTCTTGAATATTGATGGGAAATTAAAGTTTGGGGGGGAAGCAATAATAGAATATTGTTCATACAAGAATATTAAGTGGAAACGCAATTAAGATATGTATAGGCTAAAAATTATCGATAAATGTAACAAAGATGTTTCTACTTAGTTGAAAATAGTTGTGTTTGCCCAATATGAGATAACAGATATTATTGGAATGAGAGAGGAAGTATTTGATATTCTAATATTAGACTTAAACTAAAAAATTATGTATATTACTGAATTATTGGTTAACCCAGACAACAACTATAATTATTTTGATTTATTAGAGGGGATACTGTATTATCAATTAGATGGTTGAACATGGTGGAAAATAGATAACTTTTAGAAAACAGAGCAATATTATAATCAAATAGATAAGATGTGTAACCAGAATATTAGACTTTGGTATGAAAAGGGAAAAAGGGAGAAGTTGAGGTAAGGGAAACCTTTGGTCACCTAAACATAAAATACTTGGAAATCATATATAATAGTGTTACTTTGAATATTGATGGGAAATTAAAGCCTGGGGAGGGGAAGCAATAACAGGACATTGATTGTATACAAGGATTAAGTGCAAACACAATTAAGATATGTATAAGCTAAAACTTATTGATAACTGTAACAAAGATGTTTTTATTTCATTGATAACAATAAGCTAGCCCAATATGAGATAACAGATATTGATGGAAAAAGAGAGGAAATATTTGATGTTGTAACATGAGATTTATACTAAAGATTTATGTACACTATTGAACTATTGATTAACCCAGTCATCACATTACTTTTTAAATATCCAATTGCAAAATGAGAAAATCAATAAAATATTATATAATTTGGTATTTGCAATTAGATGTCATGTTAAATGATCTACTACAAAAAAGCCAAACTCTATAGACATGACCTTGATCGAAATTCATGTAATTCTTCATGCTGCATAAACATACTACACATTCTAATACAAAATTTTTGTACCCAACCCAGCATTAGTCACATTTATTATAGTCATGATTTACAGTTTGATATTCAAATCCTGAAGAAGCCTTAGTCAAAAATGAGCTTCAAAACTTAACATAATGCCGGCTTAATCTTTGCATTTACTATTTATTTTCTTTTCCTACAGACAGAACAGCTTGCTACCTTGTGGGTCCTTTTTGTTGTGATAGTTGTTGGGAATGCAGTTGTTTTGGTCTCCACCTGGAAAAGGAAGAGAAAATCCAGGATGACTTTTTTTGTTACTCAACTAGCTATAACAGGTAATGTTATGCCAGAAAGATAACATTGTTGCATCTAATGCAAGCTAAAACTAATTTACATGTACAATTGCTAAATTGGTTTTGATTCCATTTTTGAGGTTTGGGGGCTTTAAGTCATCAATTATACTTGTTATTTTGATCCATCCTGGACACTTTGGAGATGATTTTTGGGGAAGAAAGATTGGAAAATCAATAGGCAAAATGGGTATCTGGCTCTGTAAAGACTTTAAAACTCAGTATTGCTGCTTAACTGGTCAAACCTGGAAAATTGTGTCTGCTTCTGGAAGGAAAAATGAATTAAGAGGTACAATTATGGGTACTTTAGCTTCACATAGATTTAACACCATCATTTAACTTCTTAATTGTCATGGAACAATTATTGGAATGGATTTTTTCAGAAATACAATCTGGGGTATTTAGGTACTATAATGTTATGATATGATATGATATGATATGATATTTTGATTGCTACTCTGCAAGGCGTCACCTATAAAAGCATGAAATCTCTTTATTGCCATTTGTCATTCTCTTCCTGGTCTGTCTAATTGTCTTTTCAAGTACACTAAGGTAACTTGTAGCTATGCTAATTGGAAATAGCCCTAATATATTAAGAGTGTCTGCTGAACAGCAGATTTCTCAGGCATGACTAAGGAAACTTGAACAAATCTTCTTGCATCTGTTCAAAATATCATTTGAATCTTTATCCTCTGTGAAGATAGCATATATGTTGTCAAACCTACAAAATTACTTTGGTTACAGCTATCTTTCTTCATTTTTCTGCTTGCCACAGCTATGGGGAGGAGGGAAGATGCATTCTTCTATTTAAGTCAAAACAATAACAAAGCCAAATTGCTCAAGTGTTTGGCTAGAAGATAGTCAAGCATCTACAGCAATTGGTGTACATAAAACAACAGCAAGGGGTAATTTGTAAAACAAACCAATTTTCTGGAGGCATTCAACATTTGCCTTTAAGGTTTTTTCTATTCTGATTGTATGTATCCCTTTATCCAGAGTCAAGTCACAGCCTCTCAACAATCAGTCTTTCATCTGGAAGAATGTATGCCATACATAATCCAATCTTTTATAAATAAACTTATAAAATTCTCCAATGTCACATGTTTGAGAATGGGAAAAAACTGTCCCTGTGTCTAGTTGTTTTGGCATTCAGTGCCCTAGAGTAGTGTCCTTAGGGAAGAAGTTGAAACAGTTTATCTCCAGAATGTGAGGAGTTTATAGTTATTTTCTCAGCCCTCCTTCTGACCCACATAATATTAAGAAATAAGATATTCTTATTATATAGTGTACAAACTATGACTAGCTGTTAGTTTATCTCACTCAGAAAATATTAATAAGAGTATTTGATCTGGATTGAAAAGGGGGCATGGATGAAAGCTCTTCTCTGATATCCATATCAGCCCTGATAGGCTAAGAAACCTAATTTCAAAAACTTCATTGGTCATTGAAGCTCACCAGTTGGTCAAAACATTACTGTTCTGAATGTACTTGTTATGTCCTGGGCCTTTGATTGATAGAGCAGATGCAGGAAGCTGTAGAGAGACCCAGACAGACCACATGGCTGCTCAGGCCAGACAGGCTATCTCCACCTATTGCGCATGCGCAAAGTGGGAAAAATACATTTCATTTATTGGTTGAAGCTGTTCCCTGCAAAAAGCATAAAAGCGACCCACACCATTTTGTGTTGATGTCAAATTGCAGGGGGTCCCCTTAACGATGGAGCTGGATATGGGTTCAGCTCTGTCAATCATTTCCCAGAACATCTTCAAGCAGATCTGCTGTAGAAGCGGCCAGAGAGTTAAACTCAGGCCGTCGAATCTTATCTTAACAGACTTCCAGAATTCCCGAGTCAGTGTGAAAGGGGAGGCCATGCTCAGGGTTTCTGGACAATTGTTGTGGTTGAGGGTGACCGCACGAGTCTAATCAGACTCGATTGGTTTGAGGCACTTGGGATTCAAGTAACTGGGCTACACAGCTTGCAAACGGCAGGCTTTGTGGAAGTTTGCAAGGAGTTTGCTGATGTGTTCAGCCCAGAGCTAGGGTCGTACAAGGGGCCTCCCATTTGCGGTTAGATCCCTCCATTGCACCGATTAGGATTAAGCCTCATCAGGTGCCTTTTGCACTTAAGCAAAAGATTAATGCTGAGCTGGATAAACTGCTATAGCAAGATATTTTGGAACCTGTGGATAGCAGTCCATGGGAAACACCCATAGTCACGCCACTCAAGGCCAATGGGGAAGTCCGCATTTGTGCTGACTATAAGTGCATGCTAAACAAAGCGTTACAGTGCCTGTGGTGAGCCACATTTTGGGCTCACTTAAAGGAAACCGAGTTTTCGCCAAACTCGATTTGGCTCAGGCCTTTCAACAGCTACCGGTTGATGATGCAACAGCTGAGGCCCAGAGGATCGTAACGCACCAGGGAGCTTTCAAAGCCAGAAGACTGCAGTTCGGGGTTAACATAGCCTCTGGCATTTTCCAAAGCATATTGGAGCGAACTCTCCATAACATTCAGGGAGTTTGTACATATTTTGATGATGTCCTCAATCACTCGAAATCCTGGCTGAAAGGCTTCGGTCCATCTTGCTGCATTTCCACGCAGTGGGGCTGAAACTTAAGCAGGAAAAATGCAAAATTGGAGTAACTTCCACTGAATTCCTGGAACTTTGCATAGATGCCGAAGGCATCCATCCCGCTGAATCTAAGCTCAAAGCGATTCAGCAGGCCCCAAGTCCCAAGTCGAAGAGCGAGCTTAAAACCTTCCTTGGGCTTCTAAATTTTTACCATTCTTTCTTCCCTCACAAGGCTGCAGTGGCAGAGCCGTTACATTAGCTCTTGGACAAACAGGCTCCATGGAAGTGGACACAAGTCCACAAAAGGAGCTTCGCTGAGGTCAAGGCATTGTTGTCTTCAAATGCTGTTGTTGCTCATTTCAATGAGCAGCTGCCGGTGTGTATAGCCTGTGATGCATCCCCTTATGGGATCGGGGCTGTCCTAAGTCACCTCAAGACTGATGGGACACAAGTTCCTGTAGCCTACTATTCAAGAACTCTGTCTTCTGCTGAACATAATTACGCACAGATAGAGAGAGAAGCTATGATGACCCAGGGCCCCGAACAGAGGCAAAGCAATTAGCTGGTCAGAATAATTGTCTTTGTAAGCACTGTCAACGTTCACTCAACAGCCCCACATATGCTGGCACAAGTTCAATAAAATAGTCACCAGAGTTAAACAGTTCTTTAAAGTAAAACAGATAACAAACAAAGTATGATCTTTTCAATGTCCAGCTTGCCTGTAACCTGAAAACTGCAAAACTGAAGACAGCAAGGAAAATTCAGCAGGAAACAAACTTGATCCAAAATACAAAGAGTCCAGGTACAAGAGCTCACATCACAAGAGTTCACATTTGTTCCCAGCAAATGCCCCACCCCACAGCGTCTCCTTAAATCCCTACTCCCCAGGTGTGCCTTGTGAAGTGGGGCGTGATGTTCTCCTCCCGAGCAAATGAGCCTGCCTCCATTGTTCCCTCCTCCTCTCTGCTCTTCTTGCTCTGGGATCAGGTGGGGAGGGGCTTACTCCTCGCCTGAACTCTGCCTTCCCTGTTCCAAACTTGAAGGGCCCTGGCCTGCTTCAGTCTCCCCACAGTCCTCCAAAGCCACAGACATCACATCCTGGGCTTCAACAGGGAACTCCATGTCGTCCTCAGAGTCAGGCTCGGATGGAGGCATGACAGAAGCCTTGGCCATAGTGGCTGACCTTTTTGTATGGTTGCCACTTCACTGTCTTTATAGACCACAAGCCACTGCTGGGGTTGTTCACAATGAAACAAGCAAACCCCACACATAATTTTTCCTAGAATGTTGAGGTGGTCAATTTTCCTTTCTGCATATGACTACTCCCTGGTTCACAAACCAGGCAAAGAAATGGGCCATGCAGATGGTCTTAGTAGGTTGTCTCTACAGCTTGTAGAATCAGATCCTGCTCCAGCTAACCACATCCTTGCTATCCAGGATTTGCCTGAGTCTGCAAATCCTCAATGCAGGGGATGTGGCTGCAGAAACAGCCATTGATCACACACTAACACACATGTTGAACTTGGTATTGTCAGGATGGCCTGACATATGTCCTGGCACCAATTTCCAGAGTTTCTGGAAAAGGAAGCATGAGCTATCCACCTTTAAGGGTTGTGTTCTGTGGGGTAGCAGGGTAGTGATCCCAATCTCATTGAGAACTAGAGTCTTGCAGTCTCTGCATGAGGGACATCTGGGAATAGTCCGGTTGAAGGCGCTTGCACACAGCTATCTCTGGTGGCCTGGGCTGGATAAGGAGATTGAGACCCAGGTTCAGGGGTGCCACATTTGCCAATAGTCCAGGCCTGAAATGCCCCAAGCTCCTGTACACAGGTGGGAGGATACACATGCTCCTTGGTCGAGGGTTCATATCGACTACGCTGTTCCCTTTCAGGGGCAGTTCTTTCTCATTACTGTGGATAGTCACTCTAAATGGCTAGAGGTTGTTCCAGTGTCCACCACGACTACTGCTAGGACCATCCAAGTGCTGAGAGGGATCTTTGCCTCTCATGGACTGCCAGATATCCTTGTCTCCGACAACGGGCCTCAATTCACCTCTTCAGAGTTCCAGGCTTTCCTGCAAGCCAACATGTTTTGTCATGCTACTCTGGCACCCTTTCATCTGGCTTCCAATGGCCAAGCTGAGAGCATTGAAGAGGCTCACTCATGGGAGCTGGCATCACAGGTTAGCTGATTTTCTCCTTTGTCACTGCACCACACCTTGCACAGCTACAGGCAAGAACCCAGCTGAACTCCGCTGTGGTCACCGTCTCATTATCAAACTGGACAGGTTGTACCCAGACCAGGTGGCTTCACAGGTATCACAGCCATGGGCACTGAGAAGACTACAGATGGATGATCCAGTTTGGACAAGGAACTATGGAGCTGGACATCTCTGGGTGACAGCAGTGGTCTGTAAGGTCACTGGGCCACTGTTATAAGAAATGGCCTTGGACGATGGTCGCATGCTGTGTCGCCACATTGACCAGCTGCAATGGAGGCTACCTAGTCCCCTTCCACTCCTGCCTTTGTTCTCAGCGGGGAGGAGGACCACAATCATGTTCGTGGATCTCAGTCTTTCTGCGAAAGCAGAGGTCTGCACTCTGCAAATAGTGGTTTTGCCAACGAGGTGGTTCCTGACTGCCACTGGGTCCATGGGACATTACACGCAACCGGCTCTTCATGCCACTCCTACTACAGGCCTTGTGCCTATGGGACAATGTTCCCAATAGGGGTCTCTCATGGGCCTGGGGAATTCCACGCCACCAAGGAACTCTGGTCTGGGCTTACCAGAAAGAGCAGCCAAAGTCAAATGGACAAAGGGTTGGGCTTACCGGACCAGGCCAGTCAGCAAGATGCGGGTTCGCCTGTATCAATTGGGCCTCAAAGTCCCAATCTGCCGAGCCTGGCAGGTGAGCTTGCAGATCGGACACTTGCAGCAGCTCCGAGATGCTTGGAGCAGGTCAGAGGCCCTCCAAAATTCTTAAAAGATTATGTAAGGTTCCTGTCTCTAAGCAGGCAGGCCTAGTATTCTCTAGAAATAAGGACATGCTTAAAAGAGTGACTTGTAGTAGTTAAAAATAGTAATGTATGTTTTTAAAACTAAGAGTGGAGGGGTGTTATGTCCTGGGCCTGTGATTGACAGAATAGGTGCTGGAAGCTGCAGAGCGACCCAGGCAGACCATGTGGCTGCCCGGGCCAGACAGGCTGTCTCCAACCTATTGCGCAACGCGGGAAAAATACGTTGCATTTATTGGTTGAAGCTGTTCCCTGCAAAAGGTATAAAAGGGATCTGCACCTTTTTGTGTTGGTTTTGTTGAAGCTTAAATAAAGAAGCAACTTTTGTTACACCTGCCTTGTCTCAATGCCTTACCAACACACAGAACAGAACAGTACTGTTCTGAATCCAATCCAGAAGTAAATGTAGTGAAGGATAAGAACATATCAAACAAATGTGTCTATAAATCTATAATATAGATCAATCAATATTTAAGAGGATCTTTCTTTGGATTAAATTACTTTTAAAAATCAGGATCTATCGATCTATCAGTAGTGAGGTTTTTTTGCTTGTTTATTTGTAGCAATAGTCCATTGTGAGATGGCAGACAGATATTTTGGTCTTGTAACATATTAAAAAAACAATAAAAAATTGCAACTCTTTCTACCATTTCATTTATAAAGACTACCTTTTTAACCTGAGTTAAGGCAGCATTATAAATAAAATTCTTTAGGAATGAAGTTATTTTTAAAGTATCTTGTACCTTGCTTTATCCTAAGAGGACATTCCTCTAGCATAATTTGGTGTCCTAACTCTAATATATTTTCTTGAACCTTAGCCAGATTTCAACAACTGTCTCTTCTCCTGCTCTTCCAATAAAATAATTGTAGCTTGGATTGTTGTCCTCATTTTTCTTTTTACACTGTGTGGGCCTAAATTCAGGGTAGAGCTGGGTTGACTGAATGGAACTGAGTGTTTTTGCTGGCTTGGCTGGAGGCTCTTCCTAATGCCTATGTGGCGTTTGCAGTAGATACTTTTTTTTTGTTTATGCTCTAAAGAGAAACATCTGCCGGTACCTAGCATTGAACTCTCGACCTTCAGAGTGGGAGAAAAGCATCTCCACCACTAGGCCACCACACCACTCAATTACTATCTTCATTCAATCCTTAATTATAGTAAAGAACCAAAAAAGACAAAACTGTTTCAGAGAATGGCTGGTGTTTGTTCTACACTGTACTATATTTAATTGCTTTTTGTAACCACAAAAATGGTTGCAAATGGAACTATTTTGAGTAGCATATGCAAGTTAGTTTCAAGTAAGTGTTTCCCAAACTGTGCCAATTTAAATAATCTCTAGACATGCAATTTTAATACAGGGATAGTTTTACCTCCAATTATTGATTTGTAGATTAAAATGACTGATCACTTTGTTCTATGACATTAAACATGACTGAGCTCTTAAAAATTCTAAGATGAAAGGTGAAAGGATAATCATGAAAAAATAAGGATTGGATCACTTTTCCTTTGAAAGCCAATATTGTTCTTCAATTAATTTCTGAACACTTTTTGTTTTATGTGGAGATAGATTCTGAAGAACATTGTTCTAATCGGTGCTTTTTTTCTAAAAAAAGAAAAAAAAAAAGGTGCCGGAACTCACACACATCATACAACCAGCCTTGCCTACCCTACAAGGTTCCATCCAAAAAAGGTGCCAGAACTCCGTTCTGGGCATTCTATGAGAAAAAAAAAAGCCCTGGTTCTAATACAGTTTGCACTGTTAGAAAAGGCAGCTTTTAAAAATAAATTGAATAAAAAATGTAGCAAAAAACTGGCAAATGATTCATGAGCCATTCTTTAGCTTAAAACTACTCTTCATGACAAAAACAGACCAGAGCAGTTGATCAGCGTGATTCTGCTGATTATCAGGTCAGATGCTGAGAGAATGAATATCTTTCCTCATCCAGGACTAAAAATTAAATTCAGCCCCATTCTTGGCAAATTGGGATAGCTACTTCATGTTGATTGATTGATTTCTCATGGAAATTGTAGCAAATGATCAAAGTTTTAATTCATGTAATTGTTATATTTATTTTTCCTGCCAAGATGGAAAAGAGATGCTTTAGAGATTTGCCTTTTCTAGTGCCAAATATTCATCTATTGATGAATATTGGATAAATTATTTTGACATGAGGTGACTGTATAATTCTGGCTGTCCCTAGTTATTTTATCCTTCATTGCAGCAATTAAATTAATATTTTATATACCATTATTACCTGGCTTCAACCCACATTTCCACATTCATGTATAAATGTTGGAACCATATGAATAAATCCACTTGCATTTCTATCCCTAATCTTCTGAGCAAATGTTTTCAGAAAACTATCCACCACTCAACAGGCAGGAAAAGTGATGGTTTACAATACATCTTGGAATTCCTCTCATATGTTCATTAAGATTCATTATGAAAGATGAATATAATCTTTCATAATGAATCCTAATGAACATATGAGAGGAATTATATTATTATATTCAGTTGTGTACAAATCAGTTGGGTTTTTGGAGACTTAAAGATAGTAGAATAAGGGTCATTATTACTCAATGGATAGAAAGTTTATTGATATCTAAATGAGTTTCTCCCCAGATAGGTTGTAATCGAATAGGGAAATATTTTTCTGCTGCTTTGGGGATCTAGAAAAGCTGAGAGAAGCAAGGATATTAAGAGATTGGCATTTTATTACAGTTCATCACATAGTCACGTTCAGATTGTATTTGCATTTTTATCCACCCATTGAATCCTTTCTAAGTACCTCGGATAGATAGATGTTGATATTTGTTGGTGTTAGAAATAATATAGCAGGATGTAAGCTACCTTTTGCAATTGACTGATGGTGATTGTGTCAATGCTGATGGTGTTCAAGTGAAGCCCCAGTTGTTTGAGATTCCACCCAAGGTGTCTATTACTCATAGTACTACCCTTGCTTCTTTTTTTTTTTTGCCACAGTCATTCTATTTCTATTTGCAAATCTTTGTATTTTCTTATCTTCTCTAGTTCTTTCTGTTCTATGCTACTGTCTCTCCAGATACTGCCACATTCACTATTTAGACTGTTTTGCTTTTTTTAAATCAACAATTGTTAAGTTTGGCATGTTATGTGGCAGGTGCTTATCATTTGAATTCTTGAGCTCCAGAGCACTTTAACGTCTTCATTTTCTATTATTTTCTCTATTTTATAGTTCCACCAGTTCTTGCTTGCAGATGAATGGTATTTCTTTCAGCTTTTCCAATGCACCATTGATGCTACTTTATCATTATCATTATTATTAAATTAAATTTATTTGCCACAAATCTTGTGGTTCAACAAACTCAGAGCAACTTACAATATGATAAAATATGCAAATATCTAAACAATTAAAATATGAAAACATTAAAATTACAAAAAAAATCAAACAAATTAAAAACTCTGGATTTGGAGAAGATAGGTGATACTTCCTTATCTCTTTTATATTTCCTCATCTTAATAATAAGATGTGGCCAATAAGTTGTATTTATGTATGTCTGGAAACTTTGTGTTGGTATCCAGTATCTCTCCATCTGCTTTTATTTCCTGCAATATATAATTTTTAGAATATGTGTTGTATTATGATGTTTTCTGGGCATTGTGGAAAGTGACATAAGCTTAAGAAGGATGAGAACTTTAAAATTTTTTTAATAGAGAATGTGACTTTGGGCACAACTTTATTCTTCCTTCAAATGATTGAACCCCCCCCCAGCCCAGCCCAATAATCAATTTAGTTCTTATCTGAAGAATCCCCCTCCCTCCCACATATTATATTGTATATCACATTGAACATGAGTCAGTACAAGTAGTGGAGAGGGAAGGTGGAGAAATGAACATGTATGTAGAATGGAACTTTCAAGACAATGAAAAACTATTATTTATAGAAAACCATTTGGAAATTATAGTGTCACTCCCGTAGGTAGAGTGGGAAACAGAAAACAAACCTGAACTGAGAGTAGCTAATAATATGTAACTGTGAGAGATGATGCCCATGGTGGGACAGTTGGTATTACAGTGAAGTGGCAGTTTCCCAGGAAGGAGGTGGGCTGGGGGGGGGAGGGAAAGACAAGAGGCAGCACAGGTCAGAGTTGGATAAGAAAAAAAGGAAAAGAGTTAGGATAATTTCTCCCTAGAATCTACCAGTGAATAGCACTTAGAGTTTGACAAGATTCTATCTATTATATGTAAGCAATAAAGAATTGAACCCTAGCTGGCTTGTTCTACATCATTGGTGGGCTAAGCATGACAGTAACAACCTTTTTAGAAATTTAGACTTAGGCACGGACAGTGAGTAGCTTTAGGCATAGACAACTATTTTTGGCACCTGAGCAATGCTTCCATTTGTCAAATACATGCTGCCAGAGATAACCAAAATACTTTAATGACCCTTGACAACACTGTACTTGTTCTTCCATTCTTAATTCAGTTATTCATTTAGTCCTGGAATCTATACAGAGTCCCTTTCCAGTAGGCACCCCTCCATAAACTGATACATCATGGTCACAGCAGAAAGGATCCAAGTATATATTTATTCTCATCATTATTTAAACATGTGCAGCTCAATCATTGAGAAATAAGCCCTGCTGAATTCAATAGAATACTGAGAAGATACTTATAAGGTAATTCTGTTTGATATTGGCAAAAATAAAGCATAAGCTTTGTTCTACCAGCAATTGACTGAAAGAGAATTGCTATGGTTTAATGCATTAACCTAATCCTCAGTAATAATACTTCTTAATTGAATGTGTTTCCATTTTTGTGTGTTTATCCTTAACATCTGGAAGAGAACTTATTTGATTCCTTGTCAGAGTTAACACCCAGATAGATTATTTTGCTACTGGCCATACTAATGAATTAGGAAATAAAGTCTACTTAAGCAGTGTAGAATTGATGATACAACTTCACAGAGATGTTGTGCTATAATTGTTCCCTTGTGATGGTCATGCAAATATCCGCTAAGGCTAGAATCTAAACAGTCCATCTCTTTTCTTTTGAAGAAAATTAAAAAATATTTACCTCAGCTACAGCTAAACTGTTCAGTTTAATTATACCTATGGTCCATGACAATATGAATTATTCATGAAGAGTCTATATGTTTTGATATTGTCAGTCTTTCATTACTAAGAAACAAGGCCTAAATGTTTACTAGTCAATAAGGACTTTTATTTTTAGGGGCATATATCCTTTTTTAAAAAAAAATTAAAAAGGAACAGAATTGAAATTTCAGGTGGCATTCAATAGTAATAGTTCAAAAATGTTATGGGCATGTACTGTAGGTAGAGTTCATCTAAAGAACGAACCTTATAAAAATGCTAGTAAGAATATAGCATTTGTCAGATATTAAACTTCTCTTCTTTAATTCCCCAAAATATTAAATATATAAATATATAATATAATATAAAATATAACTTTATATTATATTAACTTACAGAAGTTACAGTATATGGAGTAGGTATAGATAATGAGCAATGATAACTTTTTATAGAAACTTATAGAATAGGGTACAGCTGATCACGTTTGCTCTGGCAATTGCTCTAATTCTATCCCACTTTTTCAGCTGCTGAAATTTTGGTACATCCAGAAGCATAAAGAGGGACTATGAGCCTTGAATTGCTAAAATCCTTTGTCATGAGGGAAAACTATTATATTTTTCTGAATCTTCTATCAATTAGATCCTGCTATACAGATTTAATTAATCTTCCTTTCAATCAATAATAAATTTAAAAACCTCCCAAATTTGTTGCACAAATTGGACATATGATTAATGTGTGAATTTGCTCTCAGCTCACTATTTCTGCAATTGGAAAAGAGGGTTTCATCTTTAATTAGAAAAAATTATATTCTGCACCAGATGTTTTCTTGATACTTTCCGGACACTCTTCAGCAGAGCTAATTACTGAGAAATTGTTTCATTATGCCCAGCGAGAGACAAGATATTAACTCAGTTCTTTTTAACTTTAGCAAATTTAGAATGAGTGGGCTTCAATTCCGAGAATTTCATGCTGGCTGGGGAACTCTGGGACATGCATACATCTTAAAGTGCTAAGGTTGAGTTAAATGGTAGCAAGATATTACCCTTAGAATAAAGAAACAGTCAGAATCCTTAAAAATGTAAAATGCTTGACTGATAAATTGATGTCTACATAGTACTGATTATGAATAGTCTGATGGCTACTTTTTAAACATTAAATACTGTTAATGAAATGAAATCATATCAATTTTGCTATAATGTACATTTTGTCATAAACCTCTAAGTTGACTCAACTCAGAAGAATCGTTTATATTTCTTATCTTAAGACAAAGTCCAATCACTTTAATTATGTAAAATCTGAAAAAAGGGGTATCTTCAGAAAGAGAGGTGTCAAAAAATGTTAGGAAACCATTGATGTAATCAAAGCCCTGCCCACTTTTCACATAGTTTGCATAACATCTATGCTAGTAAAGAGACAGACATTCAATATAATAATAATAATAATAATAATAATAATAATAATAATAATAATAATAATAATAATAGTAATAAGTTGGAGGGTCATCTAGTCCAACCCCCTGCTCAGGCAGAAAATCCTATACCATTTTGGACAAATGGCTGTCTAGTCTCTTCTTAAAAACTTCCAGTGTTGGAGCATTCACCGCTTCTGGAGGCAGGTTGTTCCACTGGTTAATTGTTCTAATTGTCAGGAAGTTTCTTCTTAGTTCTAGGTTGCTTCTCTCCTTGATTAGTTTCCATCCATTGTCCTGCCCTCAGATGCTTTGGAAAATAGCTTGACTCCCTCTTCTTTGTGGCAACCCCTGAGATATTGGAACACTGCTATCATGTCCCCCTTCTCTTCATTAAACTAGACATACAATTTTGTGCTCACAGTCACCATTTTGACTTATTTTGATTCACCCTCTTACAATTGCATGTCTCATTGTTCTACTTTTTGCCTATAATAAAAATTTAAGAAGTCAGAAAAAAAATGCAGCCAGCAGGCTTCATTACAGAATAATGTGGTGTACCTATAAGGCTCCATTCAGAACTTATGGACCTTCTAAATAATCCGGGCATTTAATTATGTTTCTGAAATTGATAGTATTTTAATAAAAGTTTATAGATTCCAGTATTGCCCCCAAAATCTCTTCTGGTATAATTGTGCTATGGATGGAGCAGAAATTCAAGTGCAAAATTCAAACTCCAGAGAATTTAGTGACATCCTCAATTGGAAAGGAAATAATATGGAGTTTGTATTCATCTTATTTGCCCATTAAAAATATTCTCCTAGATTTAGGACTTCTGGTCTTGCATTGTAGCGATACATCCGAGGGATTGAGGGGCTCCACACCCCATGATAGGTCTCGCAAATGCCAGTGGATCCTAAATGGGTCGAAAGTTGCCCCGGAGAGGCAACGAAGAAGGAGCCCCCCCCACTGATCGCGGACTGCTCCAAGACAAGGCAAATACTTTCCAGGAGGAAATATATGCAATGATGCGACAGATTCAAATGGTTTCAAACAACGATGAGATTAAAAACAACTTTGATGACATAAATGAGCACATCTTCAACCTAAACTTACAATGAAAAAACTCTCAGAAAATGACGATAAAGAATGAACAAACAAATCAAATAACAGAATACGAACCAGAAGAAAGTAACTTAAATAGGGAAGCTACAAATGAAGATAACCACAACTTAACACAAACAAAAGGAAATCCACAAGATTTTGCCACAACAATGAACCTAGAAAAGATATTTTACCTTTCAGGTCTTCAAAACAAATTTGAGGAGAAGAAAGAAGATCTAACAAAATGAATTATAGAGCTGCCAGGAGAATCATTAGAGTTTGGGAGACAAAAAATGTACATCCTATTCAACCTGTCTTTCTTAATCCCAACAACACTTATAAAAATACAGGAATCCCCTGGCAAGCACAACATACTGACTTGGAAAGGTACTTGGCAAAAGAAGAAGGCCAGAGTTAGATTCAAGAGAGTTGATTCGACTTATCAGATGGAGTACTATATGATTAAACACTTGTTTGAATATGGTTAAAAGAATAGATAAATTTTGGATATAAAAGGGCCCTACAGTAAGAGGGACAAGATATATAAGTAATATAGTACTTTTTATAATACATGAAATGTACAAATATTATGTATGTGAATGAAAAGTTTGGACATTTAAAGGTAATTAATTTTGAGAAAATTATGATTGATAAGAATGATCTGAATACTGAAAGGAAATCAAGCTTAAATAAGAATATTGAAAACAGGACGTATGGTGACTTAATAAGATGACTTTTACAAATACAATTGAAATATAAGCTGACCAGAAAAGATGTTATATGTGGATGTTATAAGATATACAAGCAGCATAGTTTATAATATATGAAATGTGAAAATATTGGGATGGTGTATGTGAATGAAAAGTTTAGCTATTTAAAGATAATCAACTTTGAGAAAATTATGACAATAAGAATGGTTTGCATACTGAGGGGAAATTAAGCTTAAATAAGAAAAACAGGATACATAGTGACTTAATAAGATGACTTTCACAAATACAATTGAAACATAAGTCAACCAGAAAATTTTTTTTATATGGATGTTATTGTTATTTGTACAAACACAAGAAAAATATTGGAGGAATAAAGAAACTCCAACAGAAGAAGAGATTCTATACAAAATTCTATCGTGTGCGGATATGGATAGGCTCACAATGGAAATGAAGGACAAGACAGAGTCAGATTATTTTGAAATCTGGGATAAATTTTACTATTGATGTGAATCAAAGAGGACTGTTCGGGTCATAAGCTAGTATTAAGATAGAAACATATATAATTGTATGTTAATATATTTTTGTTGTTAATTGCGAAGTCGTGTCCGACCCATCGCGACCCCATGGACAACGTTCTTCCAGGTCTTCCTGTCCTCTACCATTTTCTGGAGTCCATTTAAGTTCACACCTACTGCTTCAGTGACTCCATCCAGCCATCTCATTCTCTGTCGTCCCCTTCTTCTATTGCCCTCAATCTTTCCCAGCATTAGGCCCTTCTCCAGTGAGTCCTTCCTTCTCATTAGGTGGCCAAAGTATTTGAGTTTCAACTTCAGGATCTGGCCTTGTAAAGAGCAGTCGGGGTTGATCTCTTCTAGGACTGACCGGTTTGAACGCCTTGCAGTCCAAGGGACTCGCAGGAGTCTTCTCCAGCACCATAGTTCAAAGGCCTCAATTCTTTTGCGCTCAGCCTTTCTTATGGTCCAACTTTCACAGCCATACATTGCAACTGGGAAAACCATGGCCTGGACTATACGCACTTTTGTTGGCAGGGTGATGTCTCTGCTTTTTAGTATGCTGTCTAGATTTGCCATAGCTTTCCTCCCCAGGAGCAAGCGTCTTTTAATTTCTTGGCTGCAGTCCCCATCTGAGGTGATCTTGGAGCCCAGAAAAATAAAATCTGTCACTACCTCCATTTCTTCCCCATCTATTTGCCAGGAATTGAGAGGGCCGGATGCCATGATTTTGATTTTCTTAATGTTGAGTTTCAAGCCAACTTTTGCACTCTCCTTCTTCACCCGCATCAAGAGGCTCTTTAGTTCCTCTTCACTTTCTGCCATTAGAGTGGTATCATCTGCATATCTTAGGTTGTTGATATTTCTCCCGGCAATCTTAATTCCAACTTTTGATTCATCTAGCCCTGCCTTTCTCATGATGTGCTCTGCATATAAGTTAAATAGGCAGGGCGACAGTATACAGCCTTGCCGGACTCCTTTTCCAATTTTGAACCAATCAGTGGTTCCGTGTCCAGTTCTCACTGTTGCTTCTTGACCCACATATAGGTTTCTCAAGAGACAAATAAGATGGTCTGGTACTCCCATCTCTTTAAGAACTTGCCACAATTTGTTGTGTTTCACACAATCAAAGGCTTTAGCATAGTCAATGAAGCAGAAGTAGATGTTTTTCTGGAACACCCTAGCTTTCTCCATGATCCAGCGTATGTTGGCAATTTGATCTCTAGTTCCTCTGCCTCTTCGAAATCCTGCCTGTACTTCTGGTAGTTCTCGATCCACATACTGCTGGAGTCTAGCTTGTAGGATTTTAAGCATAACTTTACTAGCATGTGAAATGAGTGCAATGGTGCGATAGTTTGAACATTCTTTGGCATTGCCTTTCTTTGGAATTGGAATGTAAACTGACCTTTTCCAATCCTGTGGCCACTGTTGAGTTTTCCAAATTTTCTGGCAAATTGTGTGTAGCACTTTTACTGCATCATCTTTTAAGATTTTGAATAGCTCAGCTGGAATATTGTCACCTCCACTAGCTTTGTTGTTGCTCAGATTTTCTAAGGCCCATTTCACTTCACATTCTAGGATGTCTGGTTCGAGGTCAGTGACCATCTCATTGTGTTATCTGGGATGTTAAGCTCATTCTTGTATAGTTCTTCTGTGTAGTTTTGCCATCTCTTCTTAATCTCTTCTGCCTCTGTTAGGTCCTGCCATTTTGGTCCTTTATCATGCCCATCTTTGCATGAAACGTTCCCTTCATATCTCCAATTTTCTTGAAGAGATCTCTGGTCCTCCCTATTCTGTTGTTTTCTTCTATTTCTTTGCACTGTTCATTTAAGAAGGCATTCTTATCTCTTCTAGCTACTCTCTGGAATTCTGCATTCAATTGGGTGTATCTTTCTCTTTTGCCTTTTGCTTCCCTTCTTTCCTCAGCTATTTGCAAAGCTTCCTCAGACGGCCATTTTGCTTTCTTGCATTTCTTTTTCTTTGGGATGGTTTTAGTTGCTACCTCTTGTACAATGTTGCGAACTTCCATCCATAGTTCTTCAGGCACTCTGTCTATCAGATCTAATTCCTTAAATCTATTTGTCACCTCTACTGTATATTCATCAGGAATATGATTTAATTCATACCTGAGTGGCCTAGTGCTTTTCCTTACTTTTTTCAATTTAAGCCTAAATTTTGCAACGAGAAGCTCATGATCTGAGCCACAGTCAGCTCCTGGTCTTGTTTTTACCGACTGTATAGAGCTTCTCCATCTTTGGCTACAGAGCACATAGTCAATCTGATTTCTATGTTGACCGTCTGGTGATGTCCATGTGTAGAGCCGTCTCTTGGGTTGTTGGAAAAGAGTGTTTGTTATGACCATCGTATTCTCTTGACAACATTCTATCAGCCTGTGCCCTGCTTTATTTTGTACTCCAAGGCCAAACTTGCCTGTTATTCCGGTTATCTTTTGGCTTCCTACCTTAGCATTCCAATCCCCCATGATGATAAGGACATCATTTTTTGGTGTTAATTCTATAAGGTGCTGTAGGGCTTCATAGAACCGGTCAATTTCATCCTCTTCAGCACCAGTGGTTGGGGCATAGATTTGGACTATTGTGATATTGAATGGTTTGCCTTGGATTCGAATTGAGATCATTCTGTCATTCTGGGGATTATATCCCAGTATTGCTTTTCCTATTCTTTTATTGACTATGAAGGCTACTCCATTTCTTCTGAGGGATTCTTGCCCACAGTAGTATACCTGATGGTCATCTGAGTTAAATTCACCCATTCCTGTCCATTTTAGTTCGCTGATTCCTAAGATGTCGATGTTCAGTCTTGTCATCTCTTTTTTGACTACGTCTAGCTTGCCTTGATTCATGGATCTTACATTCCAGGTTCCTATGGAGAAAAAATCTTTACAGCATCGGACTTTCCTTTCACCACCAGATATATCCACAGCTGAGCGTCCTTTCGGCTTTGGCCCAGTCGCTTCATTCTTTCTGGCGCTACTAGTACTAGCCCTCCACTCTTCCCCAGTAGCATATTGGACACCTTCCGACCTGAGGGGCTCATCTTCCAGCGTCATATCGTTTTGCCTTTTAGTACTGTCCATGGGGTTTTCATGGCAAAGATACTGGAGTGGTTTGCCATTTCCTTCTCCAGTGGATCACATTTTGTCTGAACTCTCTGCTATGACCTGTCCGTCTTGGGTGGCCCTGCATGGCATAGCTTATAGCTTCATTGAGTTACACAAGCCCCTTTGCCACAACAAGGCAGTAATCCATAAAGGGGAAATGGTATATAAGTAAGTGCAATTTACACAAATCAAAGAAAAAAGAAAAGGAAAAGCTGGTACGAGCTGGTGTACCAGACCCATTTAAACATGTAAGGCAGTAGGAATGGCAAGAAGTATTTAACTGTTAAGTAAACACAAATGTATTTTACTGAATGACAGTTGGATAAAGTATTAATATACTGATATATTAAAACATTTAGATAAATAAAATGTAATAAAATATAGAAATATACATACAGATCAGATAAGATTTGTTGTTGTTGTTGTTGTTGTTGTTGTTACTTGCGAAGTCATGTCCGACCCATTGCGACCCCATGGACAACGTTCCTCCAGGTCTTCCTGTCCTCTACCATCTTCTGGAGTCCATTCAAATTCACACCTACTGCTTCAGTGACTCCATCCAGCCATCTCATTCTCTGTCGTCCCCTTCTTCTATTGCCCTCAATCTTTCCCAGCATTAGGCCCTTCTCCAGTGAGTCCTTCCTTCTCATTAGGTGGCCAAAGTACTTGAGTTTCAACTTCAGGATCTGGCCTTCTAAAGAGCAGTCGGGGTTGATCTCTTCTAGGACTGACCGGTTTGAACGCCTTGCAGTCCAAGGGACTCGCAGGACTCTTCTCCAGCACCATAGTTCAAAGGCCTCAATTCTTTTGCGCTCAGCCTTTCTTATGGTCCAGCTTTCACAGCCATACATTGCAACTGGGAAAACCATGGCCTGGACTATACGCACTTTTGTTGGCAGGGTGATGTCTCTGCTTTTTAGTATGCTGTCTAGATTTGCCATAGCTTTCCTCCCCAGGAGCAAGCGTCTTTTAATTTCTTGGCTGCAGTCCCCATCTGAGGTGATCTTGGAGCCCAGAAAAATAAAATCTGTCACTACCTCCATTTCTTCCCCATCTATTTGCCAGGAATTGAGAGGGCCGGATGCCATGATTTTGGTTTTCTTAATGTTGAGTTTCAAGCCACTTTTGCACTCTCTTTCTTCACCCGCATCAAGAGGCTCTTTAGTTCCTCTTCACTTTCTGCCATTAGAGTGGTATCATCTGCATATCTTAGGTTGTTGATATTTCTCCCGGCAATCTTAATTCCAACTTTTGATTCATCTAGCCCTGCCTTTCTCATGATGTGCTCTGCATATAAGTTAAATAGGCAGGGCGACAGTATACAGCCTTGCCGGACTCCTTTTCCAATTTTGAACCAATCAGTGGTTCCGTGTTCGGTTCTCACTGTTGCTTCTTGACCCGCATATAGGTTTCTCAAGAGACAAATGAGATGGTCTGGTACTCCCATCTCTTTAAGAACTTGCCACAATTTGTTGTGATCCACACAATCAAAGGCTTTTGCATAGTCAATGAAGCAGAAGTAGATGTTTTTCTGGAACTCCCTAGCTTTCTCCATGATCCAGCGTATGTTGGCAATTTGATCTCTAGTTCCTCTGCCTCTTCGAAATCCTGCCTGTACTTCTGGTAGTTCTCGATCCACATACTGCTGGAGTCTAGCTTGTAGGATTTTAAGCATAACTTTACTAGCATGTGAAATGAGTGCAATGGTGCGATAGTTTGAACATTCTTTGGCATTGCCTTTCTTTGGAATTGGAATGTAAACTGACCTTTTCCAATCCTGTGGCCACTGTTGAGTTTTCCAAATTTGCTGGCAAATTGAGTGTAGCACTTTTACTGCATCGTCTTTTAAGATTTTGAATAGCTCAGCTGGAATACTGTCACCTCCACTAGCTTTGTTGTTGCTCAGATTTTCTAAGGCCCATTTCACTTCACATTCTAGGATGTCTGGTTCGAGGTCAATGACCATCTCATTGTGGTTATCTGGGATGTTAAACTCATTCTTGTATAGTTCTTCTGTGTAGTTTTGCCATCTCTTCTTAATCTCTTCTGCCTCTGTTAGGTCTCTGCCATTTTGGTCCTTTATCATGCCCATCTTTGCATGAAACGTTCCCTTCATATCTCCAATTTTCTTGAAGAGATCTCTGGTCCTCCCTATTCTGTTGTTTTCTTCTATTTCTTTGCACTGTTCATTTAAGAAGGCATTCTTATCTCTTCTAGCTACTCTCTGGAATTCTGCATTCAATTGGGTGTATCTTTCTCTTTCTCCTTTGCCTTTCGCTTCCCTTCTTTCCTCAGCTATTTGCAAAGCTTCCTCAGACAGCCATTTTGCTTTCTTGCATTTCTTTTTCTTTGGGATGGTTTTAGTTGCTACCTCTTGTACAATGTTGCGAACTTCCATCCATAGTTCTTCAGGCACTCTGTCTATCAGATCCAGTTCCTTAAATCTATTTGTCACCTCTACTGTATATTCATCAGGAATATGATTTAGTTCATACCTGAGTGGCCTAGTGCTTTTCCCTACTTTTTTCAATTTAAGCCTAAATTTTGCAACGAGAAGCTCATGATCTGAGCCACAGTCAGCTCCTGGTCTTGTTTTTACTGACTGTATAGAGCTTCTCCATCTTTGGCTGCAGAGCACATAGTCAATCTGATTTCTATATTGACCGTCTGGTGATGTCCATGTGTAGAGTCGTCTCTTGGGTTGTTGGAAAAGAGTGTTTGTTATGACCATCGTATTCTCTTGACAAAATTCTATTAGCCTGTGCCCTGCTTCATTTTGTACTCCAAGGCCAAACTTGCCTGTTATTCCGGTTATCTTTTGGCTTCCTACCTTAGCATTCCAATCCCCCATGATGATAAGGACATCATTTTTTGGTGTTAATTCTATAAGGTGCTGTAGGGCTTCATAGAACCGGTCAATTTCATCCTCTTCAGCACCAGTGGTTGGGGCATAGATTTGGACTACTGTGATATTGAATGGTTTGCCTTGGATTCGAATTGAGATCATTCTGTCATTTAGGGGATTGTATCCCAGTATTGCTTTTCCTATTCTTTTATTGACTATCAAGGCTACTCCATTTCTTCTGAAGGATTCTTGCCCACAGTAGTATACCTGATGGTCATCTGAGTTAAATTCACCCATTCCTGTCCATTTTAGTTCGCTGATTCCTAAGATGTCGATGTTCAGTCTTGTCATCTCTTTTTTGACTACGTCTAGCTTGCCTTGATTCATGGATCTTACATTCCAGGTTCCTATGGAGAGAAAATCTTTACAGCATCGGACTTTCCTTTCACCACCAGCTTTATCCACAGCTGAGCGTCCTTTCGGCTTTGGCCCAGTCGCTTCAATCTTTCTGGCGCTACTAGTACTAGCCCTCTGCTCTTCCCCAGTAGCATATTGGACACCTTCCGACCTGAGGGGCTCATCTTCCAGCGTCATATCTTTTTTCCTTTTAGTACTGTCCATGCGGTTTTCATGGCAAAGATACTGGAGTGGTTTGCCATTTCCTTCTCCAGTGGATCACATTTTGTCAGATAAGATAATCTTTATTAAAATGAGATAACCTTTGTTAGTGGTTTGCTCTCCAAGCTTGTTTCAATTTAATTTCTGAATGTTTCGTTACCAGGCTAGGTAACATCAGCAGCAGGATTTTCTTGTCCTATTCCTCTTTAGGAATATTATTGCCAACAAAATGTACCTAATGAGACCATTTAGAATACAAAGTAGGAAAAAAAATTGAGAGTTAAAATGAAATGAAAGTATAAAGGAAAGTGTTATGTAAAGGAGGAGGAGTGGAAGATTTTTGCTTCATTTGTGAGGAATCTAGGCCTCTTTGACATACAGGACAACTCTATCCTCAGCATGCTCTTTCCTCTCTTTTCTGTATAATTTCTATCTAAGCATAACATATCCCACTAAAACAAAAAGAAAGTAAGGGAAACTGTTCAGTCCTGCTGTAGAGTTGCAAACTCTCATGTTTGATCATATTGCATGAAAATGAGGCAAGCAGTTTTTGAGATGTAAGCCATTTACACTATGAAGATTAAAGGGACAGAATTCAAAAAAGAACATTTCCTACATCAGGTAGTTGATATGTGGTTTTCATTTATACTTTAAGGGTGGCTGCTGAAGATGCGCAATAATAAATTATGGAGAAGTTGTCTAATTTATTTGGCACAGACACTGTACACATAATCAGTCTTATCATGTATTGTATATGCAAGAATTTATGAAAGCTTCCTATATTACCACACTCATTTGGACAACTAATCTCCTCCTCCCCATTCCCCTTAGGTTTCATCATCTATCTTCTCCAAGCTTTTCTTTCTCATTTATGACCATAGCTACTCAATGTGTCTTCCCATTTTTTGATTGGCCTTCTGGGAGGATCCCATTTTTTAAAAAAAAAATTTATTACAGTAACTTTCAACACTAGCTTTCATGTAAATTCCTTATCATTTTCTTGCTGCTTTCAACATCCAATTCTTCTAAACATAATTCGAATATACCCTAAAGTGATTTATAATTTCTCTTATAGAAAATAATTGTGTACATTTTGTTGACAATAATTACTGTAAAGGATTAAAGTTTTCATAAACATTTATTCGCATCAGGAGAGAGGACAGGTCCAGAGCACACTAGATTTAGAAAGACAGGTCATTAATTACCATCATTTGTGTTAAACCATTTGACAAAAAATATGTAACATCTTCTGGTGAAATCTTGTAGTCAATATAGCTTTCATGAATTTAAGGTTGTTTTTCTTTCTTTTTTTTTAAAAAAAGTTTTTTATTTATAATACAGTTAAAACAAAAATGGACATAGGGTAACATTCCAGTATAAATATTTCTAACAATTTGTTCCTCTTCATACATATAATTCTTAATCTATATATATACATACATATATATTTTTCTATACAATACAATATCTAATTTATTTCTCTATATACTAACATTTAGGCTTAAATTGAAAAAAGTAGGGAAAAGCACTAGGCCACCCAGGTATGAACTAAATCATATTCCTGATGAATATACAGTAGAGGTGACAAATAGATTTAAGGAATTAGATCTGATAGACAGAGTGCCTGAAGAACTATGGATGGAAGTTCGCAATATTGTACAAGAGGTAGCAACTAAAACCATCCCAAAGAAAAAGAAATGCAAGAAAGCAAAATGGCTGTCTGAGGAAGCTTTGCAAATAGCTGAGGAAAGAAGGGAAGCGAAAGGCAAAGGAGAAAGAGAAAGATACACCCAATTGAATTCCAGAATTCCAGAAGAGATAAGAATGCCTTCTTAAATGAACAGTGCAAAGAAATAGAAGAAAACAACAGAATAGACCAGAGATCTCTTCAAGAAAATTGGAGATATGAAGAGAACATTTCATACAAAGATGGGCATGATAAAGGACCAAAATGGCAGGGACCTAACAGAGGCAGAAGAGATTAAGAAGAGATGGCAAAATTACACAGAAGAAATATACAAGAATGAGCTTAACGTCCCAGATAACCACAATGAGATGGTCACTGACCTCAAACCAGACATCCTAGAATGTGAAGTGAAATGGGCCTTAGAAAATCTGAGCAACAACAAAGCTAGTGGAGGTGACAGTATTCCAGCTGAGCTATTCAAAATCTTAAAAGACGATGCAGTAAAAGTGCTACACTCAATTTGCCAGCAAATTTGGAAAACTCAACAGTGGCCACAGGATTGGAAAAGGTCAGTTTACATTCCAATTCCAAAGAAAGGCAATGCCAAAGAATGTTCAAACTATCGCACCATTGCACTCATTTCACATGCTAGTAAAGTTATGCTTAAAATCCTACAAGCTAGACTCCAGCAGTATGTGGATCGAGAACTACCAGAAGTACAGGCAGGATTTCGAAGAGGCAGAGGAACTAGAGATCAAATTGCCAACATACGCTGGATCATGGAGAAAGCTAGGGAGTTCCAGAAAAACATCTACTTCTGCTTCATTGACTATGCTAAAGTCTTTGATTGTGTGGATCACAACAAATTGTGGCAGGTTCTTAAAAAGATGGGAGTACCAGACCATCTTATTTGTCTCTTAAGAAACCTATATGTGGGTCAAGAAGCAACAGTGAGAACTGGACACGGAACCATTGATTGGTTCAAAATTGGAAAAGGAGTCTGGCAAGGCTGTATACTGTCGCCCTGCCTATTTAACTTATATGCAGAGCACATCATGAGAAAGGCAGGGCTAGATGAATCAAAAGTTGGAATTAAGATTGCCGGGAGAAATATCAACAACCTAAGATATGCAGATGATACCACTCTAATGGCAGAAAGTGAAGAGGAACTAAAGAGCCTCTTGATGCGGGTGAAGAAGGAGAGTGCAAAAGTTGGCTTGAAACTCAACATTAAGAAAACCAAAATCATGGCATCCGGCCCTCTCAATTCCTGGCAAATAGATGGGGAAGAAATGGAGGTAGTGACAGATTTTATTTTTCTGGGCTCCAAGATCACCTCAGATGGGGACTGCAGCCAAGAAATTAAAAGACGCTTGCTCCTGGGGAGGAAAGCTATGGCAAATCTAGACAGCGTACTAAAAAGCAGAGACATCACCCTGCCAACAAAAGTGCGTATAGTCCAGGCCATGGTTTTCCCAGTTGCAATGTATGGCTGTGAAAGTTGGACCATAAGAAAGGCTGAGCGCCAAAGAATTGAGGCCTTTGAACTATGGTGCTGGAGAAGACTCCTGCGAGTCCCTTGGACTGCAAGGCGTTCAAACCGGTCAGTCCTAGAAGAGATCAACCCCGACTGCTCTTTACAAGGCCAGATCCTGAAGTTGAAACTCAAATACTTTGGCCACCTAATGAGAAGGAAGGACTCACTGGAGAAGGGCCTAATGCTGGGAAAGATTGAGGGCAATAGAAGAAGGGGACGACAGAGAATGAGATGGCTGGATGGAGTCACTGAAGCAGTAGGTGTGAACTTAAATGGATTCCAGAAAATGGTAGAGGACAGGAAGACCTGGAAGAACGTTGTCCATGGGGTCGCGATGGGTCGGACACGACTTCGCAATTAACAACAAAAATATATTAACATACAATTATATATGTTTCTATCTTAACACTAGCTTATGACCCGAACAGTCCTCTTTGATTCACATCAATAGTAAAATTTATCCCAGATTTCAAAATAATCTGACTCTGTCTTGTCCTTCATTTCCATTGTGAGCCTATCCATATCCGCACACGATAGAATTTTGTATAGAATCTCTTCTTCTGTTGGAGTTTCTTTATTCCTCCAGTTTTGTGCAAACACCAGTCTAGCACCCGTGAAGATGTGTAACATCAAATAAAATATCCCTTTATCGTATTTCTGTGTAGTTATGCCTAGTAAAAAGAGTTCTGGTTTTAACTCTATCTCCATCATTAATATTTCTTCCAGCCATTTTTTTATCTTGTTCCAAAAGTCACGGGCTTTTGAGCACTCCCACCACATATGGTAATAGGTCCCTATTGCCAATTTACATTTCCAGCATATGGAAGAAAAATTTGGATCCATTTTAGCTAACCTTGTGGGTGGGAGGTGCCATCTATAGAACATTTGGTAGAGATTTTCTTTGTAGGCGGTGGCCAAAGTAAGCTTCCTATTTCTTACCCATAATTCTTGCCAGATGTGCAGATCAAACTTGAGATCAAGATCCCTGCTCCACGTTAACATGGTTTCTTTTACTTGTTCCTCATACATTGCCTGATCTAACAAAAAATTATATAGTTTTTTAATCATTTTATCCTCAGTTCCTAATAATATTTTGTCCATCCCTGTCGGCTCTATTTTTATGCCTAGCTCTTTTTTATCTTTCCAATATCTTGCCTAATTCTATCCCTTCATTTTGAACAGTTTCCTGGATTTCAATTCCCCTTTCTCGTCTAGTACATTTTTATATGTTATAATTTCCCTAATTGTATAAACTTTGGGTGTATATTCATTTCAAATGTAGAAATCCAGCTGGGGACTTGTATATAATTTGGTTGCCAAGTTTTAACCCATATGTCAATTAGAGCTCGTCTGATATAATGCCTTTGAAAATATTTGTGTGTTTTATATTTCTGATCCCATAGCATAGCATGCCATCCTGCCTGTAAATCATAACCTTCCAAACATAATAGTCTCCTATTCTTCAATAATATCCAATCACGCACCCATAATAATACTATGGCCTGATAATATTTTTCCAGGTTAGGGAGGCCAAGTCCACCCCTTTCCTTTGCATCCTGCAATAATTTTAATTTAATCCTTGCTTTTTTTCCTTGCCAAATAAATTTGTGTATAGTTTTATTAAAGTTTTGAAAGACTTTCTTATCTAATTTTATGGGTATACATTGGAACAAAAATAGAATTTTAGTAGCACATTCATTTTGATTATGGCAATTCTACCCATAAAAGAGAGTTGAAAGTTGGTCCAAGTATCTGAATCAACTTTAATCTGTTCTATTAACTTATCATAATTGTCTCTTTTAAGTGTAACACATCTAGCAGTTAGTTGTATCCCTAAATATCTTATTTTATTCGTGATCTGAATGCCTATTTTGTCAACTAATTCATTTTTCTGTATTTTAGTCAAATTCTTAATGAGCATTTTGGTTTTTTCTTTATTTATCTTTAGGCCTGCTACTTCCCCATATTCACTCAATACTTCCATCAATCTTGTCTCTGATTGTAGATGCTCTTCAATTTTAAAGATAAGATCGTCTGCAAAGGCTTGCGTTTTAAACGTTTCTTTCTTAATCTCTAATCCTTTGATCTGTCCATCTTTCCGAATCACTCTGATTAGTACCTCCAGGGATAGTATAAACAATAATGGCGATAACGGACAACCTTGCCTTGTACCTTTTTGAATTTGGAAGCTATCGGATGTTTCTCCAGTAATTATTACTTTTGCTGCCTGTTTAAAATAAACTGATTTGAACATTATAAAATTTCCCCCAAAGTCCATATACAACAATTGATTAAATATAAAATCCCATTTCACATTGTTGAATGCTTTTTGTGCATCGAGGAAAATTAAACCCATTTGCTTTTCATTGTGTACCTCATAATACTCCAATACATCCAAAACAGTCCTGACATTGTTTCTTATGTATCTTTTAGGTAAGAAGCCATTTTGATCCAAATGTATAAAATCTGCTAGGAATCTTTCAAGTCTTTGAGCCATTATGGCCATAAAAATCTTATAGCCCAAGTTTAATAATGAGATGGGTCTATAGTTCTTAATATGCGTCAAGTCTGAATTTTCCTTAGGAATCAGGGTGATGAGAGCTTCTTCCCATAAGGCTGGTATTTTAGCCTTTATTAAGACCTCGTTAAAAAGTTCTAACAATATTGGACTTAAAGATTCTTGTACGATTTTATACATTTCTGCAGGTAAACCATCTGGCCCTGGGGCTTTGTTATTTTTTTGTTTCTTAATTGCCTCCAAGAGTTCTCAAGGTGTTATCTCCTTGTTCAACAGATTTTTAAACTCTTCTGGCACTTTCGGTAAATCAGCTGTAAATACTTTAGAATATCATTATTTCTCCATGCATCATCTTTGTATAAATTCTTATAGAACTCATATGCCACTAATTTCTTTCCTTCATTCTGGTGTACCATATCACCTTCTGCATTATAAAGTCTACTAATCCTCTGCTTGTTATTATGCTTTTTTATTCTGTAGGCCAGCCATCTCCCCGGTTTATTAGCGTTTTCAAAAAAATTTGTTTAGTGCGTTTTATCTGCTGTCCTAATTCTTCCTTCCCAATGATATTCATCTTATGTTTAATTAGATCTATCTGTTGTTTCAGATCACATCTTTGTGGTTCCTTTTATAAATTTTCCTCGGCTCTACTTAGTTCTTCTTCTAAATTTCTTTGTCGTTGTGTTTTAATTTTGTTTTCCCTGGTCATATAAGAAATCGCAACCCCTCTCATATAAGCTTTGGCTGTATCCCATAAATTTTGGCAATTCGTATCTTCCTTTTTATTTGTCTTAAAAAACAGGTTTAGTTCTTCCAATTTCAATTTGAATTCTTTATGTTTTAGAATTGCTCTTTTCAGGGTCCATCTCCTCATTCTTTTTTGCCCTTTCCATCTGATTCTAATTGGGTTGTGGTCAGCCCAGGAGTTCATATCAATTACAATATCCTCTATCTCCAAATTTAAATCTGATGACATCCATACCATATCAGTTCTGGACCATGATTGGTGATGTCCTGAGTAGTATGTAAACTGTTTTTTCCCTAAATTCCTCTCTCTCCAGGTATCCTGAATATTAAGCTCTTCTACCATTTTTAGGAATGTATCAGGTAATACCATTTTTTCTACTCTTTCCACATTTATAGTCTAGGTGTCTATCCACGATTACATTACAGTCTCCCATTATACAAATGTTGTCATATTCCAATTTATTAATAATACTATGTAGTTTTTAATAGAATTGTTTTTGCCCCTCATTCGGGGCATAAATTCCCACAAGGGCAATTTTTGTTTTATTTAGGGTTACTTCTATTATTAAGATTCTACCCTCTTCATCTTTATAAATTTGATTTGCCAAAATTTCCTGTTTAATATATGCTACAATTCCTCCTTTCTTGTATTGTGAAAGTGCTGCAAACATGTTTCCCAATTTAGAGCAATTTAATAGATATTGATATTGTTTTTTTATATGAACTTCTTGTACATAATTATATTTAAGTTCATCTTATTGAGTTTGTTTAGGATTTTTTTCCTTTTTATTGGAGAGTTGAGACCATTAACATTGATGGATATGGATTCAACACCTTTTTTCCCCCTCTTTATCTATATTTGGATCTCATTATTATTGTCGGTCTACACTCTTAAGTTTGTAAATCTTTTCCTCTTTCCACTAACGATCTTGTTGGTCTAGTTCTTTAATTTCTTTAAGTCTATTCTCATCATGTTTCCCTTCATTTTTTCCATTATCAATATCCTCTCTAATCTCAACTCGCTTACCTTTAGGTTGTATTTCCTTTCCTTCAGTGACCTGGGTTAGTATCTCTCCTTCCTCTCTTACCTCTCTTTCAACTAGGTCTTCCTCACTGCCAAGTTTTTTCTATAAACTTTCTCTGCTTTATCTATTGAGTCTAAACGGAACTTTTTCTCCTGCCATGTGACCAGGATCCCTTCCAGGGTCAACCATCTAAATTAATATTTTTCTCGTCAATTTAAAAGTTATTTCTTGATAGGGCCTTTTCAAGTCTATCACTCTTCTAGGTACTTGTTTAAGTAGAATCAGTTGTCTACCTCGGTACTCCAATGAATCATCTCTGGCCCTAAATAATATTTCATCTCTGATCGATTTCTTAACAAATCTAACGTGTACTTCTCTGGGGAGATTATGCCGTCTTGCGTAGTTCGTGTGGATTCTATAAATCTCATCTATCTCACTAGCCATCTCTTCTTTGCTGGACCCCAGAGCCCCTGCTAGTATATCTGTCATTATTACTGGTAAGTCTTCACCTTTCATCTCACAGACATTTTGGAACCATAAGTAATGAGCAGCCTTCTCAAGTTCCAGGGAAATAACTATTGATTCTAATTCTTTGTTAGCCTGAATTAACCTCTCGTTCATTTCATCTACTCTCTGCTCTTCTTTACCCATCCTTTCCTCTATTTCCAATAGTTTTTGTTCATTTTTCATAATCTGCTGTTGGAAGGATTCAAATTTGCCATCCATTGACTTTATTTTCTCCATAAGTTCCCCGGTGTCATTTCTTACTTCCCCTATTTCTTTTTTTAGATCTTCATGATTTTTGCACATAATCTCTTGCATTGATTGCAACATTTGTTGCAAATCTCTAAATTAATTCACCCTATCTCTTTGTGCCATTTCTTCTAGCGATCTTTGCCTGGCAGGGCTTGGTTCCATCGTTGTGGTCTGTGTTGTCTGTTTCCTCCCTATTCCAACCCTTGTAAGATTAGGAATACTAGACATCTTCTTCAGTTCTCCAAATCAATTTAAGGTTGATTTTCATTGGATGCCAAGAAATACTATATACTGTACTTTGTTTTAAATTTAGTATATTCCTTGAAATGTGTTCTTCAGTCAGTTTCCATTCTGCAAAACCAATGACATTGGACATTAGATTGCTACTAATGCAGGTAACACTATCCTTTTCCTAACAAATATGGTATGTCTGAATAATCTATCATGTGCATTTATAAATTATTGTTCTAATAATTTTTATTCTTAAGTAAATTAAATAAAGTTCCTTTCTTTAAAAAATCTTGTACAACTGGTTTATTAGGAAGCAGATCATAGAATAAACATAGTAATTCAAATATTTGGAAACCTTTCTTAAAGTTTTTACTTTTCTGGATTGTCCATGGAATTTGTGCAATTCATTCTGTTACTACGAATGCTAATGTTTCATTACTTGACTAAGTTATATCATTAGTATCTACATGCTCTGTATGCACTAGTTAGGTAACGTTGCCAAATCAAGTAGCAAACATCTGCAAGCAAATAACCAAACTCAGAAAGCAAGATGCACAAGTGATATTGAAAAAATGGATAGTGCTATTGCATTTCCTGGCTTCAAGCAGCACCCGTATGCCATGTATTCCTAATTAGAAGCACATGGAGGAAATGCTGGAAGCAACTTTGGGAAGTCATTTCTACCTGCAATCCACTGCACTTTACATTAGCCTGTTATTATCTGCTTGAATGCGAATTAATAGGCTGATTGCTTCTACTGATTCAAATCACTTAGCCCCAATTTAACAGAGTTCCTCAACACACTAGACTCCATAAGGGAAAACAAGCATATTAGCTAATGCATTGTAGAGCTAAAAAGTCACTGATTTTTTTAATGCTATGATTTAAATGTGCTGTGCAGTTTTTGAAAGGACAATACCTCACTGCTGGGAATTTATTAAGGTAATGTTTTTAGAAAATTGATGATAAAATTCTGCCAATTTAATGTAACAGCCAACTGTTAAACATTTGTGATGTATTTTTTTATTTAAAAAGCAATGAAAAACTAAAATATATGTATTATATCTAGCTAACTAGTACTATCAGGTAGTGTTCTTTTTCATTCCTAGAACAAGTCTATCCAGACTATGAAGTGGGGAAATGCTCTCCAACTAACTCTGCCCAAAACTCATCAGTCACATTTTAAAAAATAATTTTAAGCTGCTTTTATTTATTAACTATGTCAGATATGCTACCTTGATTTTTTTAAAAAAAATATAAGAAACTTTTAAATGTAACCCTCATCACAGAGATATCTTTGCTTGTCATGGAGAAAATTTATCTATGTGGTTATTATGAGTCAAAAACAACTTAATGGCATATAATCAAAGCACCTTGGCTGTCATTTGAATTTATTTCATCTGACATATTGTTCAATCTCATTTCTTATTTCAACTGTATCTCTTAATAGCAACCTGGGAAATCAAATCAAATCAAACTCTGAACATGACTTTACATTCATCAGTTATCTTTTGTAAAAAGTAAACTCACAAATCTGATCCTCCGACTGAAGTAACTCAAAGTGCATATTTATGGCATTTTGAATTATTTAAAATGAAATATGCTCTCTTCCACCTATATGTCCTTGGACTTCTTTTGCTCTATGCAAATTGATCACAATGCTCTCATTTCATTCATTCATTTATTCGATTTGTATAGCAGCCCATTTCACCAAGTGATTCTGTGCAGCAAATAAAAAGTAAAAAATAAAAATACATTGCAGTAATACAGAAATTAAAATATATAGCAGCTGCCAATAAAATTATGGGCTGCATTTTGGAGTAAAATAAGTAGATAAAGCATTTAACTAATTACTTAGTAATTGTTTGCTCCTCAGTATTTGAAGAAAGAATTTCAACTACAGTATTAGCTGGTTTAAATGTAAGTAAGAAAATAACAGACTATAAATAACAAAAGGCAGATCTGTTGTTAGAAATATGAAATTCTAAAATCCCAAGTTCTATGTTCTATATATGCTTGGCTGTAAACAATCATTATGTGACTATTGGAATATTATTATGCCTTTGGATTGATGAAATATATTTGTACTCATGATTTATATTCCACCAATCCTGCCCCTCAGAAGCTAGGACAACTATCCAAAATATGTGCTGCTTTACATTTTAAAACTTGTTACATGCTTACATTCTCTACTTGTTGTGTGGCTCTGTTGACCTATTATTCATTATTTAAATGATCAACATATCATCAACTCTCCACAGAGAGTAAATGGAAAGCAAATTTATGGATTGCAGCCAAAAGAATCTAGCGGAGAATGGGTGGGTATATTTTTTTGTTTATCTCCCAGAAACATTCTTATGCCTCCTCCACCCCGTTTTTTTCTGTCTCTGTGAAGCTATTGTGGCCTGGAAATGATGGTTGGCTCATTTTTCTGGAATATTATTTTTTTTATAAAGTTCTTTTCAAACTTGTGATTTTCCATTCTGTCTACTGAGGAACAATCCTGGGATATATATTTTTTAACACATAGACTTTTTACAAAGTAAGATGAAGTTCTTTCCTCCTTTTCTTCCTCCTCCTGCACTTCCATTACTATTACTCCTAGTAATTAAGGTGACCAACCGTCCTCCTTTTGAGAGGATAGTCCTCCTTTTTTAAGTTTTGTCCTCCCTCAAAAAGTGTCCTCCTAGATGTCCTCCTTTTCCATATTTGAAGACTAATCTGCAGGGCTTTTTTTTACTCATAGAACGCTCAGAAGGCGTTTTGGGACCTTTTTTGATGGTTTTTTTCAACTTTTGCATGAGCTGTGCTACTCCCCTATTGGCTTTCGAACGCCAATAGGAATTGCTGCTGAGCGCACCAAAACATCCGGGCAGCAAACTTTGCAGGAACTTTGCACCCCTGACTGCTACCCAACTATACCATCTCCTACTTAGTTACAAAGATAGCTGGAGGAGACTGGAGCAGTAAGTTTCTCTTGATCTTCCCTGTTCGGTTCTACACGGGGATGCACAGGGTAGGCGGTGGTGCTGGGGGGGGCAGCGGGAGGGGCTGCAGGGCTGGAGCTGGCGCGGCTGGTGCTTTGCGAGCCGTGGGGCTGGCTCTACGGGGATGCGCAGGGTGGGGGCGATGGTGCTGGGGGCGGCTGAGGGGGTGGCTGCAGGGCCAGAGCCGGTGCGGCTGGTGCTTTGTGAGCCGCGGGGCCGACTCTCTACGGCAGGGCAGCGGTGCTGGCGGGGCAGCTGTGGGCGGGGGCGCAGCAGACAGTTGACCTTCCATGGGCCACGCCAGTTGGTGGTCTATGCAGTGCTGACCTGCGCTGCCACCACCTCACCCTGCGCGCCTACGTGACCGTCCTGGAGCTCCTGGCCCACAACACCTGCCTCTGCCACCCACCCCATGCACTACTCATTTAAATAATAATTAATACGCATGTAAGCATAATTACAATATAAAATTTTATTGTTACAAATGTTTTTTATTATGCATTTATCATGTTATAGCGTATTCTGTATTATTGTTGCAATAAATACAATGTTTCTTTTATTTACGATATTTTTTTCTTCAATTTATTTGTGTCCTCCTTTTCATTGTAAAAAAGTTGGTCACCTTACTAGTAATAGTTATTGGTATTACCAACTGAAACATGTATTCCAGTTCAAATGCATTAAATACATCTAATATACAGGTAATCCTTTTTTAAAAACTTTATTTAATATATAAAATATAAAGAAAAATAAAAATAGAAATAGGAAATTAAGGAAAGGAAAAGGAGGGGAAAATAAGTGTGAGATACAAAGGAAAAAAGAAAAAAAGTCATTGACTTCCGACTCTTGTTAGCACAATACAAGATAAAAACATTCCACCCTCAACTTTTTGCTTTTACACATTAATATATAACTAGCCATTTCTATAACAACAAATCTATCTAACTGACAAAACCAAAGTCAAAGTTTATTTATTTTTTATCACAAGCACAAAATCCAGAAGTGATATCCAAATAAAAAACATACTCAAGTATATTCTCCTCTTTGAATAAAATGATCAATTTAACTATTTCTTTTTTACCTTCCTTGTGAAGTAGTATTTGCACCTAATAATCTTTGTGAACTATCACCATTTTTATTAACAAAGTTCACTTATATTCTTTTAAATTCCTTGATCTTACTGGGAAAAATACCGTAAATGCCGGCGTACAAGGTGACCCGGCATATAAGATGACCCCTGTCTTTATAGCCGGGCCGCATTCCTAGAACGTCATCTTATACGCCGGAAACTACCAGTATTTCCGGCATATAAGACGACTCGGCGTATAAGACGACCCCCGTCTTTGGCGCCGATTTCAGCGCTCGCGGAAGTCACCTTATACGCCGGCATTTACGGTACTCTTTTTTTCCCACCCACCCCCCTTTTTAAAAAAAATTCTAAAGGTTCTTTAAAAACTTTTCTAGAATCAAAACTTTTTAATGCATCTTGTTCTTTAATTTTTTAACATACAGGCTTTGAACTTCAGTATTAAATTTAGTTCCCACTCTCCAAACCACCCTTATAGAAAAATATATTTTTCTTTTATAAACATCCCTTTTAAAACACAAAGGTTTTCTTTAAACTAGTATTTCATTTTCTTTAACTTTCTCTTAACACAAGTACTCTCAAATACAATTTCAATAACATTTTGCATACTTTAAGAATTACTTTAACATTTTATATATACATTTTCAAATTTTGGATTAAGATTCTTTCCATTACAAATATCAAACAAAGAAAAATCCATCCTAGATCCAGTTAACTGATTAAGTTTAATTTACTTCCTCCAGCATGTCTTCATGAAGTAAAATCTTTTTCTTCTCTGGAAAGTTTATCAAGTAGTTAAGCCTCTCTTTTTTTCACAGATTTCTCAACCTTGTTAATATCCTTAAAGAAAAAGTCCCAAATTTGTCTTTTTAAAAGTTGCTGGTTTTCTTGAAGTTCTTCTTTCAGTAGTATTGAGAGATTTATATTTAAACCATCATAATAAAAGTTAATGTCAGGTTTGTATTCCAAATTTGCAATGGATTGTTCTGCATTTTCAGTACTTGTGAAGTTGCCTCAGTAGCTTGGTAACTTTCTATACATAAAATAATTTGAGAGATGTTTTTTTTAAACCATTCTTGGAGCACAGCTGGTCAACAATTGGTGGACTTTATTTAGAGACCTTTCAAATATGTCTAATAATTTGCTCCTCCATCTCCCTCTTTGATCAGGATCAGAAAATTTTAACCACCCACAGCAAAGAAGACCAAACTACAAGTTACTACAATAATAAACTAAAGTCACAGCTTTCAGTCTTTATGTTTCTCTGTCAGCATTTTTTTTTTTTTGCTCCACTCTTCCTTATTTTGGCTTGTCTTAGCAGCCTTCTCCCTTGTTATTGTTTAACACTAAAGAAATCCCTAAAAGGTGTAGCAGGCTGTGACTAAAGAGAGCCTCTTTTAACTTGACTTAGAAAAGATTAATAGTCCTTGAAGATGATTAAGAAATGAAAGGACAGCTTACTGTCTGTTTGAAAAGTAAATTTCTAAACAGCAGCTTCTTCAACCCCGAACAGATTACAGCCCCTTCCCCCAGCTTTTGGTATGCAGTTAGTTTCAAAGCCCAGCTCCAGAAACCACTTACAGGCTTTCAGCTACATCAGAAGGTCTTGAGGGAAATTCTTAAACTCCCCCTGATTCTGGTGGGTCATAAAAACTGAAGGAATGCCAGTCTCTTCAGTTAGTAGCTGAAGAGCTAAAGTCCAGGGGAAAACCCTTAGAACAGTGGTTCTCAACCTGTGGGTCAGGACCCCATTTGGGGTCGAATGACCATTTCACAGGGGTCGCCAAACAAGGCTGTCCACCATTTCCCCCCCTTTTCTTTGGCCACGCCCCTGGCACCCGGTGATGTATAAGTGGTTGGGGGTCACCACAACATGGGAAACTGTATTATGGGGTCGCGGCATTAGAAAGGTTGAGAACCACTGCCTTAGAAGGATTCCTCACTGAACCTGTATTCAGTCAGCCATCTTCACGGAAGTCCTGATGTACAGGTAATCCTGACTTACAACCACAACTGAGCCCAAAATTTTCATTGCTAAGCAAGACAGTTAAGTGACTTTTGTCCCATTTTATTATCTTTCTTGTCACAGTTGTTAAATGAATCATTGCAGTTATTAAGTTAATAACATGGTTGTTATGAGAATCTGGCTTCCCCATTGACTTTACTTGTCAGAAGATCGCAATAGGTGATCACATTCCTCTTCCTCAACATTCAGTTATTCATTGAATTGATTAAACATGCTTGGGTTTCATTGGCATATTCTTTTAATTGGGGAAATAGATTGTGCCTATATAGATTTTTTATTCCCATTGACATAAACAGGAGTTAAGAAGGAACTTCAGTTCTCTTGTGCAGCTAACACTGCTGCTACAATTTGTTTAAGCCTAAAATATGCAAAAATAATTAACTTTCCAACTTCTGTGATTTTGTAGCATTATTTTTATAAAGTCTAGTGGAACTAATCTTTCCAAGAAACTGCCCACGCTTACTTGGAAAATCAAATTTTCACTTCAGTTGTTGTTTCTTGTGGCCAATCAGACAAGCTATCTGTACTCAGTGTGCTACTATTTAATGTACTGAAACGCCTTATGGAGGCCTCTGATAAGATGCAACTGTCCAGTTGCATTTGGCCAAAATCTTCAATCAATCATCAATCTAAAAGCTGAGTCTTTTATTCCAGTAATTTGAATAAGGTGTGCTCGGTTTTTCTTCAGGGCATCTCTTTTCTTCTTTTGAAGTAGTTTTTGCACCTCACCTTTTTTATTTCTTGTGAATGCCCTGTGCAGCCATTATTCTTAATTTCATTTTATATGTTCTGTAATTGGCAAAAAAACTCCACTTTTCCTTTTTTGGGGGTTTAGGCACATTCAAAATTACAGTAAACTAGCACTTGGAGTAGTACTAAAGTCAGTTGGGGCTGGCAATACTTGCATAGATTAAATGTTTCAGTACATAAGAGAGATCAAAAAACCTTAACATTTTCCCTTTTGTAATCCTACTAGTGTGTACTAAAATTGTTGAGTGAGATTTGCAATTGTCCAGGCTCCTGAACAATATAATTGTCATGGTTCCGATAGATGAGACCAGTATAAGAGAACTCCACTAAAAGAGAATTCCAAGGCAAAAAGTTTCCTTAAAGAACATATTTATTCGGCTCATAGTATCGGCATGATCAAAAGTGAAACCAAGACTAAAGTTCTCTCCCAAAGGTTACAGTGTTACAAAAGTGAACTTCCCATCTCAGTAATATGTCATAAATCACATTCCCCAATTAACTACTTGAGTGGCCTTTCTAACAGAAGCTTCAGCCCACCAAAATGCAATCAGCAATGACCTTGGTTCCCACAGAACAATTTATTGTTTTGACTGAGCTAAAAATACTTATCTCCCTCCCAATTCTTTTTTTTATAACAATATTTTATTGAGTTTATATAGATAAGGGAAAATTAGGAACAATATGGGTATGGTAAGGAAGGGGGAGGGGAGTAAGGAAATAAGGGATTTAGGATAAAATAAGGAAAGGTACAATCACATATTTTAACAAACAAGCAACTGTCCGGATCATAATAATGAGTGAATATCTTAAAATAAGCTTAACTATAGCCATATTACAAACAGTTAATAAATAAATTCATCTATTAAATAAACATGAATAATAAAATCTCAGAAAATCCTAACTATCAACATAGATAAAAATCACTAAATCACTAAAAATAACAATGTCATTAATTAGAACTTGGTTAGAAATCAATCATCTATTCTGAGATGTTAGATCCTTTTTAAATTCTAACGTGTCTCTAATCATTGATAAAATTTATCCCAAGTTATAAAATAAACTGAATTATCTTTTTCTTTCATCTCCAACGTTAATCTATCCATTTCTGCACATTCTAAGATTTTAGTAATTATAGTCTGGTCAGATGGTAGATTCTCATTTTTCCAATATTGGGCAAATACTATCCTCACGGCTGTTAAAACATGTAGTATCAGATAATCATTCTCTTTATAATAATTAGGTTTTAATATTCCTAACAAAAACAATTCCGGTTTATATTCTATCTGTATTTTCATCATCTTTTCCAGCAATCTATGAATCTTAGACCAGTATTTCTTAGCATTGGGGCATATCCACCAGACATGATAATAAGTGCCTGGTTGTTGCTTACATTTCCAGCAAATATCTGAAACATTTTTAAACATTTTCGCTAAGCGAACTGGTGTCATATGCCATCTGTAAAACATCTTATATAAGTTTTTTTTATATGCTGCCGCTTTTGTGAGCTTAATATTTTTATCTCAAAGTTTTTGCCAATCTTCTAAATCTATAGAATATCCAAAGTTCTTTGCCCATATTGTCATTGTTTCTTTCACTTGTTCTTCTTCCATCTTCCAGTTTAAAAGAAATTTATAGAGTTTCTTAATTAAGTTCTCATCTGTTTTTAACAAAATTTTATTTAGTGGAGTCTGTTCTTTATAAAATCCTGTTGATTTTACATCTTTTTTGTATCTTGTTTGAATTTGCAAGTAGGACCACCATGTCAGGTCAATACCTTGTTGTTGAAGAGTTTGCTTGTTCTTAAGTTTTCCCTCTTTGTCCAAAATATCTTTATAACTAACCAGTTTATCATAATTAATCAGGTTTGGATAAGCAAATGCTTCCATTGTTAAAAGCCACTCAGGTATTTTCATATATATTTCATGTTTGATTTTCTCCCATTCTGAAAGTAGTACGTTTCTTACCGCATGGTTTTGAAAGTATTTATGTGCTTTAGTTTTCTCATACCATATAAAAGCCTGCCAACCTAATTGAAGATCATGTCCCTCTAGATAAAGCAATCTTTTATTTCTCAATACAATCCATTCTTTGAGCCAAAGGAGAATAGCGGCTTGATAATAAAGTCTCCAATCTGGCAGTCCAAAGCCCCCTCTCTCCTTAGATTCTTGTAACAATTTACATTTGATTCTAGCTTTCTTTCTTTGCCATATAAATCTTAAAATCATTGCATTTAGATCATCAAAAAAGTTTTTAGTAAGTTTAATAGGAACTGTTTGGAATATAAAAATTAGCTTTGGTAAAATGTTCATCTTAACCATCGCTGTTCTTCCTAGAAGTGGTAACTGAAGATTTTCCCATCTTTCCAGGTCTATTTTTATTTGTTTCATTAATCTCTCATAATTATCTTCTTTTAATGTAGTATATTTTGCAGTTAAATAAATGCCCAAATATTTGCCTTTTTTGACTATTTGAAGGTTTGTCATTTTAGCAAGTTGAATTTTCTGTTTATCTGTTAAGTTTTTTGTTAATACTTTGGTCTTTTCCCTATTTATTTTCAAACCAGCACTTGTCCAAATTTCTCGATTTTCTGCAAAAGTTTATCAGCTGTTTCCAATGGCTCCTCTAAAATAAAAACCAAGTCATCCGCAAAGGCCTGTAGTTTATATTTCTGATCTTTAATCTCCAAACCTTTAATTTCTGTATCTTGTCTGATATTTTTTCCCAATACCTCTAATGTAAGGCTAAATAATAGGGGAGATGTTGAGTCCGTCGCGAAATGGTAAGACACGAGAAGCAGTTGTAGTTCTCAAGAAACCTTTATTCTTCAGTTCAGCTTACATTGGAATATGGCGGCAAAAGCCCAAAACTCGCAGCCTCCTTTTATAGGATTTTCCCGGGTCAATGTGTTACTTTTCGCGCGCCAGTACTTGCACATGCGCACAAACACTGGTGACAGCCTGTCTGGTCCCGGGCAGCTTGCACCTGCCCAGGACCACCTGCAATGCCCCGAGTCTGCTTGCAAGGCTCAGGACATAACACCCCTTTCCCCCGGGCTAAAACTACGACCAATGCCATAATAATACACAACCCACTTTTAGTACAATGCTCTGCTCCCCCAATGTTCGGAGTTCCCCCCATTTCCATTTCCTTAGTGTTTCTACCCTTCTACTGGCTCTGTTTAGCCAATAGTGTTATGTAATCCTCTAAGTACTTAGGAGATTTCCTTGCTCTCTGTGACCTCCTAAGCTCTGGGTGTCTGACAGGTACCCCCTGACTGAGGGGTGATGTGTGCCTGTTCCCCTCGTTATGCCTTGGTGACTCCCAAGGACTGTGCTCCAATGCCTGGCCTGCTTGCTTGCCCACCGGGCTCATCAGGCCAGGGCTTCTTTCACTTTGTGACCTGGTTGACCCGCCTAGCTGTAGGCTCTCTGGCCCTTCTAAGTGACTGTCACTGTTGGGCGTTTCTGTAGAACCTCCTAGGCCCGTCCAAGACCTGTCAGGAGGCTATCTATCCCCTGAATCCCGTTCTGTGTCCGGGCTTGTGTGTCCCAAAACTCAGTTGTCCCCTGAGTGTAGTCAGAGGTGTTGTAGTCGGGATTTGGTTCCTCGACCACCTCCCTGTGTGTTTGCCCCCTTCTAGGACTAGGGGTAAGGTCAGGCCAACTATGAGGAGTGTGTGCCAGCTCTCTTGCGGGGTATGGTTTATTGGGATGCTCCCGGGTATCCTCCCTGACTGGAGTACTGAGTGGTGCGGGCGAGTAGTGATTGTGGCCCCGGGGTAACTCCCTGGCTGGAGTAGGCGTGAATGTCTGATAACTGGTTAAACTCCTAGAATTCCTGTTTGGAGCACTCGTGGAATTTTGGGATGGGCTGTTTGTGGTTCCCTCATTGGTAATGGGCAGCATTCCGTGCCCCTCCCTTTGCCCAAAGGGCTCCCCCTCCCCCCCTGGAAAAGACCCAGGAGTCTCAGCGGGAAGGTCCCATCTAGGGCGAAGTTGGTCGATGTGCCGACGCAGGACATGACCGTTGTCCAGGGATACCTCGTAGGATAGAGGACCTGTGACCCTGGATATAGATGCGGGGACCCATGTATGACCAGGCCCGTAATTACGAGTCCAAACCAGGGCACCCACAAGTAGTTGCCTAGGTGCCCTGGGGTGTGAGACAGAAGGAGGCAGTCTGTCCGGATGCAACCGGTCAAGCTTGGTAGTCAGTTTGCGCCCCCAACGAAGTTCAGCTGGGCTTCTCCCTGTAGAAGTGGACGGTGTGGTGCGATAAGAAAGGAGGAAGTCAGCCAACCTGTGATGCCAGTCCCCGTAGGTGAGCCTCTTCAAGGCGTCCTTGGTGATGTGAACCATGCGTTCAGCCATACCGTTGGTGGACGGGTGGAAAGGTGCAGAAGTGGCATGACGAATCATGTTAGCCTGCAAGAAAGCTTGGAATTCGGAGGAAGTGAATTGAGGGCCGTTGTCAGACACAATGACGTCTGGAAGCCCGTGTGCAGCAAAAATCCCCCTCAGTACCTGAATAGTCTTTGCAGTGGTGGTGGAAGAGACAGGTACAACCTCAAGCCATTTTGAATGGCTGTCAATGAGGACCAAGAAGAATTGATCCTGAAAGGGCCCAGCGTAGTCAATGTGCACCCTAGACCATGGAGACTGTGTTTCCTCCCATCTATGCACAGGAGCTTGGGGCATTTCAGGGCGTGAGCGTTGACAAAGGTGGCAAGCATGCACCTTAGCTTCTATGTCTTTGTCTACACCTGGCCACCACAAGTGGCTGCGTGCAAGAGCCTTCATTCGTACAATGCCAGGATGACCCTCGTGGAGGGAATCTAAGACCCTAGTCCTCATTGAGGTGGGAATGACAACTCTGCTTCCCCAAAGCAGACAACCCTGAGAGGTGGACAACTCGTTCCTTTTAGACCAGAAACTCTGAAACTCAGGACTAGGACAGTGCTCAGGCCATCCAGACAAAACCCAAGAAAGGACACGTGAAAGTGTGTGATCTGTGCCTGATTCAGCGGCTACATCCCTGGCATTCAGGGGGGACTCGGGCAAGGCTTGAATGGAGAGAATATTGATGGCTGGCGCGGGGTCAGCCTCTATTACCGGCAGGGGTAATCTACTGAGGCCATCAGCATGGCCCATTTCCTTCCCAGGCTTGTGAAGTAGGGAAAAATCATATGCAGACAAAAAGATAGACCACCTAAGCATCCTGGGGGAGATGATTTGGGGAGTTTGTTTACGTGTGGTAAACAGTCCCAACAAAGGCTTATGGTCAGTGAAGACCGTGAAATGCCTACCATATAAAAAATCATGGAATTTTTTAATTCCAGCAACAACAGCTAAGGCTTCCCTGTCTATCTGAGCATAGTTGCGCTCAGCTGAAGACAATGTCCTGGAGTAATATGCAAGAGGAACCTGAGTTCCATCAGCCCTGAGGTGGCTCAGTACAGCACCCACCCCATAAGGGGAAGCATCACAAGCGATGCACACAGGAAGGGACTCATTGAAGTGAGCAAGTACACTGTTAGAAGTGAGCAAGGCCTCGACCACTGCCACACTGCCTGTTTATCTAATAGCCTGTGAAGAGGCTCAGCTACACTAGCCTTGTGTGGAAGAAAGGAATTGTAGAAATTCAGAAGGCCCAGAAAAGCCTGTAGTTCGGCCTTAGACTTTGGCCTAGGGGCTTGCATAATGGCTTTTAGTTTGGATTCAGCAGGATGAATCCCAGCAGCATCAATTTTGAACCCCAGAAACTCAGTAGAAGGCACCCCAATTTTACATTTGTCCTTCTTGAGTTTGAGTCCCGTTTTCCTGAACCTTAATAGGACAGCCCTTAGCCTTTCAGCTAGAATGTGTGTGGAGTCTCCTGTAATTAAGACATCATCAAAATAGGGGCAAACCCCTGGTATACCCCGTAGTGTGTTTGCCATTACGCTTTGGAAAATCCCAGGAGCGACATTTACTCCAAATTGAAGTCTCTTTACCTTGAAAGCCCCTCTGTGGGTCACAAAAGTCTGAGCTATAGCAACGTCATCATCAACAGGCAGCTGTTGATATGCTTGAGCTAGGTCAAGTTTTGCAAAAACGCCCCCCCCCCTTGAGGGAGGCCAGGATATGACTGACCACAGGAACAGGATAGGCATGTTGTTGCAATGCCTTATTTAGAGTGCATTTGTAATCAGCACAGATGCGAATGTCCCCATTTGCCTTAAGAGGCATGACAATGGGGGTCTCCCATGGACTGGAGTCAACTGGTTCTAGAATTCCTTGTTGGATCAGTTTATCCAATTCAGTGTCAATTTTACTCTTTAAAGCAAAAGGGACCCTTCTTGCTTTAATTCTAATGGGAGTGACCGTGGGGTCTAGCTTTAACGACACAGGGGGTCCTTTGAATGTGCCCAGCTGGGGGCTGAAAACGTCTGCAAATTCTTTGCAGACTTCCTGTAGGTCGAGTGTTTGTAGGCTGTTGAGCCCTGTGACGTGTATCCCCAAGGCCTCAAACCACTCGAGTCCTATGAGACTCGTTCATTCACCCTCTACTACTAGTAGGTCTAGTGGACCCTCAAAATCCTTATACTGTACGTTAAGGGTGGCCTCCCCCTTAACACACACTCTGGAGTTTTGAAAATCCATTAGCACAATGTCAGAAGGCCTCAACTTGGCCTGGGTTCCGCTGCCGGAACAAATCTTCCTAAATGTGTGCATAGAAATGATCGAAAGTGCAGACCCCATGTCCAGTTCCATAGTTAATGGAACCCCTTGTAGCTTCACCTTAAGTGACAGCTTTTTCTTAATGGGCTTGTGTGTGCCTGTCCTGTAGATGCTTCTTCGCGAAGCGCAAAACCCCACCCTATTCTGGCTGGGGACCCTGGTACCTTTCAGGCGCAATTCTTCCTGAGGTTGTACCTTCTGACGGCCCAGGCACACAGCTGCAATGTGTCCTTGTTTTCCGCACGCCCAGCAGATAGCGGAGCGGAACTTGCAGTCGGCTCTCTTGTGGCGACCTCCACAACCGATGCACTTAGGGAGAGCTGAAGAGCTTCCTCTTGGTTTTCTTTCGTCGTCCGGATCTTCCTCGGAGTTTCTTTGGATTTCTTCCTGGTGCACGGATGCAGCATCTGGACTGTTTCTGATCGGCCACATGTTCTTGATGGCGCCGCCCGCTGCTTCTTCTGCGGTGACCTCTCTCAAGGCATCTTGGAAGGACAAGTCCTCCTTGGCAAAAAGTCTCTGTTGCAACTTTCGATGCCTTAGCCCGCATACAAACCGGTCCCTCAGTCGTTCCTCGAGGTCCTTGAACTCGCAGTGTTTGGCGGCTTTCCTCAGTGCGGCGATGTACTCCTTGGCCGATTCTCCGGGTCGTTGATCCCTCTGCTCGAAGGTGTGGCGCCACGCGATGACGGACATCTTAGGCTGGAAGTGCTCCTTCAGTAACTTCTTTAGATCTGCGTAGCTGACAGACTCTAAAGGAACAGGTGCTGCGAGGTTCTCAGCGATTTGAATGCGTCTTGACCGCAAACGCACAGCAGGGTGGCAGCCTTCAAGCTCTCTTCCCTCACCTGGTTCACTTTGAGGTAGTTTTCCACCCTGGCTACGTAGGACTCCCACCTCTCTGGATGTGAGACGTCGAATTCCGAAAGCCTTCCAATCTTTGCCATTTCGAATCAGGAAGGGTCTATCAGCCAGCCTACCCCCGAATGCGCACTGGATTGGCGGGTAGCTGCCGAGTCAACGCCGTTCCTGCCGCTCCGGACTCACTCGGGTAAGCTTACACCTTTTCTTCTTCGATGTAAGGCAATCCCATCCTCGTCGCCAGTGTTGAGTCCGTCACGAAATGGTAAGACACGAGAAGCAGTTGTAGTTCTCAAGAAACCTTTATTCTTCAGTTCAGCTTACATTGGAATATGGCGGCAAAAGCCCAAAACTCGCAGCCTCCTTTTATAGGATTTTCCCGGGTCAATGTGTTACTTTTTGCGCGCCAGTACTTGCGCATGCGCACAAACACTGGCGACAGCCGGTCTGGTCCCGGGCAGCTTGCACCTGCCCGAGACCGCCTGCAATGCCCCGAGTCTGCTTGCAAGGCTCAGGACATAACAGGAGACATTGGACATCTCTGTCTAGTGCCTTTTTAAATCTCAAATCCATCTGTATAATCTCCATTTAAAAGTATTCTTGTTGTTTGTTTGTTATAAATTGCTGAATTTCTTTGTTAAAATTTTCACCAAAATCCATTTCTTGAAGTTGTTGAAACTTAAATTGCCAGTTTAAGTTATCAAAGGCTTTTTGTGCGTCAAGAAATATAAGTGCCATCTGGTTCCCTGGATGAATTTCATAATATTCCAAAACGTTTAAAATAATCCTTAAATTATTCTTTATCTGTCTTTTTAGTAGGAAACCATTTTGGTCTGGGTGTATAAATTCAATCAAAAAGTTTTTCATTCTTTCTGCCATTATTGCAGCAAAGATTTTATAATCCACATTTACTAGCGATATTGGTCTATAATTTTTAATTAGTGTATGATCAGTATCTTCTTTGGGTATCAAAGTAATATTAGCTTCAGTCCATGAGTCTGGTATTTGTGTCTGTGTGAAAACTTCATTACATAGGTCTTTCAAAGTTGGAGTTATAATATTCTTGTAACACTACATAAAATTTGGCAGGAAGTCCATCAGGTCCTGGTGTTTTATCTTTCTTTTGCTTTTTTATTGCCTCTGTAATCTCCAACATTGAAATATTCTCATTTAACCTCTGGCGCATATTCTCAGGAACCTTTGGGAGGTTTGCTTCTTTTAAGTAAGCCTGAATTGCCTCTTTAGGAATCGTCTCCGCCTTGTAAAGTGTCTCATAATAAGCCTTCGTAATTTTTTTCATTAAATCATTATGGCAATGTAAGTCACCCTCTGAGTCCCGTAGCTTACTTATTAATCTTTTTTCTCTTTCTTTTTTTAATCTATATGCAAGCCATCTCCCTGGTTTATTAACATTTTCAAAAAAATTCTGTTTAGACTGTTTAATCTGCTGTGCCATTGTATTTGTCTCAAGTAAGTTTAATTTGTGTTTTAATAGCTCCATTTGTATTTTCAGCTTTTTCTTTTGTGGGTCTAATTGTAACTCAGATTCCAGGATACTAAGTCGTTCTTTCAATCTATGTTGAATATGTTTCTTTTCCTTATTCTTTTTGGCAAGATAAGTTATAGCCAAACCTCTAAAATATGCTTTTGCCATGTCCCATACAATTTGAATAGAGGTTTCTTCTTTTTTATTAACTTTAAAAAAAATTCCATTTCTTTTGTTGCAAATTGTAGAAATTCCTTTTCCTTCAATATTGATTTATTCAAGGACCATCTCGGTCTTTTCTTAAATCCTTTCCAAATCATTTTAATTGGATTATGATCTGCCTAAATGTTTGATTCTATTTTAATTTCTTGTATCATGTTCTTTAAATCAAGAGAAGTCCATATCATGTCAATTCTTGACCACAATTTATGTCTATTAGAGTAAAATGTATATTGTGTTCTTTCCGGATTCATCTCTCTCCAAGTGTCCTGTATACAGAGTTCATCTTTCATTTGTAGCAGGGATTTAGGTAAGATATTACTTCCTTTTTTCCCTTGTTTGTAACTTTTATAGTCCCATACTGGATCGACAATTACATTAAAATCTCCAAATATACACAAGCTATAATAATTTAAGTCCACCAGTTTATCATGTAATTGCTGAAAGAATTGATCTTGTTTCTCATTGGGAGCATATATTGCAACCATAATTATCTGTTTTTGGTTCCATGTAATCTCAACCATCAAAATTCTTCCCTCTTCTTCAACATAGATTTGTTTTGGATTCATCTTTTCTTTTATACATAAAGCTATCCCTCTTTTCTTCTGTGATGCCAAAGAGAAATAGAGTTTACCTAATTTTGGTTGTTCAAGGATTCTGGAATGTTGTATCTTAATATGTGTCTCCTGGAGACAAATTATGTCCATTTTTAACTTTTGTAATCTGTGGAATATTTTACTCCTTTTTGATGGGAAGTTAAGACCATTTATATTTATTGAAAGAATTCCAGTTTCCTCCATAGTTTCAATTATGTCAAGATCTTAATTTGCTTATTGGTCTCTGGTTTTTAGCTCTCACATCTTCCTCTGATTGAGTCTTTCTAGGGACTTCTTCCACCGTTTGTTTAGATGTTCCTGTAGTTGTTTCCTCTGGTTTCTTAGGTTCCGCCTCGACTTTCTCCAAGAAGGCTCTATGATTGTTAAAGAAATCCTCTGCTTGTTGTGGAGTGCTCAATCTGTGTCTCTTTGTATCCCAAAAAATTAGTAGTCCTTCTGAGATCAGCCATCTAAAATTCACTCCTCTATTAATCAATCTCCTTGTTAAGAATTGGTATTCTCTTCGGGCTTCTCTAATTCTTCTTGGAATCTGTTTGAGAACTACCAATTCTTTATCTTTATATTTCAGTGGTAGCTCTTTTATTAAATCTAACATGAACCTCCCTAGGCACTCTGTTTCTTCTTGTATAATTTGAATTTACTCTAAAAACTTGATCAACTTCTCTTTTGATTTGATCCATTTCTGTTCCAAGCAAATCCGCCAATAATTCACTCATCAGTAGTAACAAGTTCTCATCACTCTCTTCTGTCACATTTTGAAATCTTAGAAAGTATGATGCACGTTCCATCTCCATCGACGCCATGCTTTCTTCCAGCTCTGCGTTAGATTGCTCCAATCTCTGATTTTCATTTTGGAGAGCTTCTAATTTCTGGTTCACTAGTACTGACTTATCTTCAATATTTTGCATTCTTTGTTGAGTATCTGACATCGCCTGTTGAAAGGCTTCCATGTTTTGATCCATCTTAAGCAAATCATTTTTCAAGTCTTCAAAGTCCTTTTTCATTTCCATTTTAGAATCTTCAAAGTCCTTTTTCATTTCCATTTTAGTATCTGCAATTGCCTGGAGAATGGTTAGTGTATCCTTCTGCTGTGTGTCCGGTTGTAAGAACGTTGTAATCGATTTTTGAAGCGATGGACTAACTGAGGTTGATGCAGGAGCCGAGGAGCCCTTCCTCACCCCTTTTGCCAAATTTGAAACACTCATCTTGATTATTGTATTTATTTATAATCTATCATCAAGCCCGATGGCTCAGTTAGTTATAATCCAAAAAGAGGGCCCGATGACCATTTATAATCCACCAAAAGGCTCAGTAAAAGAAAGATATAACCCAAAACCCTCAATAAAAAGATAAAAAGGAAGATATCCAACAAAAGTATTATCAAAACGTAGAAAAAAAATATATGAAAAGGAATAGCAATTCTCTAAACAAAAAAGAAATGGAAAAAGAAAAACATAAAGCTTATGTTTATATCCACACAACAAAGCTGACAAAAAAGGAGTAATGATAAAAAAAGAATATCCAATTTATAATCTAATTAAAGACAAAAAGATCTTCTTCTATGGTTCCCTTATTTTAAAAAGAATAAATCCAGAAAGGGAACCAAACACCAAGCAAAAGTGAAAGAAAAAAAAACAAAACCAGTCTCTCTTACTAAGCAAGACAGGAATGTCTGGACATTGAGCCAAAACTCCACAGCTGAATCAACAAAGTTAGTGTAGCAAAAGAACAAAGGGAAGAAGTTGCAAAATAGCCACCAGGGGATGCTGTTTCTTTCCCCCACCGTTTACATAGGGAGAAAGTAAAAGAGGGGAAAAAAGTTCCAACAATTAATACACAAAAACTAACACTCCAAAAAGTTCTAAGAAAGAGCAGTTAAGGTGGCTTTTCCCAATTAGAATAATAATAGATCTTTCTTCTCCTTTATAATGAGACAAACTGGTTCCCTCAATGTGGCTTCAATTCAAAGGATTTTCAAAAGTTTTTAACACACTGAAACCACCACTTTTTGGGAGGGGGGAGAAGCAAAAATCCTCTCCTCGTCCTCCCCTTAAGCTTCCAGCCTAACTTTAAAGGCAGGCAATTTTCTCCAAGGTCTGCTTTGCAACAAAAACTGATATCTCACCTGGACCATTTGCTTGCTTCCTGAAACTGACTCCTGTCTCCGATGATCTGCTGAGAATGGCGGCAAATGCAAAGCTCTCCATGTTTCTCTCATTGTTCCAGAGGCTATTTTGAGTTCAGAGAGCTGGCTACTGCCGACTCCCTTTCCTCAAAAAGTTCACCTCTCGGTAGCCAGCCCTCCAGGCTGGCATTCAGCCCTGCTGGGCCCACCAGCAACAGAAAATCGGATCCTGAGCATGGAGAAATCATGTCCCAGAGTCTATAACCAATCACCAGCGTCAAGCCCATTGGGCTTGACACGAACTGGTGGGGGGCAGGGAAGCAGCAGCCAGCCGAAATCTGGACGCCACTCCGGGGTGCCGCCCAACTCCCGGAGACCAGCTGGAAGTCAGCAAGCCGGCCAGACACCACCTGGCTCCCCTGGGTCAGCTGGGAGCCAGTGAGGCCGCTGTTCACCGTGGCCACCTCCCTCCATTGCTGCAGATGCCGGAGACATCCCTACCACCAGCTGGGCATCGGAGGCAGGCCTGCTGGATGCCAGGGGATTCGCTGCTCTCCACAGCCGCTCCTCGCACCAGACACAGGGGAATCCCCGGAAAGCAACTGGGCGGCAGAGCTGGCCGGCTGGATGTCAGAGGGCCGTCTCTCATCATTGCTGCTCCTCCTGTAGGGCTGGTGGCTCGGGGAAGGCGCTGGTTGCTGGGGGAAGCCATGGCCTCATGGACAAGAGCAGAGCTACCTGTTGTGGAGCCATGCCGGAACTGGGCATTGGATGGATACCAGGCAGGACAGCTGGGGCTGCGGAGGCTGCGCTGATGCATCTGAAGGGGGGGGGAGGCGGAATTTGAGCTACAGATTTTATCCATACAGACCGGATGCTGGCTTGCTGATTGGGATGGGGCTGGAGGGCGGGGCACATTTATGTAAGGCACTGGGAGCAATTCACTCCCAGTGCTGACTTTTTCTTTGCATTAAAGTTAGCTGTTAAAAGCTGTCTTCCACTCATCTCCTTTTTTAACTCTCATACAATAGTACTCCTTTCTTAGGTCCAGCATGGTAAAAAAAACTTTCCTTTTGCCAAATGGGCTAACATTAAAGGGAGGGGGTACATATTCTCCACGCTGACCCTGTTTAACCCTTTAAAATCAACACACAGCCTCAGTGAGCCATCTTTTTTTTTCGTTAAAAACCACAAGGGCAGCTACTTGGGATTTTGCTGGCTGAATGAATCCTCTAGCCAAGTTCTTATCAATGTACTCCCTCAGTTCTCTCAACTCACGGGGGGGGGGGTTATTGAGTACAGTTTTGGCTTGGGCAGTTTGGTTCTTGGCAAAATTTCAATAACACAATTGGTCGCTCGGGGGAGGGCAGGATGTCACACTCTGTCTTGCTGAATACCTCAGTTAAGTCTCAGTATTCGCTTGGGATGAGTGGCATCCCAGGCGGGGAGTTTACGGCAGTTTTCAGGGTTTCAAGAGATTGCCTCTGGGTTTCACTTGTATCACTGGTGGGGGTGGGAGGGGAAGATTACAGTGTTACAAAGTTGAACTTCCCACCCCAGTAATATGTCATAAATCACATTCCCCAATTAACTACTTGAGCGGGCTTTCTAACCAACGCTTCAGTCCTCCAAAATGCAATCAGCAATGACCTTGGTTCCCACAGAACAATTTATTGTTTTGACTAAGCTAGAAAATACTCATCCCCCCTCCCAACTCTATGGCAACCGAAAATGAAGGGGAAATGGCTTCAGCCAAATTCGTTTGTAGAGTTGACAATAATACAATGATGGCAAACTTATGATATTTGTGTCAAAAGTGATATGCTACAATATTTTGGGTGACACACCAGCATTCACCAATTTGCTAACACCCAACAACAACTATTCTTGAAACCACACCCTGTTCTCATGTGATTTTTGGAGACTTTGGAGGCACATGAGAATGGAGTGTCTCCAATCCCTCCATACATTGACTGAGAATTCTGTTCTTATTTCATATCCTAAAGGCATGAAGGCCCTTCAATGATCATGTTATTTACAGAAGCATGAACAGGTACAAGGAACAGCTGCAGTTTTTATATGGTGAAAGTGTTAATAGTGATATCTGGAGCCCTTGCATCAAAATGATTTAGGCATCTATTACGATCTTATTATCAAGCCAGATTGGCAAATTCAGTGAACAAGAACCATTTTGGGTTTTGGAATAAGTTATTGCTAATATGGTAATGCCTGTCAAAGAAATTCTCCCACTCAGCATAGCGTATACCTAGCTTAATTAAGATGGAGCTGCTCTCTGTCCCCTCCCCCCACTTCCCTGTGTTAAAGTATCTGTTTTGGTGTAGTCCTTTGAGAAAAGATTACACAGTCCTAGGAAAAAGGAACAATCAATCTTCCTTGATTTTGTTTAGTATAAGATGAAATAGAGAAATACTTGACAAGCTTGTAAGATTTATTATCACACCTTAAAAGATTATATCTTACAAGAATAAAATAGCAGTCTTGGCATCCCTGCTATGCCTGTTTCTTGACGTGGCACACTTTGAAGAGATGATCTTATATATATTCCACCCATTCAATCATTGTTTTATTAAGTTTTAGCTTTAACTTCAATAGTTTTCTACTCTTGGTAAGTATGAATTTTTAAGTGATTTTGATGCTGTGATCCATGTAGTACAAGACTGTAGAGATTTTTTAAAACTTCACTTGAGAAAGAATTTTGGAGGACTAAATCAGTTTTTTCCTTGCTTTTTGTCCTCTTCCCCTTTCCCCTCACCCACTCAATTTATTCTTTTCTCCTTTACCTGCTCAAGAAAATTAATTCCGTTATCAAAAGACCTTGAATATGATTGTGGGTAGCATTGTATTTTAGGTTGGTTAAGTACTATGGATACCGACACATTTTTATAAGCCTCCTTGGCAACACATCATTTATTTACAAATTCAATAAAAAAGAAATTATATTAATTTAAAATTAATAATTTAAAATCTTAAAAAAATATTCCAATAATCATCAATATTACAGCAAAATTACAAAGTTATGCTGTCCCTGGGCATGGAGGTTGGAGCATTACTTAGAGCAGGAGTCTTCAAACTTGGCCCTTTTATGACTTGTGGACTTCAACTCTCAGAATTCCTCAGCCAGAATTCCTTAGACCTTGTTACATGGTTATTGTTTGTCCAGATTGGCTGCTTTTATATTTTATTTTATGTTGGTGTAATGTTCTTAAATACTAGCCAGGCATGTCAAACTCATGACGTCACATGACATCGTGCAATGTATCGGAGCTTTTTTGCCATTGCCAGCAATAGGGTGGGCGCGGCTCCGGTATGATGAAACCAGCCCACGGGCCGGCAGTTTGACACCCCTGCTCTAAGCATTCTAGAGCAGAGCTTTTCAACCGTTTTACTGATTGTACCACTTTTAGGATAAGGCAGTATTCAAGTACCACCTAGCAAGGTGTCAAAAACTTGATGACCAAAAAAAAAAAAACCTGTTCAAAGTTGCAATTGCACTGAAATGACTTATGACCATTTTTCACACTTATGATCATTGCAGCATGCCCAGGGTCATGTGATTTATATTTGGATGCTTGGCAACTAATTCATATTTATAATGGTCACAGTGTTCCAGGGTCATGTGATCCCCTTCTGCAACCTTTTGACAAGCAAAGTCAATGGCAGAGCTGCTGGTGGCCAAGTGCTAAGGTGGGACTTCCTTTCCTCCCTCCCTTCCCTGCCTTCCTTTTTCTCATTCCCATCTCTTCTGAAGGAAGAATTTGACCCCCCCCATATTTTCCCTCTTCCATATATTAATCAAACAAGGAAAGGCCTCCAGAGACAGAAAAGAGAAGCTGCTAAGTGAACTAGCTTAAGGCGCATTCCCCTTTAAGAATTAGCTACTAGAAAAGAAAGTAAGCAGTGCAGCCGGCACTTAAGGAAGAAAAAAAAAAAGTAAGTACTGGCTGCCGGCTAAGGCAACCTCCCCAAATGGCTCCATTCATAAGTAAAGGAATGTTACAGGCAAAATCCATTCAGGAGAAAAATACTTCAAAATCCCTTGCAGCAAAACTTACAGCTAACAACAGCAGAGCAATAGCCGCTAACAGGAGACATCAGCCATCAGCCAAAGAGAAATTGCCAAACACTCCTTAAGAACACAAAGCCCTCATTGCACAAATCCCAGAACTTCAAAGTCACAAATGCACATAAGAATCCTTCCACCCTCCATCTCCTTCCCTCCTCCATGCCTCACCTCCAGCCATTGCTGCCTTTTTTTCATTCCTCTTGGAGGGTGACCCCTTCCCCGTTGCATTTCTTGCCTGTTTGCTGCTGCCAGCAGCAGGTGGCTGCCACAGCAGTTGTAGATCGGCTCATGCCAGCCTGCTTGATCTCCTCTCCCCCTCTGGTGCAGCTGACTCTGCCTCCTCCCAAGGCTGCTGCCTTTTTTCTCTCTCCCTCTCCTGCCCAAACTGCCTCCTTTTATAGGCTCTCTTGTCTCCAGCCCCCTCCTCCTTTCTCATGGGGGAGGGTGAGCCAGAAGTGAGCCTGGGGCCTTTGCAGCTCCAGAGGACTGTGCTGGCTCTTTCCCTCCCCCACTACACTTGGCTAGGCAGGGCTGCGTACCACCTGCCACTCATTAATGTACCACAAGTGGTACGCGGACCACCAGTTGAAAAGCCCTGTTCTAGAGTTGCTATTGTGAGATGTGTAGCTTTATAAATCTAATATATTATAATTTCCAAACAAGCCAATTAATTTCTTTCAGGTCACTAAATAACATGAGATATTGGCAAGAAAAACCATGTTTACTCCTCTCTTAGGCCATTTGCCCGTACTAATTTTTATTTCAGCAAGATGTAATTTATTATTTGTTTACAGAAGACAATAAGAGTACTTATACTGCAAGTACACTAAATGGCTTAGGATGCAAGTATATTCCTGCATTTAAGGTCCTTAAAACACTAGCGAGGGAGAAAGCAGTTTTTTCCCCGTTCTTTATTATGCTTTACTTTCACACCCTACATTGCCCCAGTCCAGTTCATTTTTGTTTCAGTAACCATCAGGGCTAGTTCTCCTTTAACTTCTCCTCCTGTAAATTCTCCCCAAATGCTGCTTCTTATGAACTCATCATAAATTTCTCAGTGAAGAATTTTAGTTCATCTGACTTACTATTGGCAACCACGAATTATTTAAAAATGGCAATAACTGAGTTGTTAATATAATTTTCAGCTATTTAGCATTAAGGCAGAATCCAAGCTGGGATTATCAAAATCAATACTGAGATTATTTTTTTCATTGTTCTTCTTTCCTTTCATTTTCCAGGCATGACTGATCCTTTTCCAGTTTAACATAGCATCATTATCAACAGTTAGGACAGTATGTAATACTTTATGGAACAGCATGTTTTTTAAATTTTAAATTTACTTTGGAACATCTGGTATTTGTCTGTGGTTCAAAATTCCTACTACAAGGTGTTTTTACCTAACTGGTTTACCATAAAGCTAACTCAGAAAAAGTCCTACTTAATCAATAGAAATAAGGGATATGTGCAGAGCATGTGAAAAATCTTCTAGATGTCTTCCTAAAACAGAGGGTAAGAGAAATTAAGGAACCTTAACAACCTCAGAATTTGAGCACTATTTGTAAAATGGGAGGAATAAAATTAGTGATTATAACAGTACAGCACTGTCAAATATTTGTATTCCTCTCTAATTGTCTAATGTTTTGAACAGATTGTTTTACAGGACTTATAAGTATAATGACTGATATAATTTGGCGCTTCACTGGAGATTTCATGGCCCCTGATCTTGTTTGCCGAATTGTTCGGTATCTGCAGGTACAGTACAAGAATAGCTAAATAGTATTCTAAATGTCAAAGTGCTGATTTGTCTATTGTGAAAAATTTAATCTCTCTATGATGATGATTATAGATTATAGACTCTATAATGAGTATAGGGACAGATGGAAGAAGAAATACTTTAGCCAGCAAAGTATGTAGAATTTGAAATCCCCCCTTTTTAAAAATACAAGCTATAATAACCTTTTACAATAGAAACATGCTACATTGCAGAATTGTATTCTATAAGTAATGTTCGTTGATCATTCTTTCTTTGTTATGCTCATTCAGAAACATAAAGCAAGAAAAGAATTTTTATAATGCCATTTCCTGTATTTAAATACAAATGACTTATGATTTTAAAAAGAATTTTCTCCTAAGTGGATTTAGGGTAATCCAAATAACTGAAAACAGACCACATGAATTCTTAAAAATAAGTCAATCAACATTAGAACTGTCACATTTTAACTTTACAGTGATTTTGAAACCTCCATTTGCCTAAAAAATGGAGCAATACAAATGGCAGCGTGAAATGTGCTTCCATAGATTTCATTTTTTAGAGTTTTTATTCTATCTTTATTATTTTATAAATAATTCAAGGTGGCAAACATATCTAATGTTTATATACCTAAATATTCTTTCTTTCTCCTATTTTCCCCCTAAGATCAATACTGTGAGGTGAGTTGGGCTGTGAGAGACTTTCACCCAGGCGACTTTCCTGCCTAAGGTCGACCAGAATTTATGGTCTGTTGGTTTCTAGTTTGGTGCTTTAACCACTAGAGCAAACTGACTCTCCATATTTGCAGAAATGTCAGCCTTAGGTCACTTTGGTATTGTTCTGACACTACAGGTAGTCCTCAAGGTACGAGCCTAATAGAGCCTGCCCATTAGACTCGTAATCAGACTCAATATTGCAAAAATTTTAAAATCAAACTCATTAATTGAATCAAATGGGTCGTTAAAGGAACGAAGATTTGATTTACTATTTCCTCTGATGGCTGCCTGAACTGAGAGGCTTTTCCTGCCGCTACTGCAGCTGTTTCCATCCGTCAAACAGCTGTTTCCGGTTTCAGTAACCACAATACTGTAAATTGCCTCTCAAGCAGTAAGCTTTTTTTTTTTTTTTTTAAAAAAAGACCATTTGTTGTTAGGCAAAGCTTCTTCAGAGGGGGGAGGAGAACTGTACCATTGCAGCTGTCACTAAAGTAATTAGCTTAAGTGTCTCCAGGAGTTTACACAAATTTCCGATTGCTTTAAATCCCCCCTCCCACACACACACATACTTGCCGGCCATTAGCTTAAGCATCTCCAGCCAGACATGTAGAGGGAGATGGGGTGGAGTTTACAGAACTATTGGCTTGCAATAGTAACTGAGATGGAAGGGACCTTGAGGTCATCTAGTCTACCCCACTGCTCTCACAAGAGAGTACACTACTGTACTGTATTTCTGATAAATACCTATCCAGTCTCTTCTTAAAAGCCTCCAGTGAGGGAACACCCACAACTTCTGGAGGCAATTTAAATTTAAAACCTTTAAAAAAAAAAACAAAATACTGTCCCTGATCATCCTCTCCAGGCAGAATTTCTGGTAGGCCTGTGCTAGGGAGAGGAGACAGTAGCAGCCATATGCTATAAGTTTCAGGCAAATGCAAACAAACAATCTAGCAAAGTACTGCACTTACAAACACAATAAAAAGCAGAGCAGTTCCCAGCGTGATTATAAACAATACAGTACAAAACTATAGAGTAACAAAAAAGAATATTTTAAAATACTTAAAGAAGTAATTCTAGCTCTCTACAGTACTGTAGTCCTCAAGCCCAGCAAGCAGCACATCTTTCACGCAGCTCCAGGAAAACAAAAACAAATGGTCCTGACAGCTGCAAAAATCACTGGATCTTGTTTGGCCATGTGACCAGGCACACACAAAAAAAAAAAAAAAAAAAAAAAAAAAAACAACCCACTTCCTGCTTCTCATAGGCCCAAAACGACCCAGGCAGATCACAGAGTTAAAATGGCCACTGCAGCAGCCGAGACTGAATCCAAGTCCCATGGCTACAGAGGCCTGTTTTTGATCGCAATTTTGAATTTCTAATGTAAGTAACTTTTCTAAATAACCTTGTTTTTGTGAAATCTCGCTAAATAAACGCTCGTATCTGGGGGATTACCTGTATTCCCACGTATTGTTACACTCTTGCTCTCCATTTATAAATATCTCTATCACTATATTCGACTGCAGTGCAGAATAATATATTCTGTAATATAGCAACAGATGTGAGATTTTCTATTTTAAGCATATATTGTAGAAACAACGCATGGATAATCCGATAAGCTTCAGATAGTTACCATAATAATACATTAATATGTAAATAATGTATGTATGGCCTATTCCCAACATTATAGATTTGGCTGTGCAGCAGCTTTAGGTTCATATCTGATAACAAACATTCCAAATAGGTACTTTGCTCATTCAGTTCAAATATATTGGTACTACAGTTCATAGAAATTCCAGCCAGTTGTATCAATTAGCATCCTTGAAGGGAAATTCTGGGAGTTCAGAGCCTCAGCCTGGCTAAATGGCACCAGATTGGACATGCCTAAAACATATATTTACCTAGGAGAAAGATCTATTGAGCAGAATGGATCCGATGTCTAAATAGAGATGCATAAATTGCTCTGTGGTTATGAAAGCATAAAATGTATTGAATTTAGTTGGCTATTTCCAATAAGAGAAAGTAGAATTATTCCCTTGGTTTATGCATAAAACAACTTGCAGACATTTCTATAACCAGTTATTATTTTTTCTTTCTTTCTGCTTTAGGTTGTACTTTTGTATGCCTCAACATATATTTTAGTATCACTAAGCATAGACAGATACCGTGCTATTGTGTATCCAATGAAATTTTTTCAAGGAGGTAAGAGATTTCTGCTGTAATTCTCCCATTATTCTCCCCTTCCCTTTAAGAAGCTTTATTTTAATCCAGGTGTGATTTGCTTAAAGACTCAATTGTTGCATTGGGACTCACCACCCTCCCGTTTTTTTTTGTTTCATAATCTCTTCTCCCCCCCCCCATGCTATAGCCATTTTTAAAAAAGCAAAGAAAACTCTCAAGTATCCCTTCTCCCAAAACAACAAAAAATTCTGAACCTGCTCACTTGGAATCGTTTCCACGTCTTCTGTGATTTCTGGGTGATTCAAATCCTTCAGGCATCAAAAGCTTGCCCATTTTTAACAGATAATTTGATACTGGGAGCAAATAATATTTTTTACTACAAATAAGATATTAGTTAATTATTTGTCATTTTTAGATGCAGTGCTCAATCCCTTGTTATTTTTCAGATGGCAAGGGTGTCACACTTATGTTTTTATTACCATTATTACAGTAATGTTGCAAAATATGTTGCTTTAAATGAATGCTGAAGATCTTTCCTTTTACAATCATGAGGAAAAAAATAATACTTTCAAAGTTATTAAATTATAAAAAACCCAGACATGGATATTTTACATCAGCAACAAATTCAAAGATTTAATCAGAATAAGACCTTGACATACACATCTTATTACTTTGAATGCAACAAGGTTTCCATTCACATTGAAGGAGACTTTCATTGCACAAGTGGGGTTTCCAGCTAAACCCTGCAAAGTTGTCCAATTCACTCTTTTCATTAGTCAGCTGCGCCTTTTCTCTGCAATGTTTCCTATGAACTTTCCTCCCAATCTCACATTTACTATAGTATACAGTAAAGGGTCACAGAATCAGTTCCTAGGACCTCCAGACAGACTGGAGTATCTCTGCAGTACGTGTCCATGGCATCAGACGAGGATGACAAATTGGATGATTCAGTACAAGATGGTCTTTATGGGCACAAATAATCTCATATTCTGTTAAGAAATGAAAGACAAATGGGACAAAGATGGGGTACTGCTGGAATTTGTCCCCAATTTCTCAACCTGAAGGGGGAACCATAAAGCATATTCTTAAATATATTAGGATTATCATAATGGGGTGTAAGTATCTTGATATTCTGTTAATTGCAATGTATGGCTGTGAAAGTTGGACCATAAGAGGCTGAGCGCCAAAGAATTGAGGCCTTTGAACTATGATGCTGGAGAAGACTTCTGCGAGTCCCCTGGACTGTAAGGCGATCAAACCGGTCAGTCCTAGAAGAGATCATCCCTGACTGCTCTTTAGAAGGCCAGATCCTGAAGTTGAAACTCAAATACTTTGGCCACCTAACGAGAAGGAAGGACTCACTGGAGAAGAGTCTAATGCTGGAAAAGATTGAGGGTAATAGAAGAAGGGGATGACAGAGAATGAGGCGGCTGGATGGAGTCACTGAAGCAGTAGGTGTGAGCTTAAATGGACTCCAGAAGATGGTAGAGGACAGGAAGGCCTGGAGGAACTTTGTCCATGGGGTCGCAATGAGTCAGACATGACTTCGCAACTAACAACAACAACAACATTTGCTTTAGCTATTTTCCTTATACATCTAATTAGTTTAGTTTATACATCAGTTAGTTTTATTTGTTTGGAAAGGATTGAGAATATATTGTACTGATATTAGATTCCATTACTTCAACTTTCTGTAATTCATTGGGTATTAAAATACAAGTTCAGCATAATGCTGTAAACTAGATAGATTTCTCCTTTTTATATGTAGCTAAAATTTCAGGAAACTAAGAAGGCTGGGATATATTGAAGAGCAGTTTGGATGGAGGAGAGTGAGGGTGAGATTGAGAATGAAAGTGAAAGAGAGTCAGAAATTGCTGATAATATCATTAAAAAAAAGAAACTTCATTGAATCCAGGAGATTAATTTAGAGAAGTCTAATTCTTCCTCCTAGACTAAGAAGCTCTACTTCCTCTCTGGAGTTATTTCATTCTGTAGAAATTATAAAAATACAAAAAATACAACTTTAACTTCTCCACTGGGTAGAAAATAACAAAATTTTACTTTCAGTAACACTTTTTTCAGCATTATCATCCATGTGATTAAAAACATATACAGTACATAAAGATCCAAAATAGAATAAATTAGCAATCCAGACTGTCAGGACTGCACTGTGTCCAACATTTGTGATGATGATGATGATGATAATGATGATGATAATGATATAATAATAATAATAATAATAATAATAATAATAATAATAATAATAATAATAATAATAATAATAATAATAGAGAAAGTCATAGAAAATGATAAAATTAAACTTCTCTGGGACTTTAGAATTCAAACAGACAAGCACCTGCAACATAACACCCCAGACTTAACAATTGTCGATAAGAAAGACAAAAAAGTCTGGATAGTGGACGTGGCAGTGCCTGGAGACAGCAGAATAGACGAGAAAGAACTGGAGAAGATAACAAAATACAAAGACCTACAAACAGAAATAGAAAGACTGTGGCAAAAGCAAGCAAGGGTAGTACCAATAGTCATAGGCTTCTTGGGTGCAATCCTAAAACAACTGGAGCACCACTTGAACACCATTGGCATTAACAAATTCGCTATTAGTCAATTGCAAAAGGCGGCCTTACTAGGAACTGCTTCCATCCTGCGACGATATCTATAATACCATCAAACATCCACATCTGCCTATCCCAGGTCCTGGGTAAGGACTCAATAGGTAGACAAAATGCCAAATCCAGTCTGAACATCTGGTTGACTGTGCGATGATCCAAAATAATAATAATAATAAAAAAGTTGGAAGGGACCTTGGACGTCATCCAGTCCAACCCCCTGCTCAGACAGGAAACCCTACACCATTTCGGAGAAATGGCTCTCCAGTCTCTTCTTAAAAACTTCCAGTGTTGGAGCATTCACCGCTTCTGGAGGTAGGTTGTTCCACTGGTTAATTGTTCTAAGTGTCAGGAAGTTTCTCCTTAGTTTTAGGTTGCTTCTCTCCTTGATTAGTTTCCATCTGTTGCTTCTTGTCCTGCCTTCAGGCGCTTTGGAAAATAGCTTGATTCTCTCTTCTTTGTGGCAGCCCCCGAGATATTGAAACACTGCTATCATGTCCCCCCTTGTCCTTCTCTTCATTAAACTAGACATACCCAATTCCAGCAACTGTTCCTTATATGTTTTAACCTCCAGTCCCCTAATCATCTTTGTTGCTCTTCTCTCATCTACTTCTGCTGACTGCTGGCTGCCAGCAGTTCATCAGTTCGAATCTCATCTGCTCAAGGTTGATTCAGCCTTCCATCCTTCTGAGGTTGGTAAAATGAGGACCCAGATTGTTGGCAGTAATATGCTGATTCTGTAAACTGCTTAGGGAGGGCTGTAAAGTACTGTGAAGCACTATATAAGTCTAAGTGCTATTGCTGTTGCTATATGCTAAATAAATAAATAGAAACATCTTTCATCATCAGACTGAATGCATCCTTTCTTTAAAAAAAACACATTACTTTTAAGTACGAGATGTTATTAACACTCAGTCTTGACCAGATCTCGACAGACTTGAACAAAATAAAAATCAATGTAAAGAAAAGTAAGATTTTACAATTATGCAAGAAAAACCAAATGTACAGGTACCTATTAAGTGAAATATGGCTGAACAGCAGTAACTATAAGAGGGATCTTAAGTGGACAGTCACTTAAATATGAGCCAGCAGTGTGTGGTGGCAGCCAAAAAAGTCAATGCAATCCCAGGTTGCATTTACAGAGGGATAGAATCAAGATCACATGAATTATTAGAATCGCTTTATAAAGCCTTAGTAACATCACACTTAGACTATTGCATCCAGTTTTGATCACCGTATTATTAAAAAAATGTTGAGACTCTGGAAAGAGTACAGAAAAGAGCAACAAAGATGATTAAAGAGCTGGAGGCTAAAACATATGAAAAATGGTTGCAGAAATTGAGTATGTCTAGCCTAGTGAAAAGAAGGACTAGGGGTGACATGATAGCAGTATTCCAATATTTGAGGGGCAGCCACAAAGAAGAGGGGGTCAACCCATTTTCCAAAACAACAGAAGGAAGACAATGGATGGAAACTAATCAAGGAGAGAAGCAACCTAGAACTAAAGAGAGATTTCCCAAAAATGAAAACAATCAACCTGTGGAATGGCTTGCCTTCAGAAGTTGTGGGTGCTTCATCACTGAAGGCTTTTAAAAAGCCACTGGACTTCCGGTGGTTAAAGCGGTGGAGATGGCGGCTACTTTGTAGCCGTCCTCCTGAGATGGTGTTTGATCCGCGGAGCACAGCGTTCATCAGCTGGCCCGCGGCTCGCAATCCCCTTCCCGGGCGAAGGGAAGGGGTAGAGATCGCATGAATAGAGGTAGAACCTCTTAACCCTCCCTGGATTTTTTTATTTTAGGGGGGTAAAAAGAGTGCTCCCTCGGAGTTCATTGCCTTCTCCGCCTCTCAGCTGTCTTTGTTTCTTCGGAAACAAAGTGAAACGCCGCTACCATCTCCGTATTTAAAGTAACCGTGAGTAATCTTAAACCGGACAGAACTGTTTAAAGGATTTTATTTATAGTTTAGTTTTATTTTATTTTTATTTAGTTTATTTAGTTTATTTAGCATGTGTTGATTTTTTCTTATTTTTTAAGCTTTCTCTTTTTCTTCCCGGGAGGAAAAGTGAGAGTGAAAGTAAAATGGCGTTTTGAAAGTTTTTTTTTCTTTTGAAAGACGGACTGGTTGAACTGTTGTTTAATACTGCTTTCCTTTTTAAGTTTTTCTTTATCTTTTGGGAGCTTTTAAATTGATTCTATTTTATTCTATTTTACCTTATTTTTAACTTTTGGACTATTTACTTTTTATTGGTATTTTTATGAAGAAAGAAAGATAAATTGAAATGGCTTCAAAACGACAACCAGCTACTACAGCTCCTAAAGTAACTTCTTCTCCTGCTACCTCTACTGTGCAACAACAACTTAAAATAATACCCTCAGTGCAGCAACCTAAAACTACTCCACCCTCACCCCCCCCATCTGGCACATCAGCACAAGACATTAAAGAAATAATGGTAAGTGCTGTGTCACAGTTTAGGGAGGAAATGAAGCAACTTTTGGAACAGAATAAATCTGAAAGCAAGGAAGAAATGAAGAAAGAGATGAAGGAGCTTTTAGAACAGAATAATACTATATTGAGGGATGATATACTTCTAGCTTTATCTGGAGTGGCCTCAGTGGTTGTGAAGCTGGACTCTAGAGTGGAGGAAATTGAAGAAACAGTAGAACTTCTTGGACTATAAATTCCAAGATATGGAGAAAAAAGTGGAAACTTCACAAGATGATATTCTTATGTTCCAGTATAGACAGATGGAATATGCTTTGAGAATAAGGGGCCTGAAAGAAGATAAAACTCAAGATCTGATGGAAATGGTGATTAATGACTTGGCTGTTATTTTGAATATAGACAAAGATGAGTTACGTGGGGAAGTGGAAAGAATTTATAGAGTTAATTCTTGGATTGCAAAACAGAGGAATCTGCCTAGAGATGTGGTGATATATTTTGCTAAGAAGTCCTTGCGAAATCAGATTCTGCAAACTTTTTACAATAAAAGATTCCAGATTGCTGCTCAAGATATTATTATTTTAAAGGAAATTCCACCTAAAATTTTAAGAAGCAGAAAAGATTTTGCTTTTCTAGCAAATGAACTTAAAGCAAGACAAATGTCATTTAGATGGGAGATTCCGATGGGCATTGTTTTGAGCCATGCGGGGACACGTTATAGACTTAATACAGTTGCTAAAGCTAAGGAATTTTATAAAACGGTCCTGGGTGCAGGCTCACCTTTGCCCATGATGCATAAAGTCCTGAGTGATAAAGAGATGGAACAGAAATCTGAAGATACAGGTGCGATGACTGCTGGACAGGTGGTATGGATGTCTCAAGTAGAGGTTAAAGAACAGAGAATGACCCGTGCAGCACATAAACGTAAAGAAAAAGAACAACAGAAAAAAGAAAAAGAAATCAAAGAATCTACTCAGCAAATTGTTTCAGTGCCGGTGGGAGGAGCAAGACCCAAAAGCTCTGCAACTTATTCTTCAGTAGCAGAATTTGAGGGGATCTTCTCCAGGCTTAAGGCCAAGGGAGATGGCAAAGCTCCTGACTTGGAATGTTAATGGATTAAATATTCCTCAAAAGAGAAAAAAAATTTACCATTATTTGAAACAACACAACAATGATGTTATTTGCTTGCAAGAAACTCATATTACATCTAAAGACCAAAAATACTTAAACAATCCTCGTTTGGGATCTCATTTTGTATCTCCCGCCCCTGGGAAAAAAGGGGGTGTGGTAATTTATGTTAAACAGAACTTATCTGCTACCCTGTTAGAATCAGATCCTCATGGAAGATATGTTATGCTTGAACTTGGTTTATACGGCAAGAAAATTCTTATTGTGGGGTTGTATGCACCAAACCAGCAACAGGAGCAATTCTATAGGTTGTTACATCAGAAAATAACTTTGTTGGACTATAGATCTGTGATTTTAATGGGAGACTGGAATGGTGTCTTAGACATACAAAAGGACAAAAAAGGCTCTTCTACTTTTTTTAAACAGGCTAAACTACCTAAAGCCTTCTTTGACATGAAAGAAGATTGGGAATTGAGGGACTATTGGCGTGAACGTAACCTAGAAGAAAGGGATTTTACCTTCTTCTCAGATAGACACCAATCTTTTTCAAGAATTGATTTCTTTTTGATTACAACAGACTTATACAACAGGGTGAAGAATGTAAAAATTTTTCCTAGGACATTGTCTGATCATAGTCCAGTATGGATGGAACTGTTTGCTGAGAAAGAAGACAGGAGATCCTGGAGGGTGAATGAGAATTTATTTAAACAAGAAAAAAATGTTCATAAATTAAAGGAATGTTTAAAGGAATATTTTGCTTTAAATATGAATAAGGGAACATCAATGTCAATGGTGTGGGATGCAAGTAAAGCTTTTATGCGTGGTATCTTGATAAAAATGAATAACTTGCATAGACAGAAACAGACTCAGAAACGTAAAGATTTAGAAGAGGAGATTAAATTAAAAGAGAAACTTTTAATTTCAAATCCTTTAGACGAAAAGGTGAAAGGAGCTTTAAAACTGTTAAAAACACAATTTAACATGTTGATGGCTGATCAAGCTGCAACCAATTTACTATTTATGAAACAAAATACATTTTGTAATGCTAATAAACCAGGGAGATGGTTGGCTTATCAGTTAAGAAAGAAACAGAAACAGAGGAATATAGATAAAATAAATTATAATGGTAAATTGGTCTATCAGAAAGAATTGATTAAGAAATCCTTTTTAGAATACTACCAAAAATTATACAAGAGTGCTAATATTCAAACTACAGACATAAACAATTATTTAGGTAAAGTTAACTTTCCTAAATTAACAGAAGATCAGGAAAAAGAGATTAATGGCTTAATTACTAAAGAAGAAATTGTTACAGCAATTAAACAACTGAAATTGGGCAAAGCGCCGGGTACGGATGGGTTGACATCTATCTATTATAAAACTTTAGTAGAAGAGATGACTCAACCATTGTGTGAATTGTTTAATAACTTATTACAGGGTTTAGAGATCCCTCCATCTTGGCGTAATGCATTTATATCATTGATTCCAAAAGACAATCAAGATCTTACATTGCCTAAAAATTACAGGCCTATATCTCTTTTAAACGTGGATTATAAAATCTTTGCAAAAATCTTAGCTAATAGGCTTATGGGGATCTTGCAGCAGTTTATACATAAGGATCAATCGGGTTTTATAACTGGAAGGTATATGAAAAATAATGTTAGACAAATTATTAACTTATTAGAGTATCTAGAAAAGAATAACCAAGTCTCTGCAGGCCTGATATTTTTGGATGCTGAAAAAGCCTTTGACCAAGTGAATTGGCAGTTTATGTTATGTTTAATTAAGGAGATGAATTTTGGACAAAATATATTACAAGTATTATCTAATATATATCAAAAACAGACTGCTCAACTTATTGTAAATGGGGGTCTGTCAGAGGCTTTTGTAATAGAAAAAGGAACAAGACAGGGATGCCCGTTATCTCCGTTATTGTTTGTTTTAACATTGGAAATTTTGTTGATTAAAATTCGGGAGTCTCAAGAAATAAAAGGAATAGAAATTAATAAAAAAGAATATAAATTAAGAGCCTTTGCAGATGACTTGGTTGTTACTTTGTCTCAACCTACCTGTTCGGTGGTAAAATTATTACAATTGATTCAACAATATGGATGTGTTTCTGGTTTTAAAATTAATAATAATAAGACCAAAATATTAGCTAAAAATATGACTAATGGTGATAAACAGGTTTTAGTTAACTTAACAGATTTTGAAATTGTTGATAAGGTAAAATATTTGGGGGTCACATTATCTGCTTCTAATGCAAAACTGTATAAAAATAATTATGAAAAGCTGTGGATGGAGGTACAGAAGGATTTAAAAAACTGGAACAATCTACAGTTATCCCTTATGGGTAGAATTGCAGTTATCAAAATGAATGTCCTGCCAAAGTTTATTTTTTTGTTTCAAATGTTACCTATTTTAAAGAATGAACGTAATTTAGATGAATGGCAAAAAGGTATTAATAAATTTGTTTGGGCAGGGAAAAAACCAAGGGTGAAACTTAAAATAATGCAAGATTTTCGTGAGAGAGGTGGACTCAAGGTACCAAATATGAAATTGTATTATGATGCTGTAGTATTAACATTGATCAGCGACTGGGTGAATTTAACAAATATAGAAATACTTCATTTGGAAGGTTGGGACTTACTTTTTGGATGGCATGCCTATTTAATATTTAATAAAAAAGTGGACTGGGTTTTTAAGTCTCATATTATAAGAATCTCTTTGCTTAGAGTGTGGAGAAAGTATTATAAAAGTGACTTCAAAATACCATTATGGGCTATACCTCGGCATGCCATAGAAGGTATAAGGAAAGGGGTTAATATGGACATGGTCTCTTATGCACAGTTACTTAGATGGGATGGCCAAGATTGGCAGTTAAAATCTTTGGAAGAATTAACGCACGAAAATTTAACTTATTCATGGTTCCAATACAGACAAATAGTGGACAGATGGAAGATGGATTGTAAAATGGGCTGGCTCAGAGAAGATGAAGTTCTTTTAAAACAAGTAAGAGATCAAAGGCCAACCCATATTAAGAGAGTTTATGGGGTTTTAGTGGAATTGGACTCAGAACCTGAATTAGTTAAAGATTGTATGATTAAATGGGCACAGAATATTGGTGAAACGATTTCAATGGATACCTGGGAACTTATTTGGATAAGAAATGTTAAATTCACACAAGCGCAAAATTTAAGAGAGAATTTTTATAAGATGTTTTATAGATGGCACCTTGATCCAAAGAAAATGTCTATTATGTACCCTAATCTGCAGCCGAAATGCTGGAGATGTGGACATTTGGATGCTACTTATTATCATACTTGGTGGACGTGTAAGCATATAAAAGCTTTTTGGATTAAGATATGGTGGAATATCCAAAGAATTTTTAAACGGAGGGTAAAATTTACTCCGCAATTATTTTTACTAGGTATTGTTACTGATTGTGATGCTAAGGAGGTTATATTGATGTTAAATTTGATTACAGCCGCTAGGCTGTTAATAGGGCAATATTGGAAGAAGGAATCCTTGCCTACTTTGCAAGAGTGGTTTCACAAAGTTTCGTATCTGGCAGAAATGGCAAAGATTTCGGCTTTTTTAAAGGAGCAATCTCAAGAGAAATTCTTTGCAGTATGGGAAAAATGGATAAATTTCATACAATATAATTTGGATATGGAAAAATATCATTTAGCTTTTTTATAACTTGTAATGATTGTTTTTTCTTTTTTCTTTCTTCCTTTTCTCTTTACGTATTATTACTTATATATATATATATATTTTTATATATATATATGGTCTATTTTTCGTCTACTTTTTTCTTTTTTCTTTCTCTCTCTCTTTTCTTTCCCCTTTTTTTTCTCTCTTTCTTAGTATATATTATTCATTTTAAAGCTTATGTTATGCATATTATTATTACATATATTATTATATATATTATTATTATGACCTTTATTATTTTTATTAATTATCTTATAAATTGTAAACGTTATTTTTTAAAATTTGTTAAATAATCCTATATTCAGTTCTGGGAAGTCGGGGGGGGGAGGGTGGGGTGGTTTGGGAGGGGGGGGATGTTTATTTGTAAAATTTTTGAAAAATTTCAATAAAAAAAAAAAAAAAAAGCCACTGGACACCACTTGTTTGGAATTGTATACGGTCTGCTTGAGTGGGGGTTGGACTAGAAGACTTCCAAGGTCCCTTCCAACTCTGTTATTTGTTCTATTCTGTACCACAACTCTTTATTACTAACCTTGCTGTCTAGGTTAATAGGTACAGAATTGCTCTAATAAAAGCTATTTTTGATTTCCTTCCCAATGTCCTTGATGCAGAAGCATTCAGCAGGGAATAAAAAGGTATCTTACTAGAGGATAAAGCAAGTGTTGCTTTTATTGCATGCCTAGTAATCAAAACTACTTTGCATGAGATGCAGTGTGCAAGGAAATCAACATCAGTGCCAGTTTACTTCATTTTAATTTTAGTGGTTTGAAAGGAAGGTTTAAATTTCTCATCTCAACATCATCATGATCATAACTGTGGAAAAAGGATAGTCTCTATTTTTTAAGGTCTAAGATTTAAATATGATTTCCAACCTAGAAATACAGATACAGTAATCCTTATTTAGCCAATGCTCACATTTACAACCTTCGTAATGTCTCTCTCAGTTCCACGTCTGCCATTGCAATCAGTTAGTACATATGTTTTGCCTCTTCCCCCCCCCTACGTCTGCCCACTCCTCCAAGAGTGGAGAGATTACCTAAACAAACTATCTCTTCATAAGCTGTTTTTCTCTGCAATGCAGTGCATCCCTAAAAAGCGCTAACCACACGTTCACAAGCTCAGCTGTGTGACCTTAAGTAATTGATTATAACCTTTTAGCTGCCTCACACTGACAAAGCTCAAATCAGTTTCACACTGAAAATGTTAAATGACTTGTGGCTTGCAACTATGAGCCCCCCCTAGAGAAACAGTCATCACTAGTGCATTACGTTCTACATGTGTTGCCCTTTTATGTGCCTGCTTATCCTTTTGTAATCCCTTCCTGTCCAATGAAAGTTAATATCCCTTCTTTTCAATTCCCTTCTTGCTAATTATCCACTGCTGGGTTCAGCATTCCAATGGATAGGGGAATGGGGAGAATGGACTATAAGATTTGCCCTTTCACCAGATTTTTGTGTGAGTCAAGTTCTGGAAAACGTCCTGTCATTTGGGTTCATATGGCTGTTTGGGATTGTGTCCTTTTGACAATGTAAAGCAAGAAAAACAAATAAAATTGTAAGCAATGTCATAGTTATGTGATTTTCACTTAATAAGTACTTTGCTTAATGATCAAGTTGCCAATCTCAGTTACATTTGCTAAATGACGACTAGCTGTAAACAAAATCTAATTTGCTTTCCACTGACTCTATGCATTATCCTAGTTGCTACATCTTTTCCCGGAGTAGAGAAATAAACAATGACTCATCCATTTACTTGCTCTGTGCAGCTTTCCTGAATTTCTGTCAACAGTTTTAAATTTGCTGCCCCAGATGTTGAAGTATCACAAATAAAAAAATAGTTTTAAAAAGAGACCAATTCATACAGAACTGTCTTAGGTAGCACCACATGCTGTACTTTGTAATGATGCCAGAAGAATAAGAAAAGTAAATTGTCATCTCCTATCCATGTTTCTGAATCTCCCAAATGAACACAGTACAAAACAGAATTGGATTAGAGGGGCTTTAGGTCAGAAACAACACAGCTTTTATTTTTTTATGAATGATGAGACAAACAAGCTTCTAAGGGATCCATAAAATGTTTTACCCACAACCCACCTTATTTATTTGCAGTGAAACCTCTGTATGGTATTAATTCCTCCAAAATGTGTGCTAAATTGAAATATATGACATTTGCTTCTATTTAAAGAATTCTTCAGATTGTTTGGAATACATTGGACTTCATCTATTATTTTAGAGGTTTGTCTAGACATAAATCCTTGTCCATTGCATCCAAAATCTGATAAAGGGAAGGGCATTCCATTAAGCTTTACCGTATTTATTCATTTAGTTTTTATGCTTTTGAAAGCCTGAGAAGCTTGATTATGTGAGCAGTCCAATGCAACTTTAATTCCCCTTGATATAATTCCTTTAATTCCTTCCTATGCATCATTATTTCAGAGAGATGTTATGAAGCTGAAAAAGAAATATCAAGACAATGTTTAAAATCACTGAAGAATTTGGTATGCTTCTTGACAGTTAGGCAGCTTGGCTTGTTGTTATTCTCCAAAGATAGCAGCAGAGTGGTCCTGCTAATTCCCTTAACTCAGTGTTTCTCAACCTTGACAATTTTAAGGCATGTGGACTTCAACTCCTAGAATTCCACAGCCAGCATTGCTGGCTGTGGAATTCTGGGAGTTGAAGTCCACATGCCTTAAAATTGTCAAGGTTGAGAAACACTGCCTTAACTGAAGATCTTGCAGATGGAATCAGTCTTCCTGGTTGCAAATCATATTTAAATGCTGACAATGACTTAGAGATTCTCCTATATAAAACGTCACTTGGATTTGTTTTTTTCTGCTGTATTTCTTTGTGTATTAGCTAAGTTCCTGTTGCTTTCTGTTAAGACTAGAATGAATAACAGACATTTTGATTGACTTCTCAATGAAGAAAAGACATCCCATTTAAATTTAATGTGATAACTTCTTAATTACACATTCTCTTTTACAATAAAATACTTAGCAAGCAAAAGGTATTAATTAACAGTTATGTTAATTACAGCTAAATTATCTTTTTTTCACAGAAGTCAGCCAATTACATTTCTCTGGAGAACTATTCTAATCCCCACTGATACTTTGTTTATGCTGAAAATTAATGAGATTTTCTTTCCCCCATAACCAGAAAGACAGGCAAAAATTCTCATTATCATTGCCTGGGGCCTCTCTTTCTTGTTTTCAATTCCCAATCTCATCATCTTTGGGAAACGTCAACTATCCAATGGAGAAGTACAGTGTTGGGCTGACTGGCCAGATGATTCTTACTGGATTCCTTACATGACCACAGTTGCCTTTCTGGTGTATTTTATTCCTCTGATTATTATCAGGTAAGACTATTATGCAGATAACTCTCAGACATACTACTCCAGGCATGGGTTTTATGTATCTACGGAAGATTTACATTCATTTTAATAAGGGATCAGTCTTCATGAGAAAAGAATTAATAGTGCCTAGTCTTACTCTTTCTAACTGAAATAAACAACTGCAGGCAAAAATACATATAAATATTTGTACTCTTTGATTTTTTTTCCCTGACAAGTTTGTATGAACAGGCCTGAAAAAAACTTGAATGGAATCAAATTGGCAAAAACACATAACTGCTCAAATGAATTCCTGCAGGGATTGGAAAATATATGCAGAGAAATTAATTTAATGGTATAAAGTCCTCGAATTCTGGGATAAGTATAAAATAGCCATTGAAACAATAAAACAATAAAAGCAACTATTTATAAAACCTAAAAATCGACTGTCTTAGCTTAGAAATTAATGTAAACAGAGAAGGGATTTTGAAATGAATTCTATGCATGCAAAGCAAATACAGGCTGGAAATAGACTGGGCGTAGTTTTATCTCACCGCAGCTATGCTAGAAGAGACAGCACCCAAAAAACCCTTACAGACTTACAGTGTTCTCCAAGCTTCAGCATTCTAAGAAAAATTAGATTAGAGCAAGAAAACACTCTTTTCTTTTCTTTTCTCTTCTCTGAGGGGTAAGAGTGGCTATCTTCAAATGTTTCTCCAATTTCAGGAATTATGCCAAAGCTAAATCTTCCTTCCTTCCTTCCTTCCTTCCTTCCTTCCTTCCTTCCTTCCTTCCTTCCTTCCTTCCTTCCTTCCTTCCTTCCTTCCTTCCTTCCTTCCTTCCTTCCTTCTTGTTATGTATTAAGTATAATCTTAATGCATTATGATACTAACGAACCTCCAACTGTTTTGGAGGGAAGTTCAAAAATTCAAGTTTAGGCAGGAGTGAGCTAACGTTGTGATTGGCTAATGCCCTAAAGGCAGAAAGTATAAATTGCAAGCATTTTGCTGGTTTTAAGCAGTTCTGTTCTGAGTTAATAAATACCGTTGTGCCATACCAGTCTGGTTATTGCCTACGAAATAGTGGTAACGAAGGTGGGATTCTGCAGAGGAGAGAGCTGTTGCTAGCCAAGAGACTGAAGTCACTGGCTAATAGGCTGGGTAAAGAGCCCCGGCAAGCCTAATTCTCACCCCCACCTACCAGTAAGCCACACTGGAGGCACGCTGAAGTCACTGGGTGTCAGACCAGGGACAGAATCCTGGTGGGACCACGTCCCCGCCCTGCCTGCCAGTAAGATACACTGAAGGCACAGAAATCCTGAGGGATCTGTCCCAGGACCAAAAGGCAACACAGCTCTTTCTGTAGCAGAGAAAGTAGTAACCAGGACCTCACAGAACTCCTGGAATGGCCAAACTCGGAAGACTCAATGAGTTTGACATCATCCACCCGGAACAGTGGAGCTCATATGTCTCCAGAGTAGACACTTACGGGTGAACCAGGTCAGAGACAATAGCCTGAAGGTGGCGACCCTACTCTGTGTATGTGAGCAAGTAACATTCGACATCACAGAAAATCTGGTAGCACCGGCCAGCATTGAGTCAGTGACATATGCAGACCTCAAGAAAAGGTTGAAAGAACATTTTGAGCTGAAACTCTCCATAATAGCGTGGCGCCATGCTTTTGAGCAATGAGAGCAGAGGTCTGGAGAATCGGCAGCTGAGTTCATGGTCACACTTCGTCAAGCTTCACGCCACTGTGAGTTTCCAGATTTGGAAGACTGCCTCAGAGATAGACTCATTTGCAGTCTGCTGAATAGAGAGCTACAACAGCGCCTATTTGCCATGGAAAAACTGACTTTCCAAGACGCTTTGAAGGAAGTCATGGCAGATGAGGCTGCCAGAGGAGCAATGAAGGCTCTCTGGCCAACAAAAACACAGACTAGCTCTGCAGTGATCCACCACCAGACCGCAGATGGACCGGGGGAGACTGACAAAGATGATGAGATCGATCGGTTGCAGAGAGAGCCCCCCAGATGGCTTCACTCAACACAGCAAACAACGGCTCCACAGAACTGTGCTAGCTGTGGGGGACAACACAACAGGGCAGAATGTAAATTCCACACAGCTGTTTGCCGCACCCGTGGGAAGCAAGGGCACATTGCCAGAGTCTGTAGAGGTCGCCAATGAGAAACGTGAACTGCGACTCCACAGCAGAAAGGTAAAATAAGGGAGGTTGGAAGTATCCAACAAACAGGAGCCAAACGCCCCCTCAAGAAGAAATTAAAACTCCAGATTAAACTTCAAGGGGTCCCATACTCCATGGAGCTAGACACTGGGTCAGCCCTATCAATCATCTCATACAAGACTTTTGATTGCATTTGCAGACAAGGCAAAAGGCGAGTTTCGCTCAAGCTATCAAGCCTCATACTAATGGACTTCCAGAATTGCTGTGTTCCCATAAGGGGGGAAGCCACCATTAGAGTTAAGCTCAGGAGTTTGAGGGTCCCCTCGGCATTGTCATAGATGTACAGTGCACCAGCCTCATTGGACTGGACTGGTTCGAAGCCCTGGGCATCAGTGTGACAGATATCCACTGCAAACAAACAGCTGACCTAGCAGCAGTTTGCCAACATTATGCTGATGTTTTCAGCACAGAGTTGGGACAATATAGACGGGCGCCCATTTCCCTCATTATTGATCCTGCAGTCAGTCCAATCCGAGTGAAACCGCACAGAGTGCCCTTCGCACTAAAGTCAAAGATTGACATGGAACTGGACAAACTGGTGCAACAAGGAGTGCTCCAACCAGTGGACAGTAGCCTGTGAGAGACTCCCATAGTGACCCCAGTGAAGCCAAATGGGGATGTTCGCACAATAAACAAGGTACTACAGCAGTGGTTCTCAATCTTTTTAATGCCGCGACACCCAACCGGTCATAAATCGAGGACTACCCAACTGGTCGTAAGTCAAGAACTTTCCCTGCCCGGAAGCGCCACGCATGTGTGGTGCCACCTCCTGCACCGGCCGAGGCGTAGCTGGCAAGTGGCAGAGACAGAGCAGGCCGACCACCAGCTGGCCCAGCCCAAAGGAGGTAAAGCACCCGCCGGGCCCCATGCACACCAGCAACCCTCCCTGCGCCTGCCAGCCTCCCACCTCCCACCCTGGCTCTCTTTTATTTGCATTTTTAGTAGTTGCTCAGCAGGGAGCGGTGGAAACTTCCAGACAGCTCGCCTTCGCTGCAGACAACTTGCAGCACCGTTTGCAGAATGGGACTTTTGGCTGCTCAGCAGGGCAGAGACAACCTGGACAATTCCTATTGGCTTTTGAAAGCCAATAGAATTAGACTCTATTCAAGAGAGTCTATTCTATTGGCTTTCAAAAGCCAATAGAATAAAAGGGAGTAGCACACCTAAGGAAAAGGGGGAAAAATGGTGGACTGCATTGTTTGGCGACCCCCGTAAAATGGTCGTTCGACCCAAATGGGGTCGCGACCCACAGGTTGAGAACCGCTGCACTACAGCAACATGCTTACCCAGTTCCGGTGGTAAGCCACATACTCGCCTTGCTTCAAGGAGGCCAAATTTTTGTGAAATTAGACCTTGCCCAGGCATACCAGCAGCTGCCAGTCAACGATGCCACCGCTGAGGCACAAACCACCGTCACACACAGAGGGGCATTCTGAGTGTGCCGCCTGTAGTTTGGGGTAAGTGTAGCCCCCGGGTTGTTCCAAAGCATCATGGAACAGGCACTTAAAAACATACCAGGCATCTGCCCATACTTTGACGACGTCCTGATCACAGGAGAATCAGAGGTATTCCTGGCGGAATGCCTCAGGGCAGTACTTCAATGTTTCCGTGAGGCAGGATTAAAACTAAAAAAAGACAAGTGCCAAATTGGCGTGGACTCCACAGAGTTCTTAGAGTTCCAAATAGATGCTGCTGGAATCCACCCATCAGAGACCAAGTTAAAGGCAATTCAACAAGCCCCCAGACCCAAATTTAAGGGGGAACTGCAAGCATTCCTAGGCTTGCTGAATTTCTACCACTCGTTCTTGCCACACAAGGCTGCCCTGGCAGAACCACTTCACCATCTACTGGACAAAAAAGTGCCCTGGGTCTGGTCAATCACCCCCAATAGGGCATTTAAGATGGTCAAGTCGCTGCTTTCCTCAAGCTCCTCAAGCAGCTAATGAAAAACTGCCAGTAACACCTGCGATGCTTTGCCCGATGGCATTGGGGCAGTGCTAAACCATCAAATGCAGATGGTCGTGAGGCACCCATTGCATATTACTCAAGAACTTTATCATCTGCTGAGAGAAACTATGCACAAATTGATAAAGAAGCCCTCGCCATTGTTGCAGGCATTAAGAAGTTCCACGACTTCTTACATGGGCGACCCTTCACCTTCTTCACAGACCACAAGCTGCTGCTTGGCCTTTTTATGGCTGACAAGCAAACTCCACAGATACTATCACCACGGATGCTGTGATGGTCAATTTTCATGGCTACCTATTCGTATAGATTAGTCCACAAGCCAGGGAAGGAAATGGGCCACACTGACACGCTCAGCCAATTTCCCCAGCCCCGGCAGCATGTATCCTGGCAATCCAGGACCTACCAGAAACACCCATACACACGGGATGTGGCCACTGAAACTGCCACAGACAGAATGCTCAGCACGTTCTTACCTGGGTGTTGAGGGACTGGCCAGAAATTCAGCCAGACCCCGAGTTCCAGCACTACCTGTGCCAGAAAGATGAACTGTCAGCCCACAAGAGTTGTGTGCTATGGGGCAGCAGGATCATTCTTCCACCTAGTCTTCAAATCAGGGTGCTGGATTCCCTACATGAGGGGCACTCCAGAATCATGAGGATGAAGGCTCTAGCCAGGAGTTATTTGTGGTGGCCAGGCTTAGACAAAGACATTGAAACCCAAGTAAGGAGCTGTCAGGTCTGCCAAGAGACCCATCCAGAGATGCCCCAAGCACCAGTGCACCACTGGGAGACCATGCACGCCCTATGGTCTCGCATATTGCATATTGACTTTGCGGGCCCCTTCCACGGACAGGTATTCCTCATTGTTGTGGACAGTTATTCCTCATTGTTGTGGACAGCTGGTTGGAAGTGGTACCTGTCCCACCGATGACCACAGCTAGGGTCATCCAAGAGCTACGCTGGCTCTTTGCCACACATGGTCTGCCAGACGTCATAGTGTCCGATAATGGGGCACAATTCATGGTGGCTGAATTCCAATCCTTCCTAAACACCAACATGATACAGCACGCAACTTTTGCTCCCTTTCACCCCGCTTCCAACAGTCAGTCCAAGTGTATGGTGAGGTCCACCAAGGAATTGCTCAAGCAGATAACAATGGGAGATTGGAATCACCACCTGGCAAATTTTCTTCTGTGCCAGCACACAACCCCTAGCACTGCAACATGTCGCAACCCTGCAGAACTAAGGTGGGGCTGCCGGCTCACAACTAAGCTCGACTGACTCCACCCTGACAGGACAGCAGCAGAAACAGCTTAACCCAAGCCCCCCAGGAACCTACAGCTGGGAGAACTGATA